>NC_088678.1:20578700-20906880 GCF_950023065.1 Planococcus citri | reverse complement strand
TATACCTACATAGGTATCGCCGAAATGAAGGGTGGTCGGAAGGAAAAAAGTGATTGAAGTAAAATTATTCTATAAGTATGACCAGTTCAATTAAAATATATTTTTCGATTTTTGGTGAATTTTTGAAAATCAAATTTAGGCCAAAAATGAGAAAAAAAATCAAAATTTTACCAAATTGAGCTAGAAATCTTAAATTTGGGATGTACGCTATTTTCGACCTGCCAAATCGATTGGAAACGATTCCAAACCATTTTAAGAAATTCTGGAGCCTCCAGCACATTTTTGAAACTTGAAAATCCCACAAAATTTCATCAAATGAGGTTGTGAAGCGGAAATGAACGCTGCAATCCAATTTATACACGCTATTAAGTCGACTTCTGGTGCACTGGTGGGTTGGAGTCATTTTGTAGCCACCAGCGACTTTTTGAAAATTCTTGGAGCCTCCGGTAGATTTTTGAAACTTGAAATTTCTACAAAATTTCATCAAATGAGTTGAAAAGCTGAAAGAGATGATGTAAACTAATTTTAATACGCTATGAAGTCGACTGCAAGTAGATTTCAAGTGTTGTTTTGTAGATATCAGCGAGTTTTTGGAAATTACTAGAGCCTCCAGTAAATTTTTGAAACTTGCAATTTCCACAAAATTTCATCAAAATGGAGTTGGAAAGCAGAAAGTTGATTCGGATAGATTTTATGAGATTTTTTGAAAAACAAAGTTTCTAAAAATCTGCTGGAGGCTCCAAAACGGATTGAAACTGCCTGCGATCCACCTCAGCATAATGTAAAAAATGAGGTGTCTCTGTTTGGTAAAATTTTATGGAAATTTTGAGCATTGAAAAATCTACTGGAGGCTCCGATAATTTCCAAAAAGTCGCTGGAGGCTCCAAAACGACTTGAAATCTACCGGTAGTCGACTGCATAGTGTATTGAAATTAGTTCACAGAGTTAATTTTAGCTTTTGTGAGAGGGATATATGCCGTTCCTGTAAGGGATATTAGGGACAAGTTACCACCCTTGTGGTGGTAACACTGAACAGCGTCGCGAGCTGGACCTACGTGTCCGGTGATCGGCGCTGCGGCCGTTATTTGTCATGTACTATTGTGTAGTGTCGGGTCAGTTAATTTGAGTTTATCGGGCGCGTGTTAACGTGAATGGTTAATTTGAGCTTATTATTTCTTTGTAATGTCAATTTGAGTTTATATGGTTAATTTGAGTTTATCAATGTATTAATTGTGTTAAACGGTTTCGCCGAAGTAGGCAATTTATATATTTGTTTTGTATATTTCTTATATCTCAATGTGTAACGTATCGAATACATAATTCAAGCTACACCGCGTGTTGAGTGTTATTTTACTGTGTAATATTATTTACCATCTAGCCGGGGTAAGTCTCACCTTAATCTATCAACAGAGGAGTGCTAAAAGTAATATTTCACACTTTCCAACTGCTTTTTTTTAATGAAATCTCAAGTTTCTAAAATCTGTTGGAGGTTCTAGGAATTTTTGAAAAGTCGCTGGAGGCTCCAAAATGACTTGAACCAACCTGCAGGCGACTTGATAGCGCATTAAAATTGGAGTACAGAGTAAATTTTGGATTTCCAACTCTGTTTGGTAAATTTTTACGGAAATTTCGAGCATTGAAATATCTGCTGGAAGCTCCAGTAATTTCCAAAAAGTCACTGGAGGCTCCAAAATGACTTGAAATCTACTTGTAGTCGACTCCCTGGCGTGTTGAAATAAGTTTACGTAATAAATTTTAGCTTTCCAACTGCTTTTGATGAAATTTTGTGGAAATTCCAAGTTTCAAAAATCTGCTGAAGGCTCCAGAACTGCTCAAAATGGTTCGAAACAGTTTCTAATCGATTTGGCAGGTCGAAAATAGCGTGTATCCTCAATTTTCAGGTTTCTAGGTTAATTTGGTAAAATTTTGATTTTTTTTCTCATTTTTAGGCTAAATTTGATTTTTAAAAATTCACCAATATATGTTAACTGAACTGGTCATGCTTATAGGAAATTTGACGTAGAATAATTTTAGTTCAATCACTTTTTTCCCTCCGACCACCTTTAATTTCGGCGATATAGCCGAAAAACGTAGATCGACAAAGGTTAATGACCTCTTGCGGGAGTAACAGACAATTTTTCAATGTGCAATTGTGCAACTTTGGTCAAAATATTTTCAGGTCTACCGTGAATCGAGTTCACGTTTTAAATTGTAGAGTTTCATTTTTAAAAACAATTTTCATACAATTGGCAACTTTACCCCCTCCATAGTAAGGGTGAAATCGCCATTTTGGGAAAAGCTGAACTGGTCATGCTGGTAGTAATTTAGTTTAAAACAATTTTTGTTTGAACATTTTTCCTCTCGGACCCTTCATGTCGGTGTATCGGCAAAGGTTAATGACCTCTTGCGGGGGTAGCCGGCAAGTTGCGGGGTGCAACTTTTGATGAGTTGTTTTAGAGACCAATGAACAACTAAAAACTTTGCTAAAATGACTGTACTATAGTTCGAAAACTTCTAATACGCAAACCGATGCTGAAAAATGTTTGGTTAGTAAACAAAAGGTACCTATAAACTTTGAGCAAGTTCCAAAGATATCAGTGATTTGAGATAAAGAAAATCATGGGACCATTGAAATGAATAATTTTTGAAATTTATTTTCAATGTCTATTTTTAATTTTAAAACTAGCTGATACCCCACCAAGTTCAATGCGTTCGAAAAAATGAAACCTTCGAAATGAGTAATTCAGCAAAAACGCTTCTAACAGGTAAACTTGGAATAGTGTTATTCGAATATGAAATATTTTTGGCACAGAATTTCTTAAGAAAAATAATTAAAGCTTGAATTTCCAAAAATTCCTGATATGGAGAAAAACAATTTAAAACGTACAAAATAGTTATTTAGATTTGTTGGCAGGTTTGGTATGCATTGCAGTATTAATGAGAAAAAACACTCATAGTATATGCATACCGCATCATTTAGCCACCGGCATAAACATAGACTGCAGCAATGGTCAAGTCCATTCTGTTCCTGACACGCTACCAGTTGAAATGAGAGTAAGAATTCAGCTCCAGTATATTCGCTACAATTTAGGTAGGTAATTATCGTAAAATTAAACTTGATAATTCAATAGATGGGTATAAATTTTCAGAGTTTGGACCTATCGTATAATAATATATGCCACTTTAATCGTGCTCATTTCACAAGATACGCATTATTACAAGAACTACACATGGATCATTTGTCGTGTAGAAGACCACGACAACTAGAGATGTCGGAAACCATTACACTGGAGAACGACACATTCGCCGATCTGATATCCTTGCGAGTACTGCGTATTCAAAATTCACCAATATGTGGTTTTGGACCTATGAGATTTCAATGGCCCAAGCAGCTCCGTGTTTTAAATCTGGATCACGTACCAAATGTAGCGTTTGATTTCAGAGAATTGAGATATCTCGAGCATCTTTCGGCCAGAAATTGCAACAAACATGTTTTTCCATCGTTACACCCTTATGCACCGTTAAGAATGCTCGACTTACAATCAAATTCTATAGCATTCTTAGAAGTTGAACAGGTAGCCATCTACTGCACACTCGACGTATTGTCGATTAACGAATGGGCTTCTACTTACTTTGGAAAAACAGACAGTACCTTCGCATCAGAGCATACCAATTTACGCTGTATGTGTGTACGTCTTAAAAAATGGACAGCACAGAATGGCATTGATGGATTAACTTACTTGCAATGTCCTACTACAATGAATTGTAAGAATTTTTTTGGATTACGTATTTAGTCGGGCATACGACAATAGGAATAGTTGCAACCCCCTCCCTATCATCTGATGAGACAACTTTTTTCTTCAAGAAAACATCATAAGGAACATTTTGAAGCAAACTTGCTAAAAAAAAAAAGTTGGCCTTACTAATAAAATGGCGGTCATTTTGAATGACAAGTCAGCCGAAATCGCAGATTTTGGTTTTCAACATACGACTCGCACGTAATTTTTTGAATTTAACAGAGCTAGATCGAAGGAGCATGCAAACATTCATCGTCAGCCAAAATGTCAAGTGCTGAAGTGCATTTTTCGATTTTTGGTGAATTTTTGAAAATCAAATTAAAGCCAAAAATGAGGGGAAAAATCAAAATTTTACCAAATTGACCTAGAAAACTGAAAGGTGGGAAATACCCTGCTGTCGACTTGCCAAATCGATTAGAAACGATTATAACCCATTTTGAGCAGTTCTGGAGCCTCCAGCAGATTTTTGAAGTTTGAAATTTTCAGAAAATTTCATCAGGTGAAGTTGAAAATCCGGAATTCACGCTGCATTCCAATTTCAACATGCTATTAAGTAGACTGCAGGCGGATTCAAGTCATTTTGGAGCCTCCAGCAGCCTATTGAAAATCACTAGAGCCTCCAGCAGATTTTTGAAACTTGAAATTTTGTAATGCAGTGAGAATAAAGCCGAAATTCATTTTGTAAGCTAATTTCAAAACGCTATGAAGTCGAGTTTTGGAACCACTAGCTACTTTTTGGAAATAACTGGAGTCTCCTGCAGATTTTTCAATACTCGAAATTTCCATAAAATTTTACTAAACTCTACACTCCATAATCCTTCCATTATAAACAAGATGAGTTCAGGTCATTTTGGATCCTCCAGCAATTTTTTGAAAATTCCTAGAGACTCCAGCAAATTTTTGAAACTTGAAATTTTCTCAAAATTTCATCAAATGGAGTTAGATAGTCGAAATTCACTCTCCAGACTAATTTCAGTGCATTTTTCGATTTTTGGTGAATTTTTGAAAATCAAATTTAAAGCCAAAAATGAGGGGGAAAAATCAAAATTTTACGAAATTGACCAATACAGCTGAAATTTGGAATACACGCTATTTTCTACTTGCCAGATCGATTGGAAACGGTTTTGAACTATTTTGCGCAGTTTTGGAGTGTCTGGCAGATTTTTGAAACTTGAAATTTTCATAAAATTTATCAAATGAAGTTGTAAATTCGAAATTCACGCCGCACTCCAATATTTTAACATGCTATAAAGTCGCCTGCAGGTAAGTTCACGCCATTTTGGAGCCACTAACGAGTTTTTGGAAATTACTGGAGCCTCCATCAGATTTTTGAAACTCGAAATTTCCTCAAAATTTCATCAAATGGAGTTAGATAGCCGAAATTTACTCTCCAGACTAATTTCATTGCACTTTTCGATTTTTGGTGAATTTTTGAAAATCAAATTTTAAACCAAAAATGAGGGGAAAAATCAAAATTTTACGAAATTGACCTGGACAGCTGAAATTTGGAATACACGCTATTTTCGACCTGCCAGATCGATTGGAAACGGTTTTGAACCATTTTGTGCAGTTCTGGAGTCTCTGGCAGATTTTTGAAACTTGAAATTTTCATAAAATTTATCAAATGAAGTTGTAAATTCGAAATTCACGCCGCACTCCAATATTTTAACATGCTATCAAGTCGCCTGCAGGTAAGTTCACGCCATTTTGGAGCCACTAACGACTTTTTGGAAATCACTGGAGCCTCCAGCAGATTTTCCAAGGTTCGAAATTTCCATAAAATTTTACCAAACAGAGTTGGCAATCCAAAATTAACTCTGCACTCCAATTTCAACATGCTATCAAGTCAACTGTAGATGGGTTAGGTCATTTTGGAGCCTCCAGCAATTTTTTGGAAATTCCTAGAGACGCCAGCTGATTTTTAAAGCTTGAAATATCCTCAAAATTTCATCAAAATGGAGTTCGATAGTTGAAATTCACTCTCTAGACTAATTTCAATACGCTATGAAGTCGATTGCAGATGGTTTCAAGTCGTTTTGAAGCTTCCAGCTACTTTTTGGACCTTCATGGCCGAAAAGGTACCCGTTTTTTTTTAAAAATCGGTGTATTTCAGTCTAAAACGTATTTTTGTACATCGATTTCATACTTTATTGAAAATTTGAAAAATTACCCCGGAAAGTACGTTTGTGCCTTCCACGTGGAAATTGGTTTAAATTTTGAAAATCTCGTTAAAGAAGCCAAGAATAAGTCACAACTCGATTTTTAGTTGCTCAAGTTAATTTCCACCCTTTCTAAAAAAAATTCAAAAATTCCAGAGAAAATGAGAAATCTTGCTGGAGGCTCCAGAACTGCTCAAAATGGTTTGAAACTGGTTCTAATCGGTTTGGCAGGTGGAAAACGGAGTATTTCCCAAATTTCAGCTTTCTAGGTCACTTTGGTAAAATTTTTTTTTTTTCATTTTTGCCTTGAATTTGATATCTACCAACTTTATCCTCTTGAAGAAAAACGCTGTCTCAGAGGATCATCGAGGGGGAGGGGGTTGCAATTATTCCTATTGGCCTATGGCAGATTATAAAGGTACATTTTTGGATTTATTTGTTTGTTTGTTTTAGTTAATGGCGTACCACAAACAAACACAACTCCATGCAATATGTCGTTCGATACAGCTAACATGATCTATAAAACTTGCTTAGATAGGATTTGGTTGAAAAATCTTAAGTTTTGGTTAATTATATTCACAGTAATTGTCTCCCTCATAATAGTCATCGTTCCTGCAGCCTACATAACGGTTAGAGCATGGACAATATATAAAGGACGTCGAAGTCTAATCATTTCTGCCGATCCTTACGGTAAGCGGGGTTTTAAAGTGACATTTTCACGTGGCGTTTTCCATAATAATAATTCGCTGGCTTTATTTTTATTTTATTTTGTCCATGCAAATTTAAGGAAGCGATAACTATTCTAGTCTTTACGAGTTTGAATCTGATCACGAATTCGGGAATACTGCCATTGAACGTAAAAAGAGCGAACGTAAAAAAAGCGATCGTAAGAAAAGCGATCGTAAAAAAAGCGATCGTAAGAAAAGCGACCGTAAAAAGAGCGTTCAACCGCCCAAGAGATGATATGAGGTAGGTAGCAGATAAGGTACAGGTTTGTAGCTAATTAGTAACTGTAAAGTGGAAATAAGCAATTTTTGATGGCCTCCACCAAATAATAATATTTGGAATTAGATCAGACAAGAGAAGAAGAGAGGATGGGAAATCACCTTTTTTGAAGCAATCAAAATACATTTCCAAATTGAACGGACTGAATCAGGTGTAGGTGGGTTGGTATAGGTACCTCTACCTATTATAGTTTAAAAATTACACTTGGCAACTATTTTGAACTTTTTTGTACCTAATGTTGAGTCTAAAATGAGCTTAATCGATAGTTTAGACCCTAAAACAAAAAACAGAGTGAGTTTTTCAAATTTGAGTTGTTTTTGTGGTGACTAGAGACTGTCAAAGTTGCAAAACTGACTGTTTTTGCCCTACTTCGAGAGTTCGTAAATCGTAGGGACGTCCGTATTGTTTTGAGAACAAAACCGAGGTCATTTTCGGATTCTACACACTTTTTTAAGTAAACTAGTTTCCCCGATTTTTGATTTTCAAAGTTTCAAGCTCATAAGACTAATTTTTCTTTTTATTCTTTTTTCTTTTTATTCTTTTTTTTCAACAACAAAGAGAGTACAATCTTACATGATTAATCATAAATTATTAGTATTACCAGGTTTTAGAAGAAAATTTTATGAGGATGGGGGGGGGGTCACAGCCCATTGACCGGATCCCTAATACAAGTAGTTCTAAGTATAATCCAAAGACTTGCTTCTGCAAGGCCTCCAAGGGCCATGAGGGTACAGCAGCTGGATTGCTTCAGTGTTGATGTGGCTGTATAGGCGCTTCTCATGGGCATCTGCATAACATTCACATACTTCATCCACATAGGGAATACTCAAATCTGCATGGATAACGTCATTACATGAAAATCTGCATGCATTCACGATCATTCTCAGTATGACATTTTGCCTTCTCTGTATCACCTGGCAATTAAGACCTTTTTGCACAGCCCCATAGCACTAGGCTATATGTCCAGATAGGTCGGATAATCTGCTTGTAGACCAGGATTTTGCAGCTCAGGTCCGGTTCAGAGTGCCTTCCAATTAGCTAATAATATAGTTGCCACACTGAAGTGGCAGGGAGATGTGCGAGTTCTCGTTAGGTTACGTGGCATGTAGGTTGGGCGCCAATGAAGGGTCATGCAATGTTAGCACTGCGTGCCACGTTAAGTATATGCTCAGTTGCAGAAATGAAGAGACGACTGGGGACGTGCTAGTATTTGAAGGAGCTATAATTCTGGACTGGGAAATTGTAAAAGTATTCATAGCCGGCGCAAATATACATTCACGCCATCTACATACTTTATCTGTGAGTAGTAAAACAAACTACTCGCCACATAATGTAACGAGAACTCGCTACCACTTCAACACCTTTTTATTCATCTGGTTGGACTTCATTTTCACACGGGCCTTCCATGATAATCTGGAGTCTAACTATAAGTGCATTCCCAGGTATTTAGCTGAGTCAGCCTGTGGTATTGGCTCAGCTGCAAGATAAACCCTCATCCACCCCTTGGCATGACAAAGAGTGAAGAGCACATGCCTCGACTTTTGATGATTCGGGGCAATCCTCCACTTCCTTGTCCATTTTTTTTTCTAGTGACTTTTGCAGCATGTTGTTGGCACTGCTCTGGTCTCTGCTCACAGCCAAGACTGCAGTATTGTCTGCAAACATTGCTGTGGTAGTACAGTGGGCCCCGCTTATTGTGGTCACATTTGTCTGGGAGTCCGAGGCCAAATGATTTTATTAAGCAGGTGATTCTATAAAGCGAACTTTTTAAAAAAACAAAATTTTCTCATAAAAAAATTTACTACAACTTCACCATAAACATGCATACTAAAAAGATGGATTAAAATTACGATAGGTACTTGTGAATTCGCAATTTAGGTATATACAATAACGTTACCTTAATGCCAAATCCGAGTATGTCCATACAAAAAAAGGACGATTTTACGCATCACTGATAAGGTTTGGATATGCTCGGAAGGGTTCGTTGAGTTCTGATTGAACATCAGTCAGCTTCGTGCATCTTTGGTGGTGCATTTTAACTGTACTCAGATGCAAAATTTTCAATTCAGGGCTTCCCAGAGTCTTATCAGCGACACAAAATGACGATGTTTTTTTGGATGGACATACTCGGATTTGGCATTAAGGTAACGATAAGTATGTAGATATCTATTTTTCAAATTTTCAAATGTTTAGATCTTTTTCCCTTTATCATCACTTGAGAGAAAGTTGTTGGAAATCAAAATTTAAAAATAAGAGAATAATAAATGAAAAATTCCAAAATTTTTGTTTTAAAGTAAGTATGAAAAACAAGCCATTTTCCTAAAAATACCTCAATATTTTCACAAAAATGATTCTGCTAAGCAGGGAGTTTGATTACATTAAAGGAGTGATTTTCTGTGTAATTAGGTGCCAAAAATCAGGACCGATCATTTTGAGCATATTAAACAGGTGAGTGAGTCTATTAAGCGAGTCCATAATATGCGGGGCCCACTGTAGTATCATCAGTAGGGAGATCTTAAGTATATAGCAGGTATGTATAGGAGGGGACTGAGTACACTACCTTGTGGTACTCCTGCCTGTATCTCAGCAAATTGTGACAAAGCCTCTTCATGACTGACTCTAAATAGAGTCTCCTTCAAGTATGACTCAATCAGTTGAGAAAGGTTGCCTGGAAGAATTTTTGATAGCTTATAAATCAATAATCAGTCCTTTGTGCCAGGCTGTATCAAATGCCTTTGCAACATCCAAAAACACCACTGATCAAAACTTTTTCTCCTCCAACACATTTTTGATGATGGTAACTACCCGATGAACCTGATCAATGGTCGAGTGTCTTTTCCTGAATCCAAACTGGTGAGGGTTAGATTTTCACCA
Organism: Planococcus citri; assembly: GCF_950023065.1. Taxonomy (NCBI): domain Eukaryota; kingdom Metazoa; phylum Arthropoda; class Insecta; order Hemiptera; family Pseudococcidae; genus Planococcus; species Planococcus citri. The sequence continues at coordinate 20,897,045 of NC_088678.1, read as the reverse complement.
ACCATATGAAAAATTCAATTTGAACTTGGGTGAACACAGTTCCGTGTCATGATTATGTGGTGGAGTAACGCCTGTGCTAGTGTCGCACGCTCTGAGTTTTAAAATACCAATACAAATAAAAGTCTTAGGTATGCACTTGAAACTTCAAAAATCAGGAATCGGGGAAAGTAGTTTACTTAAAAAAGTGGGTAGAATAGAATCTGAAAATGACCTCGGTTTTGTTTGCAAAACAATACTGTGGCCGCTACAAACTCTTGAAGTAGGGCTAATAAAATGGTCATTATTGCAATTTTGATCATCTCTCCTGACCAGGGCTGTAAGGTAATTTATGTTGGTAAATTATGGCGGTATTTTAACATATTTTACGGTATTTTACCAAAAGTTTATTACTGTATTTTACCATAATTTACCAAAAAGCCAAATTGAACACTTTTTTTTCATCTTTCCTTCATAAATTTCCAAATTTCCATGGAAATTTATGATTTGAAAGTTACCAACAATTTTCCCCATAAATTTCCAAAAAATGTCCATGCTCCTTTCCTATAATCTCTAATAACACCTAAAACAGATGAAAATTTACTTCAGAGGCAGGTCAGAAGTTCAGAACTTCAAAGTCAAACTACAAATAACTCTTCATATCCAAAATGGTCAAATACCATAAATACCGTAAAATACCGAATTTTACCAGCGAATAAATTATGGTAATTTAACAGCCCTGCTCCTGACCATAAAAACAACTCAAATTGAAAAACCACACTCTGTTTTTTGTTATTTTCTTGAGAAATGTGATTCATTTGTATTCTGAAGAATCCTAAGAATTTTGAGCCCCAAAGTCGGTCCATGATTTTTGTGGTTTTTGAAAAAAGGGGCATCTGACCTATAAAAATGAGTAAAAATTCTGTAATAAATCAAACTATTAGAATTTAAAAAAAAGGTGTCATGCATTCCCATTCCCCATCAAAATGAGTTATCATGTTACAAATTAAAATATTCTGACGAAAATGCATTTTGAGCAGTTTTGAAAAAAAAATTTATCTCAAAAAGTGAGGTCATTATTTTCAAGATTTTTGAAAAAGGGCCTTGCGACCTATCAAAATGGGTTGAAATTTCGCGAGGAATTAAAATATTTCAACGAAAATGCGTTTTGAACACTTTTATGAAAAAACAAGACAAACGCAGGACAATTTATCATATTTTATTTAAAGGGAAGGGGGAGGGGTTCAATATTAGGTATGTACTACTAACTATTATCTTTTTGTGATACGAGTTGTAAAAACTGAACCAAATAAATAAAATTGATTGACTTTGAGGAAAAGCACTTCCAAAATTTTCAGATATTTAGGTAGATCTTTTTGTCAAAAATTTATCATCACTTGAGAGAGAATTCTTAGAAATTCAAATTTTCAAAGGCAGGGAAGATTGAATTGAAAATTCATAAATTTTTGATTTTGATTTAAAACATGACAAGCAATAAGTCATTTTCCCCGAAATACCTCAATATGTTTTAGAAGGGGGAGTCTAAAAATTTTTGTTCCATGATTTAAAAATAGAAAAAAAGCCAAAAGCAGGGGAATTTCTCAAATTTTATTTGAATGGAAGGGCGAATAAGGGTTCAATATTACTACTAAATGTTTTTCAATAGGTACTTCTCTTAAGAAAGCATTTTGATGTTTTTTTCAATTCAAAATTTTACATCTTTTACCCCAGAAAATTTTTAGTAATCAAAATTTCCAAAATACCTAACGGAAGAATAAGTGGGAAATTCAAAAATTTTTGATTTTAAGATATGAAAAAACAATTCATTTTTCCAAAAAATACCTTAAATATTTTTCAGAAAGGGGAGTCCTCAAATTTTTGTTCCATGATTGAAAAATACTCAGTAAAAAAGACAAAAACGTGGGGCAATTTCCCAACTTTTATTTGAAGAGAAGGGAAGGTGAGGGGAGGGGAGGGGAGGGGAGGGGTTCAATATTACTTTTTCACTACTTCAAAAAACATTTCGTTTTTTTTCAATTTGAAATATACTTTTATAGCGAGAAAAAAATTGTAAAATTATAAACGAAAATCGAACTTACCCAAAACCAATGTTAAGAAATGTTTGGTTAGTAAACAAAAAATACCCATAAATTTTGAGCAAGTTCCAAAGATAAGCCTATCAGTAAACTGAGATAAAAAAAAATCATGGGACCATTGAATTGAATAATTTCTGAAATTCATTTTGAAATGTATATTTTTATTTTTAAAACTACTTAGCTGATACCCCATCAAGTTCATTGCGCTTGAAAAAATGAAACCTTCGAAATGAGTAATTCAGCGAAAACGTTTCTAACAGGTAAACTTGGAATAGTGTTATTCGAATATGAAATATTTTTGGCACCGAATTCCTTCAGATAAAGAATTAAAACTCGAGTTTCAAGAAATTCCTGATATGGAGCATAACAATTTACCTACTTACTTAATACGTACGAGTACAAAATAATTATTCAGATTAACTGTTGACAGGTTTGGTATGCATTGTAATATTAATGAGAAAAAACACTCGTAGTGCAGATCACAATAATTGTTCACATCATCATTTAGCCAGCGGCATAAACATAGACTGCAGCAATGGTAAAGTCCATGATGCCGTTCCTGGCTCTCTTCCAGTTGGAATGAAAGTAAGAATCCAGCTCAAATACTTGCTACAATATACGTATGTATGTAGGTAGGTAATTATCGTAAAATTGAACTTAATAATTCAATAGATGGGTAAATTTTCAGAGTTTGGATCTTTCGTATAATAATCTATGCCATTTTACTCGTACTAATTTCACAAACTACGCATTATTACAAGTACTACACATGACTCATTTATCGTGTAGAATACCACGACAAAAACTAGAGGTGTGGGATACCATTACGCTGGAAACGGACACATTCGCCGATCTGATCTCCTTGCAAATACTCGATATTCAAAGGTCGCCGATATGTGGTTTTGGAACTATGAGATTTCACTGGCCCAAGCGGCTTATTAGTTTAAATCTCGATCACGTACCAAATGTAGCGTTCGACTTCAGAGAATTAAAAGATCTCGAATATCTTTCGGCCAGAAATTGCAACAAACATGTTTTTCCATCGTTACACCCTGATGCACCATTAAGAATGCTTGATTTACAATCAAATTCTATAGCATTCTTGGAAGTTGAACAGGTAGCCAACTGCTGCAAACTTGAAGTATTGACAATTAACGAATGGTCTTCTACTTACTTTGAGAAAACGGACAGTTCCTTCGCATCAGAGCATACCAATGTACGCTGTATGTGCGAACGTCTTAAAGAATGGACAAAACAGAAAGGCATCGAAGGATCACTTTATTTGGATTGTCCTACTACAATGAATTGTAAGAATTTTCGATTGGATTTCATGTAGGTATACCTATTTAGTGGGGCGTATAACAATAGGAATAATTGCAACCCCTCGCCCATTCCCCCACCCATCAATCCTCTGGGACAACTTCTTTCTCAAATGAGGCATCCTAAAGAACATTTTAATTTAAAGCAAACTTGCCAAAAAAAAGAACTAGACATCGCAGCTGTAACAGTGTGCGTCGCCTATTTTGTTACGAAAGTACAACCAAATTTCAAAAAAAAAACAAGGCAATTTTGGATTTCGAAAGCAGAATGCGATTTTGAAAAAAAAAGCACAACGCAAATTCCAAAATAAAATGTGATTTTAATAAAAAGCACAATGCAATTTCAAAAAAAAAAGCACAACGCGATTTTGAAAAAAAGCACAACACGATTTCAAAAAAAGCACAACACAATTTGAAAAAAAGCACAACGCAAATTTGAAAAAAAAGCACAACACGATTTCAAAAAAAGCACAACGTGAATTTGAGAAAAGAACTGCAAATTTAAAAATAAAACGTGATTTTAAAAAAAAGCACAACATGATTTGAAAAAAAGCACAACGCGATTTTGAAAAAAAAAATCACAACACAAATTCAAAAATATAACACGATTTCGAAAAAAAAGCACAACGCGATTTTGAAAAAAAAAGCACAACGCGATTTTGAAAAAAAAAGCACAACGCGATTTTGAAAAAAAAAGCACAACGCGATTTTGAAAAAAAGCACAACACAATTCCAAATACACTATCCTATTCTGAAAGCTCCAGAGCACAACGTGATATACCTCAAAAGCATAATGTGAATCCAAAAGCACTGTAGTACTGAGAGAACCTCTTGGGAGCACAGCAAAATCAGGAATGACTGGTGGGATTTGATTCCAAAAGGGTAACCACCTGCTTTCATTGTCTAGGTACTGAACTTGTGCCAATGAAACACTTGCAGGTGTTCTAAAAACATTTCTCAAAATTGAACAATAGAGAAAATTTTATAACCCCTGTGGTGTTACATTTAGGTATAAGTGAGACAATAGGCGGCAAATCACTTTGATTTATAACTTTTAGAAAATAACCAAATTTGAAAAATGTTTGAAATTGAACAATGGGAGAGATAACACTGTAGATAAGAATATTGCGGTGTTACATTTTAAAACTGATGTCGGCTTTGCTTTTGATAAATAAAACACCACAGGGGTCGGCTTTGCTTTTGATAAAATCTTTTCCATTGTTCAATTTTGAAAAATAAATTCGAAAATTGAACAATAGAAAAGATTTTAGAACCCCTGTGACCTTACATAAATTTCGAAATTTATGTGACGTCGGCTTTGCTTTTGTCGGCTTCTCTTTTGATTTGGCCCTTTTCCTCTTTTTATTCTTTTTTTGGTACAAATTTTCGTAATTAATTGCAATTACTCAAGAAGCTAATTGAATTGAGTAATTGCAATTATAATTACAGCGTTGAATGTTTCACAATAGACCACATCTACGTATGGAAATTTCAAAAAAATCGGCCCATCCATCTAAGAGAACATTCGTTCCAAAGAATTTTTCCACTTTCAAAACGAAACCAATAGTGTGCTACGCACACTAAAAAAGACATAGGTACCTAAATCGAAAGAGATCACCAGCCAATATTTCAAGTGCTGAAGTGCATTTTTTTATTTTTGGTGGATTTTTGAAAATCTTTAAGTCAAAAATGAGGAAAAAATAAAAATTTTACCAAATTGACCAAGACAGCTGAAATCTGGAATACGCCCTATTTTCGACCTGTCAAATCGATTAGAAACGGTTTCGAATCATTTTGAGCAGTTCTGGAGCCTCCAGCAGATTTTTGAAACCATAATGGAGTTTATCAAGTCGACTGCAGGCGGGTTCAAGTCATTTTGGTGCCACTAATGACTTTTTATAAATTACTGGAGCCTCCAGCAGATTTTTCAATGTTCGAAATTCCCATAAAATTTCTCCAAACTAATTTCGATAACCTATGAAGTCGACTGCAGGTGTTTTCAACACGTTTTGGAACCACTTGGCGACTTTTTGGAAATTACTGGAGGCTCCAGCAGATTTTTCAATGCTCAACTCTGCACTCCGTAATCCTGCAATATTATAATCACATTAAAAAAATTTCAACATACTATTAAGTCGACTGCAATTTTGGATCCTCCAGCAATTATTCCTATTGACGTACTCGTATGCTGGACTAATTCTGCAAGGCCTTTGAGATGAGAGCAAATCACTGATGTGATCTGGTCTCGAAAGTACCTTTATTTCTTATTTTACTCAGTAGTAGGTCTATACAGCGTAATTTAAGCTTACGTAGCTTATTGGTTAAGGTACATTTTGGCTTTTTAAATTATTTTTGTTTGTTTCAGTTAATGGCGTTCCACAAAGAAACACAACTCCATGCAATATGTCATTCGATACAGCTAACACGATCTATGATAGTTGCGTAGAGAGAACTAAGCCGGAACTTTATTTATTATTGTTGAAAATATTCGTATTAACTTTCTCGCTGATAATAATCATCGTTCCTGCAGCCTTCATTACGGTTAGAGCATGGTCAATATATAAAGGACGTCGAAGTCTAATCCTTTCCGCTGACGACGGTAAGGGGATTTCCAGCGTTTTCAATAATAATTCGCAGGCTTTATTTTTATTTTATTTTGTCCAAATTTAAGGAAGCGATAATTATTCTAGTCTTTACGAATTTGAATCTGATTACGAGATCGGTTCTACCAGTGAACGTAAAAAGAGCGATCGTAAGAAAAGCGATCGTAAAAAGAGCGATCAACCGCCCAAGAGATGATATTTCACAATTCACAGCATCGTAAAACGCTGAGGTAGGTAGCAGATACAGGTAGCTAATTAGTAACTGTAAAGTGGTAATCATTTTTAATTACCTACATCAAAGAATAATCAGTGGAATTAGGTAGATCGGACGAGAGAAAAAGAGAGGATGGGAAATTGACTTTTTCGAAGTAATCAAAATTAATTTTTGAATTGAAAGGACTGAATCAGGTGTAGGTACCTAACTACCTACTAGATAGGTAGGTATTAGTTTAAAAACTACACTATGTAGGGGTAGGAGGAGATTCGAAACATAAGGTGTTTTGTGGAGTTGATAATGTAGGTAGATTAGATACCTATGTAATTGTATTTATTCATTTATTACTCGTAGTTGCCAAAATAATGAAAAGAGGACTGAAAGTTGACTACCCGGCGCCATATTGTACCTGAGATCCGTGGTCATGATGAGATGAGAAGCTTTTAGAATTATGCTGATTCTACTTTTGAGAGGAAGATGAAAAGAAAAGAAAGTACCTACGAAAGAACTAAAGCAAAACAATTCGACGTCAATGAATATGAAACGTGTAAAATTAAAGTAAATTAAAAAACATGCATCTGTTTTTTAAAAACCTATTATTACCTATTTATTTATTCATTTCATATTTGGAATGAATTTGTTTTTTTCCAGAACACTGATTCTACCAAGTGTGAAGATTTTCTTCTAAAGTTGAAATACCTAAATATCTACAAATATTTTAAAGTTGTTATTTTATTTATTCGTTTATTTACCTATCTATTGTATTTATTTAGGTACCTACAGTGAATCTTTTTAACAAATTGTAAATTACAATTTTTATTAAAACTTTTAATCAGATACTTACCTACATTTTTATGACTTGAATGTATTTTAATCGAATTTGCAATTTTCTAAAATTAATAGTACTATTTACTCGTACATCAGTCCATGATGATTTTTTAAAAATAATTTAGAAATTTATAGAAAAAGAAGTGAGAAATCAAGTGATGGAAAAGTTGTTGAGAAATGATTTTCCTACGAAGTACATACGTAAGTAGGTACCTAATATAATTATGGAGTAATTTTTGGGAAATGATGCATGTTGAATTAGAAAATTAGATTTATCAACAAAAATAATAAGATGCAAAACTAAAAATTAAATAGAAAACTAAAAATGAAGAACAAAATTCTGAAAATTAGAATTAAAAAACTGAAAAAAAAATTGAAAACTGCGTACCTGAAATAAAATAAAAGACTGAAAATTGAATTGAAAATTCTAAAAACGAAACAAATATGCTTATTCAAGACGTGAAAAAAATCAGAAATTTGTCAACTGAACATAAATTGAAAATTTTTTAAATGGAGTCAAAATACCCACTTGAGAGTGAAAACAAAAACTCATATGTGTAGTCAGTAAAACGTGGCGCTTTAAAAATATTGTACGTAAATGTGAATCTCCAAAAATAAAATTTAGTATCAAAACTGCAGATGCAATAAAAGATTGAATTTGAAAACAAAAACTGAGAATAAAAACAGAAACCAAAAATGAAATTTGACAAATATCTCAAAAATTAAAATAAAAAAATTAAAATTATTTTGGAAATTACACCGAAAATTGATGATGAATATTTAAATTTAAAAACTGCGAATTAAATTGAAAATTATAAATTTTAATAATTTAGAAAACATGAAATATAAAATTTTAAAAATGAAAATAGAACCGAAAACTTTTAGAACAAAACCGAAAAGACTGAAAATAAAATAGAATAAGTATGTAATTAGATAGGTACTTTAAAAAGAAAAATTAGGTACTATGAAACCTAAAAGGAAATTGAAAGCTCTGAAAAAAAAACGAAATTGAAGTAGAAAACTCGGGAAATGCAATTGAAAATTTAAATTTAAATCGTATTCTCTGCAAGATTCAAATAAAATCAAGAATTTTGAAAATGGAAATACCTAGTGCTTCGGTAAGTAATTCAAAATTTCAAAAGAAAACACGGAGAACTGAAAAAAAATGAGAATAAAATCGAAAACTTTGAAAGTAATATCAAAACATAAAATAAAATTATAAAAATTGAAAATGAAATCGACAATAATAAAACAACAATTGGGAAAAAAGTACCTACATAAATATCAAATACCTACTGAAAATAAAATTGAATACTGTACAAACTGTAGGTCTAGGTATACCTAATCAAAAATCAAAAACTCAAAATTCAATTTAACAAAAACTAATATTGTAATCTAAACCTGAAAATGGAATTGACGATTTCGAAAGTCAGATCAAATAGGTACTGAAAATGAAACCAAAAACTGTGAAAGTAAAATCACAAACCAAGAATAAAATCGAAAACTGATATTGAAATCAAAACTTGAAAATGAAAGTGAAAACTATAAATAAAAATTTAAATCGAATTAAAATGAAATCAACGATTCCGAAAATTAGATCAAATAGATACTTCGGTGAAAATGAAATCGAAAATTGTGAAAGTAAAAATCAAAAACCAAACGTGAATTTAAAAAAAAACTGATTTTAAAATCAAAAAATGAAAAATTGAAAATGAAATCAAAAATTGAAATGAAATTAAGGATTACGAAAATTTGATTAAAGACTGGGGATGAAATTCAAACCTGCAAATGAAATTATTCAAAACTGGAAATGAAATAAAAAATTTAAAATTAAATCGACGAATCCGAAAATTAGATCAAAAGTTAAAATGAAATCCAAAATAGAGAAAGTGAAGGTAAAATCGAAAACCCAAAAGTAAAATAAAAAACTGATTTAAAAATCAGAAAACGAAATGAAAAATTGCAAATAAAATGAAAAATTGATTATGAAATTGACGCATCCGAAAATTATATTAAAACCTGAGAATAAAATCGAAAACCATGACCATAAAATTAAAAACTGAGAAAAAATCAAGAATCAAAAAAGAAAACCAAAAATTCTGATATTTTGTTACAGAAAAATGAAATAAAACGGGAAACTCCGAAAATAAAACAAAAATAAGGTTAAGGTACTGAAAATAAAAGTGTAAACTGGAAACAAAATTAAAAATTAAAAGTAGATATGTAGGCATATCTAAAAGTTCTGAAAAACCCCATCATTTACCTACTCGTACCAATCCGAAATCACACATCACTTACTATTGTGTTTAATTCAATAAGTATAAATTGAAAACGAAATTTTCGCTTTCGGGCTCTCTTATTCACCTCTCTCTACCCCCCCCCCCCCCCCCCAATGAAAATGGCAACGAGATCACTGGTTTTTTAAAGAAAGTAAGACGAAGTGAGGGAAAAGTTTTGATGAGCATTGCAAATTCTTCCATTTCTATGAGTTTAGCATTTCCGAAAAATTCTCAGAATAATTTCAAAGTTTTAGTGTTTTTCAATACTCACATTTTTGGGGAAAGATGGGAGCCCGAGTATATCAAAATTGCAAAAAAAAAACCTTGCAAATAAAGAAGATAATAATATAGAAACTTCAAAACACATTTCAAAAATTTTTGCGAGAAACAAATCATGAAATGTTTTTAAATATGCACTACACTTACCCTTGTGAAGAATAAATTCGAAATTTGATTTCATCACTTCCAAAAATAACAACACACGACAATTCTACTACCGAAATATAAAAGAAACTAACTTTCAGCTAATGCTTTACTCGAGGTGTCAAAATGATATAATCGTAAAGGGGTGGGATTTTTTTGGTGAGTCACGATAGATTATAGAAAAGATAAAGATCGCATCGCTCCTTATTTCAAGCAAGAATTTACACAGTTCACCACAAAGAGAAAAGATAAGCGTTATCGACATTCTTTTGCAATAATACCTTTTCCTACTGTCTGTGTCTATAATAAAAAATAAATAAAAATTCGAATTAAATTTGAAAATAATATATTTTCAACATAATATATTAATGACACAGTCACAAAATTAAATTAAGACAAATATAACGGCGTAAACATTTCTAAATAAATCGCTAAAACGTTTTGACATCGGGAAAAAAATCCTCATTATTCAAACCGTACGATTACAATAAAACATACGGTTTCAAAGCTTCTAAAAAAAAAATTACACGATTCACAAAATTAAAAACTACACAAAAAAAAGAGAGATAAAGGGAAAACAATATAATAAATGGACGATTAATAAATACAACGAGAAACAAACAGTGAGAGAGAATATGTTACACAAAAAAATAGTACAAGCACAAAAAAAACGCACGAGAAAAATACAAAATAAAGAAACCCTCTACAACTAGATGCGGTACAATTCGGTATCGGCGTAAGCTTTTTTAATTACACAACAACAACGCAATTTATGTACGTACAAAAATCTACAATATAATACATCTTATTAACAAGAATGATGAAAAAAAAAAATTCATATACACAATCATAATACATGAAAAAAAAGAGTATTACATTAGTATAATAAATTAGGAAAAATTAAAACAATTTTAAAGCTATCACTTCTTTCAAGTTTTAACATTTAACCCCAAATTATGTATTGATCGTTTTCCCCTTTTTTTTAGGAACTACCAAAATACCTACTTACATATCTAATGTGAAGTAAAGAGGATGTGTAGAGAGATGTGCAATTGCTAATAACGAGATAAATTACGAATAAAATTTAAGTAGCAATCGGAAAGACACATACACAATCCATCACCGGAGTGTTGAAAAATCTTTTATAAATTCTTTTTACATTTACAAAGTACTTGGCCTACAGATTATTAAATTAATAAGTTAATGTTGATTTCGTTAATTCACAACAAAAACAACGAGGTAACGTTAGGCAATCTAAAAATTACAGTGGGTAGGTAAATTTTATTCACCGAGCAGAAAAATACATACGTAACTCTTAATTTGAGATATTATTACGAGTGAATACTTATAATAATTTATTTCAGAGTGATATCGAAGGTAAACATACAAAATCACAATGTATATGTTCTGGTTTATATATGACTTAGAAAAAAAGAAAAAGAAAAGAAAAAGAAATAAGAGCTACCGGGTTACAAATTACAATACAATCAATCAACTTAACATACCATGGCAAGTTACCATTTTAAAGCTGGTGTACATTTTTATTGGTATTTTCGACTCGGATAGCTTTCATATAATATGCAGATTTATGGTACGATTAGCTGCCTGGTTGAGAGATCATGAAGATTATTGGACAAATTGAAGAATTAAGAAGCTACCATTTATCTGAGTAAGACATTTCTCAATGAAAATAAAACTAAAAATTGGAATTGGAAATCAAGAATAAATAGTCGGGGAGCCCGCTTAAGGATCTATTGAACCCCCCCTCCCCGGTCGATCATCTGGGACAACTTTTTTCTTAAAGAGGGAGTCCTAAGGAACATTTCTAGACCTTGTCCTCAAAAAGAAGGTGGCTCTACTTACAAAATGGCGGCCATTTTGATTGACAGGTCAGCCGAAATCGCTGATTTTGCGATCCAACATAGGACTTGCACAACATTTTTCAAATCGTACAAAGGTAGATCGAAAGATCAGGCAAAAATTCATCACCTGTCAGAATTTCAAGTGCTAAAGTGCGTTTTTTGATTTTTGGTGAATTTTTGAAAATTAAATTCAGGCCAAAAATGAAGGGAAAAATCAAAATTTTATCAAATTGACCAAGAAAGCTGGAATTTGGGATATACCCTATTTTTGACATGCCAAATCGATTGGAAACAGTTTCAAACAGTTTTGAGCAGTTCTGGAGCCTCCAGCAGATTTTTAGAAGTCGAAATTTCCACAAAATGTTATCAAATGGAGTTGGATAACCGAAATTTACTCTGCAAACTAATTTCAATACGCTACAACGTCAACTGCAGGGGGATTTCAAGTCGTTTTGGAGCCTCCAGCGACTTTTTGAAAATTACTGGAGCCTCCAGCAGATTTTTGAGACTTGAAACGGAGATGGAAAGTCGAACTTTATTCTGCAAACTAATTTCAATACGCTACGAAGTCGACTGCTGGTGGATTTCAAGTCGTTTTGGAGTCACCAGCGTCTTTTTGAAAGGTTGTATGCTATTTTGTGGAAAATTGAAATTTCCAAAAAGTAGCTGGAGGCTCCAAAATGACTTGAACCCACCTGAAGTCGTCTTCAGAGGGTGTTAAAATTGGAGTGTAGAGTAAATTTCAGCTTTCCATCTCCATTTGATGAAATTTTGAAAACATTTAAAATTTAGAAAATCTGCTGGAGGCTCAAGTAATTTTCAAAAAGTCGCTGGAGGCTCCAAAACGACTTTGAATCCACCTGCAGTCGACTTCGTAGCGGATTGAAATTAATTTGCAGAATAAATTTCCGCTTTCCAAGTCCATTTTGACGAAATTTTGTGGAAATTTCAAGTTTCAAAAATCTGCTGGAGGCTCCAGAACTGCTCAAAACAGTTTGAACCCGTTTCCAATCAATTTGGCATGTCGAAAAAAGGGCATTTCCTAAATTTCAGCTTTTTTGGTCAATTTGGTAAAATTTTTGATTTTTCCTCTCATTTTTGACCTAAATTTGATTTTCAAAAATTCATCAAAAATCGAAAAACGCACTTTAGCACTTGAAATTCTTACAGGTGATGAACTTTTGTCTGATCTTTCGATTTACCTTTGTACGGTTTGAAAAATTTTGTGCAAGTCCTATGTTGGAACGCAAAATTTGCAATTTCGGCTGACCTGTCAATCAAAATGGCCGCCATTTTGTAAGTTGTGCCACTTTTTTTTCGAGTACAGGGGCTAGAAATGTTCCTTAGGACTCCTACTTTGAGAAAAAAGTTGTCCCAGCGGATCGACGGGGGGGGGGGGTGCAATAGATCCTTACTAAAAAGGAAGAAACTCAATAAAAAATATATCTTTAAATATTGTCAAGTAATGAAATTAGAAAATGGAAAAATCCACATCAAAAATTGAAAAATGGGGTATCCAAAACATAAGAATTCGATTATTAATAAATTAATTGAATTAAATTGAATAGGAAGATTCGTTCAAAAATACACTTGGAAAATTTGTTCAAAAACTAAAAGAATGTGCTACGTACTTATTCAGATTTTCAATTATTTAAATTTAAAAATTTGATCAAAAACTAAGAGATGCTCATTTAAATTGCAAATTAATTAAATTGGAAAATTTGTTGAAAAATGTTCAATTCATAATTCAATTACTTGATTAATTAAATATTAAATGAAAAAAATGGCACTTAATTTTTAATTCTTAATAATTATTGAAAAACCAACATGTTTAAAAAATAAAAAATTTGTCATTTAATCACCGGATAATGAAATTATAGAAAATTTGTTCAAAATCTAAGAAATATAGCGATTCAACTTCCATGTAATTTGGAAACATTTTTCAAAAACTAAAAAACGTGGAATTTATTTTTTAATAATTTTAATTTTAAAAACTGACCAAAAATTTGAGAAAATTTTCAATTTTACCATCTTGACTTGGAAAATTTGTTGGAAAAAGTTGAATTTATTACATAAGTAGATATCAATCAAATATGTAGATAAATTTGAAAAATCAGATCTACAACGTTAAAAAAAGTGGCAATCAATTTTCATAGAATTGAAAAATCTGTTCAAAAACTAAAAAATGTGGAATTCAATTTTCAATTATTTTTTAAATTAAAAACATTTGTTCAAAAAATAAAAAATGTGCCAGTAATTTGAAAAGTTTGTTTGAAAATTGAAGCTAGTAACATTCAATTTCCAATGATTTAAATTTTAAAAATTAACAAAAAAATGTTCTATTTAATTAAAAACTAATTAAATTAGAAAATTTGTTGGAAAATGACGAAATAAATTTCAAAAATTGGTAACTTGACAAAATGATGCATTGTTCTCGTAATTTGTTCAAAATTGAATCACAAATTCCTAAAAATAACTCATTTCCAAAAAAAAAAACAACTTAAAGCAAAAAAAAAGGCGAAGCTAGAAATTAAATATTATGCCAAAAACCTCCACCTTTCTCAATTCAAGCAAAAATACCAATAAAACATCAACATCGATATCAGATCAATTTCAGTCTAGTAAGTAAGTGAATAAAAAGCTGCACTTTCGGAACACAAGACGTTATTTCAACACACTCAAAACAAAAAAAAAAAAACAAAAAACACATCAGCGATGAAGCACAACCACAAACAATTAATCACATATAAAATAAAAATGTCAAAGAATTTTTAACCAAACTGGTTACTAGATTACTTCCGTAGTGAAAACGGAATTTATACAAAAGCATCCCCGTACAAAGGATAAATTTTACGGAGTAAACTAAGGTAATGATTTCATTCGAAAAAATAAACGATTAGAATACTATGGCACATAATTTACTCGACGATTAATATCATCGAGTCAATAAATAAAAATCTTAATTCTACGAAAGAAAAAAAATAAATAAAAAAAAATTTGATCGATTGTTAACACTATTTGATCGTAACTAGTTAATCACACCTTAAGAGATTCCCAAATTAAAAATCAGTTCTATCGTAAAATTTCCTCGCTACAGATAAGAAAAAAAATTTACCATTTATACAATCGGTATAAAAGAGAGAAAAAAATAATAATAATACAAAGAAAAAAAACACACCAACACGAAAAAAAAAACAAAATAAAAAGGACAGACAGATCACAATAATATATAAAAATACAAACTTATCCACGTGTGGTTTTGGTTCTTTGTACATGAAAAAATAATGACATGACGTAATAACACTTCTACAAACACGAACACGAACAACGATTACGAAAGGCAGCGCGATTGAGTAAATAACGTACAAAAAAAAAAAAAAAAGAAAAAAAAATGCTCCATCACACCAAAATTTTACTAACTACTTTTTTCATACGACCTAATATTTTACCCATTTTATAAGTGATTCCTTGTTTATTCGACTTGATTACTCGGTTCTCCTGCACACGAGGAATCACCTTTCGAAATTCTCATTTACGTGCATGCTGTTCGGCGAACGTAAACGAGGTAAGGTCGTCTTTCCATTTGACACCAGCTTCGGTACCGGAATCGCTGGCGCTGTCGTCGTATTGCATTTTACTTTTGCTTTTGGTTTTATGCAATCTGGGCATGGTTTTCGATTCGTAGCCTTGTACGACGTTATCGTTGAACGGATCGTGACGTTGGTTCGGATGTTTGGTGGCTTTTTTGGGACTCTTAAGGTCCTGGCTCGGTTCACCGTTGCTTTCTTTGGCCGAATACTTGTACTTGTCTTTGGGTAATTTATCGTAATACGAGTCCGGTGTTTTCTTGCGTACTTCGACGTTCTCGTAATGTTTACTAGGTCTGTCCATTCGTTTGCTGTGCTCGTATCGGGTCATGCGACTAGATCGGGAATTACGTAAGCTTCTCGAGTCCGATGTTCCGGCGCTGAAGAAGACCTCGTCGTCGTTTCGGCGATCGCCTCCGCTATCTTTACTCACGTCGCTGCTACGTTCGCTGCATTTTTGTACGTCCGGTGGTGTGAAATCGTCTTCGAAGGGGGATTGTCGTTGACTAGACTCTCGACTACTGCGACCGGATTTGAAATCGTACGCTGTGTAAGGGTGCAGTTCTACGGGACGTTTGGAATCTGGTTTTTTCAGGGTGGCGCTGCCGTGGCGAGAGTTCTTTTTATGCGTAGGTTCTGCGGGATCGGTGTAATCGTACGGTTGAGGCGAGAAATTATCTTCGAACGGGGATGTTTGGCTCTGGTTACGACTACGGTTCGGTTTCTTCGAGTATACGGGCGATTTATGAGCGGCCCATCTTTCTTCTTCGGAAATACTCAGTTCGTCTTGGCTGTACGGTCTACGGTGGTATTTCTTGATGTAGATTTCTTCGGCGTCGTCGTCATCGGGTCGAAGTGTTAACGGTTTTCTGCCCTTGTCAGCGCTCTTTGGTCTTTGCGAGTGGTATTTTTTGGGCGGGTATCGGCCGGGTTTCGAGCCAGCGGATCCATCGGCGTATTCGCTATCGCAGGGTGATTCTTTGACTGTGTTTTTACCGACGTAATTATAATAGGATGATTTTTTCGTCGGCTCGACTACGAATTGTTCTTGGTAACGTTTGAAGAGCTGTTCTTCTAGAGCTTTTAGTCGTTTTTTGCCGAGCATCATTTTCAATAGTTTCAGTTCGTCTTCTTCTTTCTCTTCGTATCGTTTACCTCGTTCTGCGGTCATTGTCCAAGGAGGAGTTCGAACTTTCCTCTCGTCGTATATTCGATCGTCGTCTTTGACGTAGTCTTTATACATTTTACGAGTCTGCTGCCAGTCTGGTTTATCTTCCCAAGGCGAATGTTCGTCCGATTTCTTATGAGGCGAGAACTTCCTGCGATAACCTTTCTTCTTCAGTTGATACCTTCGTTCGCGATACGACGAAGCGGTTGGTGATTGCTCGGCGTCATCGTACAGCGAATCTCGATCACTCCAGCCGTTCTCTCGCCAGCTCGACTCGTCGTCCCAAGAACTGCCCAGGCTTTTCTTGGACGATTCCCAGTTCTCTTCGGAATCGTCGCCGTAGTCTTCGTCGTTACCGTCGTCGTCGTCTTCGTCTTCGTCGTCGTTCCATCGTTTTCTCGGCGTACGTTGCTTCTTAGCGGCGTATCGTACCGGTTTGGGATCTTCGGCCGGTTTCAGCGTGGCTCGATCGAACGTGAACTCGCCTCGTTTAGCTTCGTCTTCTTCCCAAGGAGACGGTTTAGGATGTTTCGCGTCGACTTCTGTATCGAATTTGGCCCAATTTTTACCCAATTCTTCGGTATCCGATACCACTTTGGCGTCGTGTTCGTCCGGAGTACAAGGCTCTTTGAGTGGTTCGTCGATTGGAACGGATATAGAAGGCGAGTTCGGCTCGGTTTTCGGTTCGGTGATTTCGTCTTCTTTTTCGAGTGATTTTTTACGATGGAATGCGACCACATTAGGAGGTTCGGTCGGTTCGGAGTCTTCGGCTTGTAGCATGTGTTCTGTAGCGCTATCTTCTTTCTCGCTTGACTCTTTAACGCTACCTTCTCCCGTCTTGGGCAAAATCGACGGTATCTTCCTCAACGCCGCGTATTTATCGTCTTCGCTTTGTTTTCTCGTATCTGGATCCGACGACGCAACGGTCGCCGAAGCAGCAGCAACTTCAACCGGAGGCGTTTCTCCACCATCTTCGGGCGTTGTTCTGGAATCTGGCTGAGACTGGGCTTCGACAATGGCCTGCTCGGCTTGGTTTTTCTCCTCTTGTTCGATTAGTTCGCGGAAGACGGCGTATTTGTCGATTTGCACAGTCGGTCCGGCCGATTTAGGAGGGAATTTCTCATCGAAGTTGGCCTTGAAAGCGATCCGGTCGTCGTCCTTGTTGGGTCTAGATTTGGAAATCGGTTCGGACTGGTGTCTGGTTTTGTTACACATATCGTTCTCGAGTTTCTGGCAATCGGCGTCCGAAAGTCGAGACAGGCATTCGGTCAATTCTTTGAGCGTCATTTTGGATAACGTGGAGGCCGGAATGCGTAACATCGAGGCGAGATCTTCGAATCCGGTGCTGGTTAATTGACTAAGTGTAATATTAAGCGAGGAAGGTTTAGGAGGAGCGCGTGAGCCGGCGCGATGATGATACTCGTCGTCACGCTGATCACGATACGAAGACGGTTTCGTAATAGGAGTAAGGTAATACTCCGGTTCAGAGGAGTAAGACGATTGCTTATGAGGTCGGTGACGACTACCGTAGTCTCGTTCGTTGTCATGCCCTCCGGACGAGAATTTCGGTTTACGAGCCGGAGCTGGAAGCGGAGGTATACGCATATCGCCGTTTAACTTCTGCCTGGACGATCCTAAGCTTTCGTAATTCTCGATATAATCGTAATGAGACATCGTATCGGACGATGGTCTAGGCGGAGGTTTCATCGTCACCGGTAACTGGAGCTTTTTAGGCGGTAAAGGTGGTGGTTGTGATGCGATTGGGCTGGTGATCGGTCTAGGAGGAGGTTCCGGTATGGATTCGAACGAATCGGACGATATGTCACCTTGAGCCGACGATCTAGCGTCCATGTTTCGTAATATGGTAGCTGCAGCGCTCGACGACTCTTCGGCGACCGGCGAGTCGTTCTCTTTATCGGTATCGTCCGCGTTTGACAATACTTTACGTAAATTAATCACTATCTTTTGTTTACTGGCATCGTCCGGAGGTAGTTTACTCCACTGGTTCTTATTCAACGACGAATCGTCGCTCATCGAGCTCAATATAGGTTTGTATCCGGACGATCTGCTCTGCGACGATTTCAAAACATGGTGATGGTAATTATCGTTCGTCGTCTGCGATGGTGATTTAGTTCGATTATAAGATTGCTGAGGCGATCGCCGGTGATGCAAAGATGAAGACGTTGTTGTACCGGCATCGTCGACGCTACGATGATGGCCATCGAAAGCGGCGAAATTCGCGAAACTCGTCTCGAACGGGTCGTGATGTCGGCGTGAATCGAAATACGAATCTTTGCTAGCGTCATCGGCGGCCGCCGACGCCGAAGAACCGACTCGATGCTCCGAATCCACCGAGTTATATTTGCGGAAATGCTCTTCGTATAGTTTTTGTTGGTCGGTCACCGTGGCGGAGGCGGGAGCTGTCGAGGTTCCGGAATGCGACGACGATTCTTCTAAAAACATAGATTTCGAGGAATTACCACCTGTAAAATACGTCGCAGAATTAGTTCCGCCTTCAGCGTCGCTCTCTACACCCACTAAGTCTTTTAACAGTTTCTTGGGCGGGTTTTTTAATTCTTGGAAGAAGTCTTTTTTATCCATATAAGGCTTACTTCGGCCGGTTCCCAACGGATCCAGTTCAGTAAACACGTCGTACAGGTCTTTCGCCGTGATTTCTTTACGTTCGAACGCCCATCGGTCTCCTTTTGGCTGCGACAAAAAAAAAAATACGAAAATTATAATTACGAAAAATACAAATATTGAAATAAAAGTAACTACTATGTAATGGCAAAGATTTTTTTGAAAAAATAAGCGAGCCAGTAATTTATTTTAGTATAATGGTCTATTTTGATTGAAAATGAAATCCTGGAAATATAAAGCTCAAAAAATTGATTTAAAATCAAAATAATTTTTTATCCTGACAAATAATTTAAAAACGACCGTATTTTTGCTTTAATATTGATTTGGACCCAGAGATATTGTTGGAAGAGGGAAAAGATCTAAAGGGACGCTGCTGAAGCTCTCTGATAAAAAAAATTTCATTCGTGCATAAATTCTGAATTTGTCGACTTCTTTCTACTCAAAAACGTGAAAATTTGATTCAGAAGGACATTAAAGAACACTTTTAACCTCATCATAAAAAACTAACAGTGGGGGAGGAGCTCACAGTGATCCCAAAAAAAGCCAGACAAACGCAGCGCAGGATTCATACTCAATTTTTTCCGAAAAAAAAGTGATTTTAGTAACCGAAAAAGTTCGAAAAAGTAATAAAAAAATGACAAAATGGCAGCGAAACCTAAAAAAAAAACCAGAACATTACCAATTAAAATTATTTGCAACTAAATGAAAATGTTTGCGCTTTCTGGCAAAAAAATCTGTAAAAGCAAGATTTTGACAATTTTATCGAAAAAAAGGGCTTTTTGTCAATTTCTGGATAACTTTTAGAAAAAAGTAGGTAACATTTTTTTTTTTTTTGCCAAAAAAAAATAGATTTATTTAGCAATTTTTGAAAAAAATATAATTTCTAAGTGATACGTAATTTTGGCAATTTCGTGCAAAAAAAACTGACAATGAGACTTGGATAGTATTAAAAAAAGTGTAAAATCTTCAGCAATTTTGGAAAAAAAAGAATTTGACAATTTTAACAAAAACTAGAACCTTTTGAGAATTGTTGGCAAAAAAATTACAATTTCCATGATTTTTATGAAAAAACGAGTTTTTTTTGCAATTTTATGGTAAAAAAACAAAATTTTGGACGTTTTGAGTAATTAATTTTTGGAAAAAAAATGAAGACTTTTTGGAATTTTTTTAATAAAAAATGCCCTCTTGTCAATTTTTAAAAAAGTGAAAATTGTTTACAATTTATTGAAATTTTTTTTTTTTTGAAAATTACAGGTAAAATAAAGATACTTTTTGGCAGTTTCTGGCAGAAAAAAAGGAAGATTTTTGGATAATTTGTAACATTTTTAGATTTATTCAGAAATTTTTGAAAAAAAATATAATTTCTAAGTAATACGTACTTTTTGGCAAATTTTGAGCAAAAAAAAATGACAATGAGACTTGGATAATATTGAAAAAAGTGTGAAAATCTTCAGCAATTTTGAAAAAAAAAGAATTTGACAATTTTAACAGAAACTAGAACCTTTTGAGAATTGTTGGTAAAAAATTACAAGTTCCACGCTTTTTGTCAAAAAACGAGTTTTTTTGCAATTTTATGGTAAAAAAAACAAAACTTTTGACGTTTCAAGTATTTCATTTTTGGAAAAAATATGAAGACTTTTTGGAATTTTTTGAATAAAAAAATGCCCTCCTGTGAATTTTTAAAAAAGTAAAAATTGTTTACAATTTATTGATAAAAGCAATTTTTTTGAGAATTACAAGATAAAATAAAGATGTTTTTTGGCAGTTTCTGGAAAAAAAGGAAGATTTTTGGATAATTTTTAGAAAAAAGTGTTTTTTTTTGCTTTTGATACGTACTTTTTGGCAATTTCTTGCAAAAAAAACTGACAATGAAACTCGAAAAATTTTGAAAAAAGTGTGAAAATCTTAAGCAATTTTGGAAAAAAAAGAATTTGAATATTTTAAAAAAAACTAGAATATTTTGAGAATTTTGTTAGCAAAAAATTACAATTTTTATGATTTTTGTCAAAAAGCGAGTTTTTTTTCAATTTTATGGTAAAAAAAACAAAATTTTTGATGTTTTGAGTAATTAATTTTTGGAAAAGAAAAGAAGACTTTTTGGAATTTTTCACATAAAAAATGCCCTCCTGCCAATTTTTGAAAAAGTGAAAATTGTTTACAATTATTATTTATTGAAAAAAACAATTTTTTTTGAGAATTACAAGTAAAATAAAGATGCTTTTTGGCAGTTTCTGGAAAAAACAGGAAGATTTTTGGATAATTTTTAGAAAAAAGTGGTTTTTTTTTTGCTAAAGTGATACGTACTTTTTGGCAATTTCTTGCAAAAAAAAAAACTGACAATGAGACTCGAATAATTTTGAAAAAAGTGTGAAAATCTTAAGCAATTTTGGAAAAAAAAGAATTTGACAATTTTAACAAAAACTAGAACCTTTTGAGAATTGTTTGCAAAAAATTACAATTTCCTTGATTTTTATGAAAAAACATGGTAAAAAAACAAAACTTTTGACGTTTTGAATAATTAATTTTTGGGAAAAAAATGAAGACTTTTTGGAATTTTTCACATAAAAAATGCCCTCCTGCCAATTTTTGAAAAAGTGAAAATTGTTTACAATTATTATTTATTGAAAAAAACAATTTTTTTTGAGAATTACAAGTAAAATAAAGATGTTTTTTGGCAGTTTCTGGAAAAAAGGAAGATTTTTGGATAATTTTTAGAAAAAAGTGGTTTTTTTTTTTGCTAAAGTGATACGTACTTTTTGGCAATTTCTTGCAAAAAAAAAAACTGACAATAAGACTCGAATAATTTTGAAAAAAGTGTGAAAATCTTCAGCAATTTTGAAAAAAAAAAGAATTTGACAATTTTAACAAAAACTAGAACCTTTTGAGAATATTGTTAGCAAAAAATTACAATTTTTATGATTTTTGTCAAAAAGCAAGTTTTTTTTCAATTTTATGGTAAAAAAAAAACAAAATTTTCGACGTTTTGAGTAAGTAATTAATTTTTGGAAAAGAAAAAAAGACTTTTTGGAATTTTTCACATAAAAAATGCCCTCCTGCCAATTTTTGAAAAAATGAGAACTTTTTCCAATTTAAGGAAAAAACGATTTTTTTTGAGAATTACGAGTAAAATAAAGATACTTTTTGGCAGTTTCTGACAAAAAAAGGAAGACTTTTGGATAATTTTTGGAACAAAATATCTCGAATTACCAATATTTTTTTGAAATTTGCAGTTTTCAACAAAAAAGCGGAACTTGACCAATTTTTGGGAAAAAGATGCAATTTTTCAGCAGTTTTGCTACAAACCGAGAATTTTTGTCAATTTTTCAGGGGAAAGAAAAATGTTGACAATCTTGGCAAAAATCTAGGTCTTTTTAAAACTTTTATGCGCAAAAAATAGGAAACCTTAGGGTCAGTTTAGGGGGGGGGGAATCAAGATTTTTGGGAATTTTTAGCGAAAAAACGACAATTTATACAATATTTCCCAACTTCTCGCAGTTTCTCCGAAAATAGACACCCTGTTAACATTGACTAGAAAAAACCTAAAAATTTGAAAAATTCGAATAAAAGTCATTTTTGCAAATTTTTTCATGTGAATTCTTTACTTAAAAACCATGAAACATAATAGGGTTCTTCTCATGAAGAAATGTAAAATGAATAAGATCACTAAAAATGGTCTCAGTCGAAGAATTTTTTACTGAAAAATTGAAATGGAGATGACTTGGGCATAATGAGATCTGCATTGAGGGAAGAGGAAGGGGTTTGAATATTCTAATCTACAATTTAGATAATCAGATTTTTTTTTTCAAATCCAAAGTCATACATCGCACAGAAATGCATCTCAGACCGAAATTTTCATCCCAGATAGGGTGGTTATTAGAGGGGGGGGGAGAGGTCTGAGCTCCAAAAATTTCAAAAACTACGAAAATTCGTCCAATTCAGGAGAGAGTTGTTTCAGCATTCTGATAGTATTTGAGAGATGAAGCATGATGAAGCACTTCCTACAGAGAACTAATTTTGTGAGAAAAACGACCTAATCAAATCCTACACTTCTACGCAATCGAGAAAACTATATTATTTACTTCTTTATCGGCGTTCTCGACGGCCGCAGCGGGCAAATTTTTCTCGCTGGAGAACAAATCCTGGGTTTCTTTATCGAACCAATGCAGTTCGGGCTGAGACGCCGCCGAAGACGTAGAGCCAACTTTCCTCCTATCTCCGGAGGCCGGCGGCGGAGGTAATTTCGCCGGAGGAGGAGTAGTGATGCACGGAGGCGGCGTGAATGAATCGCCGAACGGGTCCTCCTTCGGTAATGACGGAGACGGCCCGAACGGATCGGACGGCGTGAGTCTTTCCATCTGACTAAGACCCTGCTGCAGGCTGTTCAATTCTAATTCTAAATCCATTAGGTCGGCTATAACGCCGGCCGTTTGGGTTTTATTTTTTATCGTGCTGGCGCTTTTAATGGCCGAGTCTTCGCGCGCCACGACCGTACTGCCTTTGGTTCTCGAAACGCCAATCGGATCGTTGCCACTCTGCGAAAGAGAGAGAAAAAAACTTTTAATTATAATCAGACGTACGTATGCCATAAAATATACTACGATGGATTGCTGCAAATGACACATACTATAAGCTAAAATATTTTACAAGCTCTCTATCTATACGCTTCTACGCGTCGCGAACTTTTACGATATCATCATCGATTTCTTTATAACATAATCGCGCGAATACCATCGAATTTGTTTACTCGTTTAGTATACATAAGCTCGTCTCGCTCGTATACATCGCAGGAAGATTAGAACGTTAACTCATTCGAGTTATGCTACATACATTACACACGATGAAGTTTCGATGAGCTAAAAATAAACCCTTCGTCGATGCGATTTTTACACCGAACATCTCGTTACAAATAATAATGCCCCTTTTAGTACCTTCCCTTCGATCCCGTTTTACTCTTTAAACGATTGACGGTTTGGAAACGAAACAAGCGCGTCGAAAATTACTCTATATTTTTCGCGATAAAATTTTGACAGTTTTGAAGGCGACGGACGCCAAGATTACGAACATCGAGTTAACGAGTCATTTTTCTGCGGTTTCGATCGAGTCTGATATCTTCATTGAATTGGTATAACTTGATGACTAAAAGAGTTGGAAATTAATGAACATAAAACAAGTTCGGGATCGAAGATAAGCGTTTCTCGAAATTTCTGACAGTTGGTTTCTCTTTCATCTCTTTCCCCCTACCACCAAAACGTTTAGTACTAAAACAGCTCCGTGTTTTTGAAAATCGACTCCATTTTTCTTGAATGCAATTTTTAGGGTTCGATGAGACCAGAAAAAGCCCCATGAAAATTCGCCCAATTTTTTTCACCGAAAATATAATTAATGGAGCCAGCCTCTTAAAAGTCTGTACCCTTTTTTTAAACCTCCCATTATAGTAATCACGTTTCCATAACGTTATTATAACGTTTCGATTCCGTTATTATAACGTTTCGATTCCGTTATTGGACTTTTACAATACAGTTTTTTACCAGGTATTTGAGTCATTTTACTGTGAGAGTTACATTACCTATGTCCTATTGTCATGAAAATTTCAATGACTAAAATAGAGTTTCTTTAACGTTATTATAACGTTTTTACCCGTTATTTTATCCTCGCAGGAAAACTACTAATTACTCTGCTTTTTTAGCTACATTATGGTCATAAAATGATCTACTCATCGGAATAACGTTTCCATAACGTTATTATAACGTTTCGATTCCGTTATTTGATCTTTACAATACAGTTTCTTACCAGTTATTTGAGTCATTTTACACAGTTACATTACCTATGACCTATTGTCATGAAAATTTCACTGACTAAAACAGAGTTCCTTCAACGTTATTATACACTTTTTACCCATTACTTTACTGTCAAAGTAAAATTTCAGACCAATAATTCAGATTTTTTAGCTACATTATGGCCATATAATTCTTACTCATCAGAATAACGTTTCCATAACATTATTATAACGTTTCAATTCCGTTATTCTACCTTTACAAAACAGTTTCTGCCAGTTATTTTAGACATTTTACTGTTACACTTACATTACCTATGTCCTATTGTCATGAAAATTTCACTGACTAAAATAAAATAGAGTTCCTTTAACGTTATTATAACGTTTTTACCCGTTATTTTATCGTCGCAGGAAAATTGTAGACCAATTATTCTGCTTTTTTACCTACATTATGGTCATAACAATTCTACTCATTGGAATAACGTTTCCATAACGGTATTATAACGTTTTTGATCTGTCATTTTTACATTTACAGTCGCGTGACTAAAAATAAATTGATTCTAATAATTGATGTTTCAGTTGCATCACCGTTATAAAATGTCTATTGACTACAATAACGTTTCTGTAGCGTTATTATAACGTTTTTGAGCCATTTTTCAATTTTTACAGGAATGTTTCTGACTAATGATACTGCTTCTTCCAACAAAAATATAAATAATAATATTATTATGGTCATGAAATTTCCATTTATTGAAATGGTGATTTAATAACGTTATTGTAACGTTTTAGATTTGTTATTTTACTCAAAGGAATGTCACATATGAAAATGAATTGGTTCAGTTAGATTAATTTGAAATTTCTGACAAGTTATTCCAATACTTCAATTACGTTATGGCCATAGAATGTCCAGTTTCCACTCATTAGAATAAATGTTTCTATAACGTTATTTCAACGTTTTTGATCCGTTATTTTACCTACACATTCATATTTCTGACCAGTTATTCTACCGTTTCAGTTACATCATGTTCATAAAACTTTCAATCATTCGAATAACGTTTCCATAACGGTATTATAACGTTTTTGATCTGTAATTTTACATTTACAGTCGCGTGACAAAAAAATAAATATTGATTTGAATAATTGATGTTTCCATTGCGTCACCATTATAAAAGGTCTATCGATTACAATAACGCTTCTGTAGCGTTATTATAACGTTTTTGAGTCATTTTCCAATTTTTACAGGAATATTTCTGGCTAATGATTTTGCTTCTTCCAACAAAAATAATAATAATATTGTCATGAAATTTTAATTTATTGGAATAGTGATTTAATAACGTTATTATAACGTTTTCGATCCGTTATTTTACTCAAAGGAACGTCACATATGAAAATAAATTGGTTCAGTTTGATGTATTTGAAATTTCTGACAAGTTATTCCAATACTTCAATTCGTTATGGCGATAAAATTTCCACTCATTATAGAATGATGTTTCTATAACGTTATTTCAACGTTTTTGATCCGTTATTTTACCCATACACATGTTTCTGACCAGTTATTCTACCGTTTCAGTTACTTACATCATGTTCATGAAATTTTCAATCATTCGAATAACGTTTCAATAACGTTATTATAACGTTTCACATGCGATATTGTACATTAACAAGTGCGCCTGACAAAAATACTTGAAATCGGGAATGCTTTGGTAGGTTAAATTTCTATCTGAGTAACGTTTCCATTCAGTTACAGTTATGTTACCATTACGTTTCTGTTACGGTTTCTCTCTCTTTTAAAGTTTTTGTCAATTTTCATCGCTCATTTCGTTATGTCTAAGTACATTGTCCAAGTGTTCTTACTTTCATTCAATAACACCCATTTATAACAATTACATAAAATGAAATATAAATTCAAAATTGCCTTGGGCAAAATAATACTCGTACCTTAGACGAAGACGCCGAAATGGAATCCAGGAAAAACGAGCTACCGTATTTCAACTGATGCTGTTCGATGTTCTGCTTGGCCATTTCAACTTCTCTCTTTTTCAATTCATAAACAGCTTGAAATAAATCTCGCATTGCCATAACGACCTGAAATTTGTGCCAAAAATCAGTAAATATATAACTCGTAACGTTATTACAATCCGTTCTCCCTTGCGGAGGTTATATTTGCGTAGAAGAAGAAGAATGAAAATTCACGGTTAATTGGTTCGACTCTCGTAGCACATGGTTATGTAGCATAATCGTAATGGATTCCTTTCGTTTGCGAAACACATCCGCTGAGCCCGAGTCGTATAAATCATCGGAAAAGTTCTCAAATATTCGAGTTCATATAGCAAACAGAAGGAGGTATTTCGATTGATTACTCAATCTATATAAATTATCCGAGTGAAAACATTTCTCCTGCAATTTCGTATTCATCCAGTTTGTCGTCTCTCAAGGCTAAAAAGCTGATGGAAAAAAACTTTTGTCGAATTCGTTTCAGAAATTACAAAGTAGGTGGGTTTTGTAAGGATTTACTTTCAATTAATTTTTTATTCCAAAGGTTTCCCAAATAAATACAAATACTCGGATAGCGAGAAATTATAGTCGAGTAAGATTTTTCCATCGATCGATCCAACCTTCCATCATATTTTTACCTCACCTGCGTGGTACCTACCGACGCAATTAAGAGAAGCACTGTACCGACTAAATGGCCAACATCTTTAAAATCGTATTTCGTATTTTCTTATTTTTTTTTATTTTTATAGAATTCTAAACAGAATGATGACTTCCTAATCTAATTTGCAAGCTATAAACGGGCCTGACAAAATTTCTTGTAGAAAAACGTTTTCTATTAATTTAATGTTTCCTCTTCTTTCGTCTCCACCTTACTTGGCCTTCTCTTCACTTCCTTTCATTAAACGATGAACTCGGTCGTTGGAACGAAGATTAAGTGCATTAGACTAATGTACCAAATTCAGGATATTTTTCTACTTCTCTCTTTTTCTTTTTAAAAGCCACATCGTGTTAGTTACACAGGACGAATTTTTTCTTCGTTTCATGATGAGAATTTTAAGAAAAACGCACAGTAAACTTTGTTAGAGCAGAAACATAATTTGGAAACGCCGAAAAGAATACGAAAAACTGAACATTTTAGTTTAGTTTTCAGCTAAAATTTCATTAAAATGAATAATAATGTGTTTTTCACAAAATTTTTGCATCAATTTAACTAATTATTCTCACATTTTAATTTTTGAGTAATTTTCATGATATTATGTAATTTTAGCTGAATAATTAATTTATGCATCAGAGGATGAAAATTACAAATTAAGCAAATACTACACAAAATAATGTAGTATACTGTTTAGTTGAAAATATGATATCACAAATGATAATACTTGGAATATTGATTCATTTTTTTCCGCTAATTTAAATTCCTTACGAAAGGGTAACCGGCATCGGCAGGAGAAAATGTCATTGACTTTTGACCTATTGCTTTTCCTTTAGCTCGCGTTACGCTTTACCACGTTTGCTAAAAATGCTGCATAAGTTCTGCTTTGTATTCATTCAAAGGCCGCTTTTATTCCAAGAAAATCACACCGCAAAATTTGCTTTCAACGAAAATTCCGAGCATAGACTATACAAGTTTCACGTTTCCCATTCTCTTTCTCGCTTTTTTCCACCATTGTCCTTCTCACATAGTTTTACGTCTTTCCCTATTGTTTCAGTACAACAATCGAGTATTCACTGTACCTACATATACAGGACAAAACAAAGTGATTTTCAGAAGGATTTAGGATTTACAGAAATTCACAACAGGTATTTCGGAAATACCAACGCTGTTTTCGAAAGTACAAGCGTTATAATGAAAAAAACCCTGCTGTAAGTAAAAAATAATAAAAAAAAAGATTTTTGGCAAATATTTTAAACGTCGATGTTTCGATTTTCTGATGTCTTTGGACATTCCAAGATTCTTTTCGGATGAGGCGTTCTGAAAAACACCTTCATTTGTCGTTTCAATGTTTCATTTGCAGGGCATTTTTCAAACTTTCGATAACTTTTTTTTGGGGAGGGGGAGGGGGAGGGGGAGAATAAAAATTATACGCGTCAATTGTTCACTTTTATAACGTGACAAAATTTAAAGTTGTGTGATTGATTTTTTTGTAGAAAACCGCATTTTAATTTTTTTAAATGGGTGATGGGGGGGGGGGAGACCGTCAAAGCGAAGTAGAAAAATCAAAAAAAATCTTCGAATTAATTTATAATTAATTTTATACAATCACTATGCTTTAGACGTTTTCTTTTTAACAATAAAAGCATTAAATTTATAGATACGTAATAAATGAAAAAAAAAACAATCGTGTAGCTTCAAAAATTCCTCAGATTAGACTCTGCAGTCTGCAGAAAATTGAAAAAAGTTGGTCAGGAAAATCATTTCTTTGAAAGAATCACATCTAATGAGGGCTCATGAAGTGCTCAGAGAGCTCGTATCAAAAAAATAAGTTGAAATTCGGAATCAGAGCTATCGAAAGCATAACAAACGATATGTTTGATTCTCAATTTTAAAAAATCGAAATTCTGCTAAAATGGGGAGGGGGAGGGGAGATGTAGGTACTCGAATACCGAGATACTAAAAATGAAAAATATTCAGATAGGTGAAAAGATATACAAATTGAATTTTTTCCAAATTTTTAAATGGTAGGTAGCTCTGAATTTGGCCTACATTTTTGAAAATTGAGCTTTTCCCAGACAAATTCGACTTTGAACTTTCAAAATTCTTTAAAAATAATTTTGAATCTCAATTTGTTTCTCTTTAAAACCGAGTAAACGAATTCGCCTCAGCTTCCAAGTTAATCGAGCGACAAAATTTTTTCAAACATTTTTCAAAACTCATTACAAGTCATTAGGTACCTACGTAGAAAACGGCTGAACTGATTTCGATGACATTTGAAATCTCACAAAGCCTCTTCCATTCCTAACAAATCGTTCATTAATAAGTGAATCTGTTTTCAAACGAATTGTTTACATACGAATTGATTCATTTCTCAGTGAATTGTTCGTGAAAGTATTAATTAATTCAAGGGAATCATTCATGAACGAATTGATTAATTTTTTGAAAGAACCATTCGCGAACGAATTGATCAATTCGTCAATTTATGAATCAATTCGTTCGAGAATGATTCACCAAAAATTATGCAATTCGTTCGCGAATGATTCGCCAAAAATTATTCAATTCGTTCGCGAATGATTCGCCAAAAATTAAGTAAATGAATCGATTCGTTCGCAAACGAGTCACTTATACAAATCAATTCGTTCGCGAATGATTCGCCAAAAATTATTCAATTCGTTCGTGAATGATTCACCAACTATCAATCAACTCGTTCACGAATGATTCACCTAGAAATCGATCAATTTGTTCAATCGCCAATCGGTTGTGAATGATTCGATTCAATTCACTTCGCTTGAAAAGATATCAATTCTTATACTACAATGACTTCACAAAAATCGAATCAATCGTAAATTAATTGATCCTTTTGCGAATGATTCACCAAGAAATCAATCAATTTATTTAATCAACAATCGTTTGTAAATGATTCGATTCTATTGTAAATAGATCTATTTGCTGTACAAATGTTTCAAAAAAAGTGAATCAATTCGTTCATAAAAGATTTTTGTTTGAAGAAAAGTCGGTCTTTTGAGTGTTTTTTGAATTTAAAAGCACAGTCTCCATTTTTTCCGAAAACAGGTAGCATTCAAGAGGTGCAATTTGAGATGTTGAAACGAACGGTGTAATCGGTTTTTTGATTTGATCCCCCGCTAATCCCCCCCTTCAAGTACTTGAAAAGTGGAGGTCAAACGCGATTTTATTACTGATTATTACTTCCCACCCTGAAACAAGTAGATTTAGCTTGTATTTCAATCTCTACCCCTCCCCCTTTCCCAAAAGAAGTACCTCCAATATTGAAAACTCCTCCCCCCACCTTAAATATTGTTCTTACTTTACTAGAAAAAAATCATGAAATGAAAGTTGTTCCTTGAAAAATGTCCTATATTTTGGTTCTTACAAAATTTTCATTTGACGCCATTCTCTAGTCCCAAATTTCCAAAAATCATTTCTAAAAAAAAAGCCTAAATCGCGTTTTCACGAAAAATTTGTAATTTGGAAGCGTGCTTAGAACTAAGTACTATTCATTTTTCTTTCACCCCTTGAAAACAAAGAATATACTGTAGCAGCCTTTTTGGATATCCATCAAGCATTTGATTCATTCTGGCACACTGGTCTAATACACAAAATTGCTAAAATACTTCCACCGGCTCTAACCAAAATCATTACAATATCTTTCCTTCACAACCGTTCATTTATCATCAGAATTAATCAATCATGTTTAACAGTGAGAAAAATATTGCAAGGTGTACCTCAAGGAGCTGTCCTCAGTCCACCGTTGTTCTCATTTTACTGCGGTGATATATTTGATGATATTCCTACTCATAATACAAGCAGGCCTGGACCCACCCACCGAGTTACTGAGAAAATCTTGGTGGACCGCGACGTATTTGGGCCGATGAGGTAAAAACTGGGCCACTTAAAAAATTGCTGAATAAATTTTTATACTCACGTGTTCTGCACTTTAAAAAATGGGAGAAAAAAATTTGGCCGATTAATTGAGGAGCTCAAAATTAGGGGCGCTAAAATGGGATATCTTGGTGGGCCATGTGGTCTTGGGTCTGGCCCTGCATACAAGCAGAGCTGTGGGAACAAAACGATCCCAAAACCGGAACTGATAAAATCCCGATACAAATCCGATCCCAAAACCAATCCCAAAACCAAAATTGTTATTTTTCTTGATCCCAAAACCAAAAAAATCCTGAAACCGATATAATTTTGAACCTGAAACAATCCCAGAACCGAAACAAAATCTTTCCGGTATTAGGAGTTCAATTTTTGCTTCTTTTCCGCGATTTTTTTTTTCAAATGGTAATTTTTCATCATTTATTGTAAATCATTCAGATTACAATAAAAATTACTTGACAAATTCAGAAAATTATGCACTTAAAACGTTGAACTGATCACTCCATTGGATTTTTCACGTCAAAACCTCACACTTTTTAAACCCTTGCAGGGTCCATTGGTCAATTTGGGCTTAAAATTGGTTGAAATGGAAATCCCAAAACCGAAACCGAAACTGAAACCGATTCAACCCGGAACCAAAACAATTTTTTCAATCCCAAAACGAATCCCGAAACCAAAATGAAAATTTAGAAGAACGAATCTCGAAACGAATCCAATCCCAAAATGAAAAAACTTCAATCCCGAAACTGAAATCCAGTCCAACCCAATCCAATCCAATCCAATCCTATAATTGTTTCGGTCCCACAGCTCCACAAACAAGATAATATCAATATCGAGATGTTTGCAGATGATACGTGCTTATTGTCAAGAAATATCAATCTTTCAACTGCTATCAACAACCTACAAGAATGTATAGATGAAATTTCAAAATGGGTCCTTGTATGGAAACTAAAACTGAATCCAACTAAAACCAAAACCAAGATATTTTCACTTCGCAATATTGCTCCTATTTGGCAGTTGAAAATTGGACAAGTAGACATCCCTTGGAAACACACTCAAGAACCAGTGAAATACCTCGGTGGTGTCCTACTTGATACTCGACTTACCCATCAGAAACACATCCTAGACGAATTGAGAACAACCTATGCAAAATTAAGTATGCTTTATACGCTACTAAATTGAAAATCGCAACTTCAAGTGAACACCGCAATTATTTTTCTCTACTCCAACATACTTTGTTCATTGCTAACCTAATCAAATAAACAACAACAACAATTCTTTCACCCCTGCCCCTCTCATACAGTCCTCTTTGCAAATACTACATCAACAATTTCAACTATTTCAACTATTTCAAAATTATTATTTTGTATAGGATCATTTCAACTAAAAATTTTCAACATTGTACTTCAATTTCAGCGAAATCGAAGACTATGAATCCCCCCCCCCACCACCACCACCCCTAATAAGCACACAATCAGCATCATCATCATCATCATCATCATTCATACAACCTTCGCTTCTCTACCCCTTTCAAACCCTTCCACAGGAAATTCCAATCCCTAAAAAAAGCATATGGCAACCTTTTTCTCACACCTGACACAAACCACACTATCCCTGGCAAATTAGTAATGGTCGCACCAAAAATCCGAATCAAAAACCTCTACCAAGCAAGGCCTTGACACGACTCTCAACTCCAGTATCGATTTTGCTCATTAAACCATAACAAGCGTAATTACCAAGCCATACGTTTGCGGTAAAATAACCACCTTTCACGCTGCTATCAGCTTAATTTATTCATTATTTCGAAGCCATTACTCTTTAACCCCATAACCATTGTCGTCGTCGTGTTTATTTTTCTTCTCCCCTACGTACGTAGTGCAGATATACTTGAAAATTTGAAAAAGAAAGTAATACATAAAATGCAACCCTACCTGACTCGCAGCTTTATCAGTTTTAATTCCGAAAAACCTATGTCCGGTATCCGGCGACCCGAAAATATACCCGAAAGCTCTTGAATCAGCAACATCTTGCGCGATGAACGATATCTTATGGACTGGATGATGATACAGGCAATCCTATACGCAAAACAAACCATCAACCATTTATAATCAACCACGTGAGAATTCTGCAACTGGTACCATATACGAGTATATGTAGGATGACACCACTTACTCCAGTTTTCTCATCCCTCAGTCTTATTCCGTCGATGGCAATAACGATATTTATCCTTTGCTTGTGTTCTCCGGCAGCTCTGACAGCCATTTTGAGTTCGAACAGCGCCTCTTGGCACATTCTGTCTCCTCTGGCTTCTTCGACCTCGAGTATACCGATCAGTTTGGCTTTGAAAGTTACCCCATCTCCGAGAAATCTCGACGGTTCGTTTTTATCTGTACACATTCGCCCAAAACAAAACCATATTTATTGACCACAAGATTTCAATAACGAATTAGCAATACCAGTAATGATAAATATACATTATACGTAGATAATTGTAGGTCGAAACGATTCGAGTATACGTGACACCCCTATTTTGAGCCCTATACTTGTAGGAAGAGAGACGTATCTCCGTCTCGAGTAAGGTATGTACTTACATTTACAAGGACTTGTTTTTTTGCGTAACGTTTGCATGAAGGATTTCGTCTTGGACAAACTTAACACAGCCGAGTAAATATTGTGCGATCTCGAAACGACACTTTGCTCGAGGCGACCAATTTTACACCTGGTTCGCGACGATGATACATCAATTAAACCGCCACAACAACAACAACACAACAGCTATCCGCAATATCGATACGGTTTCGGCCGAGAATACTAAATAATATACCGAAAATACCCTCGCGCGCACACATAAGCTTTCTTCTACGAAGGAACCAAAAAAAAAAACCTATAGATATACAGCCCCCGATCAAACCAATAAGGGTTGATACGATAATAAAACTTTTATAGGTGAACGCGGTTGTACGAGCTCTGAAAGCAACATTGATCTGAGCCAAGAAACGCAATCTACGAAAAAACGAGGTTAACGAATACATCGAGGGGGTGGTTTTTCATCGTCCAACAGACATGCTCAGAGCTTTCGATCAATACTCGACGGTATTTTCTCAACCACCATCTTCTTCTCTCCGGTGCGACGATTCTCTCGACTCTGCGGCTACATTGTATTAGTTGGTTGGTTTACATAAACAAATGTCGCTTGTTCGGCCGATAGAGCTTTTTATTTTCATTTTTAAATCGCCCTTCGTATACGTTCAGCTATTTTCATCCCAAAGTCTATTATATAGTGAATAATTCCCAATGCTGATTTCGATATTTGCTACACGTACCATTGTAATATGGGTTTAAGCATTACGGACATCTGAACCGGTCAGTACGTATACTAAATACATCTCGTGACGTAACTTTATTCGACATTGTGACCGTGTGTAGTCTACTCGTATGTACTATTTATTCAAAAATATCCATCTCTCTGTCTCTCACACGAGCAAAACTTCCGCAATGCGAAATAAAAATTAAACGGAAATAGAGCGTTTCGACTTTATATACCTACCTACGTCATTCATCACTACTCATTTATAAGTACAGTAAGTACCACACGTTTATGTGAACCATGATGTACGAATATACGAGTTCTTGAAAAAGAACCAGAAAAAAATACCTATCGCTATACACATTTCGAATTATAAGACTTAACTTGAGAGGCTTTTAAAATTATTAAACGTTACGCAAAAAGTCCACTTTACGATGTAATGAAGAAAAGAGAGATAGAAAACTACCGGCTGCCCCATCCACCCTCTGTTACTACTGTCTGCAGTCTGCAATGTGTTTGTGTACTGTGTATAGTGTACCCAGGTACTTATAACGAGTAAAATTACCAACGTTTTAAACCCGTCTACTCTCCATCTGTCTATTTCCTTTGCTTATGTGCGGTTGTTTGGTTTTATAATCCATTAATACACGTAGGTCTAGGTACTTATAGTACTTACTACCTACGCTTCGAGGTGTAATTTTCCTTTTTTTTTCCCCCTATCCCTTTGTATTTTATAGAGATCTAGACATCTAGACGATATATTTAGGTACTCCTCTATGTAGAAAGCTTCGTTTTTGCACATGCGAGGATTTTTTTCCATCCTTGAAAAGTGCAAAAATTAGTAAGTCTGCGATGGCTTAATTTATGTAGTAGGTAATTGAGAAAGATGATTTGAAAAACGATGAGGTAAACGACCGAGATTCCATAAGTTCGATCGTAACGTTTTGCACGCCCTTTATTTTTTGTAACGGGAAGTTGGATTTTTTTTGTAGGTTGCACGAATTGTATTGCATGGTGTATACAAGGTGTCCCGGATTGATGGATTCCGGTCTATTGTCTTTTTTTTTCTGGTGCAAATTGATGATAAAAGCTGAGAGTATACAGAGATTGTGTAAATTGATAGGTATACGAGGTATACGAGTATTGGGTATTTCGAAACTGAAACGTCCACGATTAAGAAATTCTATAAAGACAGAATATTAGTTTAAAGTAGTCTTAAGAAATCTCTTAAATTGAAGCGTTAGTAAATTTTTAAAAATTCGGAGATTATACTTGCGTGGTTCAGAAAAGTAAAAAATGTACTTTGTTGAAAACGGAAGGAAGTGGGTTTCAGGGTCTCAGAGGTCAATGTTCATCGATTTTAGACATGTCTGATACGTTTTGCTCTTTAAATCGAACGTTGAGAGAACATCTCGAGTGACTCGGACAGATCCATTTTAACAATATTCGATCAAATTTGGGTTTATACTTGGAGTGTTCTCTCCTGACAGAATATTTAGGCGAAAGTTGAGAATTTTTGAAAAAAAATTGGGTGAGTTAGAAAAAGATGGAAAATTAGGGAAAGTTGGGAAGACAGTGTGTAAGCAAGGAAGGAACATCAAAGAATTACCCAGCATCGTGGTTTTTACTTCTTGAATTATGCACTCCACGGCCAAAAATGCCAGAAAATCCCAACTTCTACTGAAACATCAAAAAATGTAATATTTTTCGCCGAAAATTTGGAAACAATAATTTCTCATTTTTGCCAAAACTGATTATTTTCGAAAATATAAAAATTACTAGTGGGCCGCTTCGTGGCCACATCGGCCGCCATATTTGGGGCAAGCAATTTTCATCTTCACATAAATCACCTAAATCGCATGAAATTCAAGTAGAAGTGCATTTTATCCTTTCTTTAATTCAAAAATTTTATAAATTGTATTAAAAACACTGTTCATTTAGTCATTCTTTTAATGTTTTGTTATATATTTTTTTGCACCAAAGATGGCCACCGATTTTACCTGAGTGAGACTATAGGGCCCTACTCACTCCAACTGAATGCTCAACGTTAAAAAATCTTCATAGGGCAGAATTCCATTTGCATACTTAATCCTTGCATAATGCAAGAATTTATTTTTTGGAGGAGTGGGAGGCCTGCATGCGCGTGCACATCTCCTCTAGTGTAACATAACGACATGCATCGCGATGCGTCATTGTGTAGGTTGGTTGTTGTGTGTGTGTGTGTGTGTGTGTGTGTGTGGGTGTGTGGGTGTGTGGGTGTGTGGGTGTGTGGGTGTGTGTGTGTGTGGGTGTGTGTGTGTGTGTGTGTGTGTGTGTGTGTGTGTGTGTGTGTGTGTGTGTGTGTGTGTGTGTGTGTGTGTGTGTGTGTGTGTGTGTGTGGGTGTGTGGGTGTGTGGGTGTGTGGGTGTGTGGGTGTGTGTGTGTGTGTGTGTGTGTGTGTGTGTGTGTGTGTGTGTGTGTGTGTGTGTGTGTGTGTGTAAGTGCATGCATTCTCTGAATGGATTTTTGTTTTAAAATGCCTCAAAAATCTATCAAAATCGCACGATGTAATAAACTTTTTGCTAATCTGTTTTCACCATTTTAATCAGCATGAAATTTCGAACATTATCCTCGCTTACACTACCCATCTAGCATTTTTAGTTTTCGAGATAATTTAATTTAAATTTGGGTTCAACATAGCACAAAAACTAAAAACCCTAGAGGGGTAATGTAAGCGAGGTAAATGTTCAGAATTTAATGCTCTTTAAAATGAGATAATAACCACCTTTCTAGCTTTATTCGTTCTTGATATATTTGAGAATAATAAAAAAAACGTCAAGAACAGCCCATTTCAACTCAAAATTTGAGCCCTTTAATTTCGAAATTTTTGCCCCTGCGTATTGTTCCTATATTCTAGAGACATTAAGATGTCGATTAAAACAAAATTAGCTCTTTAGGTGCCATAGATCAGATTGGGAATTTTTTTTCAATTTTTCAGGTATTTATTTTTCTTGCAGATTTATAGTATAGAGATGTCCTGAAAAAAAATGAAAAATCGTGAATTTTTGAGAACTTTTTTCTCGCTTTGCTCGAAATGACTCATATTTTTCTAAAAAAATTTCCTGAAAAATGAAAAATGCTAAAGCTATGAAAACTAACTTTTTACATCATCAAAAATTCAACAGGGTGTCTAACAAAACTCCTAGACAAAAAAATCATGACTTTTTCACGACCTATTTTTCACATTTTTACCGCATGAAAATACCCCCCCCCCCACACACACACACAAAAAATTGAATAACTTGAAACTGCGAGAAATTTTTTTATTATCAGGCAAGTAAGTAACTATTTCAATTTTTATTTTTCTGATTTTTAGACCAAATTTTTTTTCATTTTGTGGGCTTTTGAGCAAAATTTATGACTTTTTCATAACTTTTGTGACTTTCATAACCGTTCTGTTCAGGAATGGTGTTGTTTTACGTTTCGAAGTATAAAAATTTTTCACAGCTTTCGCCCTCGTTTCGCTCGGACCACATCATTTTCCTCTCTTTTCTCTGACCTTTGGAGCGTTGAAAAATTGACTCCTCACATCAAAAATAATGTTGTTTTACTTCTGTAAAATTATTAATTTTCGAAAGCTTTTGCCCTCGCTTCGTTCGGCCCTTTATTTCTATTTTTGAAAATAATGTTATAATTTCCTGAAAGCTATTGTCATGTAAAATTTTTAAATGTTGAGTCTATGAAAATCAATTTACTTTTAGAATTACATATCAAATTTTTTCAAAGATTTTGCTCGGCCAGGTTTGAATTCTACTGTGCAACTTTTCAAAAATTTTCGAGAATGAAAAATTAACTTGATAAAATTTAAGAAACATTACCAAATCAATACCTACAGGGCTGGTGCCGGTGTAAAAAAGTGCAAAATAACGAAAAAAGGTGCGAAATTTTATTCGAAAATATCAAAAAGGCACAAAATTTTGGCATTGAAACTTCTTATATTGAAAATGATTTTTTTGTACCTCACAAATTGTAAATTTTCTGAAGCTATTGTACTCGCGCTTCGCTCGAAGAAGTTCGAAAGGTTCCCTTTTTAAATTTGCTTTTCAAAAGACTAAAAAAAAACGAAAAAAATTGCGAATTTTTCATTTTGGGTTCCAGTACCAACTTGCAATAGAACAATTCAAATTTTTTGTCAAGTAAAAGCATCGTTTTGGAGCATTTAAAATTATTCATCATTTCTGTTTCCAACTCCCCCTTCCAAAATTTGTTCAGACCCGATTTGCCTACTTAGGATGAAAAATAATGGAAAGGAAAGGGATGTGTGAGATAAAAAGTTGGGCAAATTTCAGTCTCTCCACCCCCCCCCCCACAAGCAAATCATTTAGTCACGCCTCTGATAAGGGGGTGAAGAGAGTGGAACTCGTCAAAAAGTTAAAATAAGGAATATTTTCAATTTTTATTCTGATGCTGAATTCAAAAAAAACAAGTAGTTAAAAAAAAAACATTTTTCAAAATATGGAATTTCCAGCCCCTTTCTTAGTCTTTACAAATGTCAAACTCATTTTTGAGTAACTTCAGCAATCAGCATTTTGATGTTGAGAAATTACTATAAATATATTTTTGGATTCAGATCCACCTCCTCCCCCCCCCCCACCTATCCTTAAACTTTGAACCAACCTCAAGACTGATCTGTTAGATTCGCATCACATCGTTACGTAATTTAACCCCCCTCCCCCCACCTCCACTGCTACGCTCCGAAAATTGTGGAATATTTTTCTAATGATACCAACTAGCCTGTCTCCACCTCAAAAATGAAACCTAATGGGAAAATTTTTTGGATTTGTAATCTCCCCTCTCTTTTTCACTCAGATCGTGATTATTCGCCAAACTGAGCTTTTTCACAACTTTTTTAGCACCAAAGACAATTTTTTCTTACTCTAAACACGAAGTGGGGGGAAGGGGGAAATTAAGAATTTTTACTGAAAAATACAAAGCTTGTGAGCTAGCACGATTTTTTCTATTATCAATACCACTTTAGTCACACTCAGGATCACTTCCAGGACTTGCAGTAAAGAAAAACTCATCACACATCCTCTTAAATTCTCAAATTTTTTCGTAAAATTTTTGAACTTTCAGTTATTTTTTTCCAAAATTTAGTTTGAAAAATTAATTAGATTAAAAAAAAATTCTGTAAGTTGAAATTTTCAAAATATCATTTTAATGGTGAAAAAAAATCATTTAAAAGGTCAGGCATGGGCCAGTGAACTCCAATCAAAATTTGATCTGTTTTCAAAGGTCACCTCGATGCACAAAATGAAAATTTACAGAACAGAGGAAAGGCATAGAATGATATAAATTTCAGCTAATCCTGCAAAAAAATTCATTCTGGGTCGATTTTTTTGAGAACCTGATTATGGGAAATTATTTTTTTCACCTTAGTAAATTTACACGAATTTCGGATCAAAATATTATGAAGACACCTTTTTGATAATTACATAATTAAAATACAATATGTATTCAATTTTTCTTTTTTTTTTCTTCAATCAAAAGCATCGCGAAATAATTTCTTTATTAACTCGTTTTAATTAATCATTCGTTATTTCGATTCGCAGTCATTATTATTATTTTTTTTAATATAATCACGTCGTAAACTTTTACATTTAAATTAACAACAGCGTTGATGAGATTTTTCCAATTCACGGTTAAAATTCGCGCAAATTAAAATCGTCAAACATAACAAATCCATTTCCTAATCGTCACCATGGAACAACTAAACCTTCCTATCATCTAACTGTTAATTTCCTTTCCGGTCTCCACAATAATTCAGTCACCTCGACCGACTAAAATTGAAAAATTAGATTCTATAATTTCCAACAAATGAAAGCTTACAACTTTACAAAAAGACTTGAGAAATAAATCTAGTCACTGGAAACGTGAAAAAAAATTCCTCTCCTGTGCAACCATCGTTACATTCGTATCATATCATTTCCAATAAGTAGGTACAAAAGTACATTAATTTTTGTTAGTTTTATTCGCCATCGCCACCAAGGACAAACGTGTCCGATTTGAAAAAAAAAAAAATCTACCATAAAGCATAGGCAGGCACAGATATCTACCATAATTAATCGCGTAGTTACAGGCGTGAAAAAAAACACACGATACATTGACAATAAGAAATGCATATTTCAATTTTATAACAGGTAATTAGTCATCATTGCAACTGAAGTGAAACGTTTCCATTATTCGGATAATCTTCGCTTTATCTCGACCCAATTCGAATTCCACTTTCTACGGTTATCTCTCCGCGAAAATATTCTTATCATCGAGGAATTTTCACCGAAACGATTCGTTATTTTTGAATTAATCATCGATCGAAAATTCGAAATCAGACACCTGGTTTTTTTCAGTTCTTGGTTTTCGTACACACGTAATAATGTTCCCCCCTTTGGACTCGTTCGAAGAGAAAAATACGTTAGTCGGGTATTAATTTCGTGACGTAACGTGTTCTATTATGGTAAATTTACCAGCGTTGTAACCGAAATCGTCAATTAAGTACACAACTATAGTGATTTGCCGAGCATTCCACTAATTAACCATATATACCAAATTAACGACTATTGCTTAAGGACATTTTTATTAAACTTTATTTTTGTGTTGACTAAAAAAATGAAAATAAACCCAATTCGATCGGTCGATGTATCCTTAAACTTGAGAGTTTCTCGATAGTAAAAAAAATTGCTAACTGATCGTCGTCGATGCAATTACTACATACGATAAAATTAGCCAACTCGTAATCGAATTTACGACCAATGAATTTATATGTACCGGTGCTTATACTCGTATCTTCGATTAGTTCGATTGCATCCTATTGTATTATTCGAGTATACGACTGACGATGTAGGTACTCGAAGCTCTGAAACTCTTTAATCGTTATATTGGAGAAAAAAATAATATAAATAAAAACAAAAACAACATCACGTACACCGAATCGACCATAAAATAATCAAGGTTAAACAATGGTATGGTATGATTACAACGATCACAAACCTTTCTCCGTCGTCGTTACTCTCTTCGGTACTGATAACGTTCTGAACGATTGTTTCAAATTAACCAATCCTTTAAGCGACCGTTCTTTGGGATTAAAGTCGAATTTTTTCGATTGCGATTTGGCAGATTCTTCGTCATTTTTGACTGCGTCGTTTTTAAAACTAATACCATCCGAATTTAAAGACAAACAGCTATCTTTGGTGTTCGCGGCGACATTAGACATCGCTATAACATTCTATTAAAACTTCACTTCGCGTACGTAATCTGTAATAAAAAAGAAAACAAACCTTCGAGTTAGAGAGGAAAAAAACACTGATGGAAATTTCACCGAAAAAACATGCTAATCGCGAGGCTATTTCCAAGAGATTAACACGTTCGTTGTGTACAGCTGCGGTGATATATTAAATATAAATTGCAGCAAATCACGTTAACCTTGACTTGATCAAAAGGAATACACTAACTATGTAACAATATACTACATCGACGAGACTTGCGAGGAGCCTCCTTATAGAAAGCTCGATTAATTTATTTCACTTTAATAATATCATCACGTCGAGGATCGTTGGACTTTTCTAAACCGTTTTTTCGGCGTATTCGTTTCATAGTGTATATTTTTCCATCACTCGCTGTATACTCGATGGGTAGAAAGTTCTTTCAAGTAAAGGTACAAAATCCGCCGATCGTATTATCGAGTTGTTTAATCAGTAGCGATAGAAAAGTGATTATCTTAATGATGATTAAATTACCCTAAAGATTATTTTACACTTAGTTAATAACATCGTAGATAAGATTCGTACAAATCTTCTCGCTTCTGTGTGGAATAATCGTTCGATATCTTGCGTTAAATTTACCTTTTTACGAAATAAAAAATTGCTGGTGAATTTACAAGTAAGTTAGCAGCCTTTTGATACGTTCGTTTGATCGTGAAACATTTAAAAAATTCCGCATTCCTTTATCAAGAACTACGTATTTGGTAATTCATTGTGAAATCATCAACGGACTCGTCGAAGAATAAATTAAACGAGTATTTACGTTCACTGCATTTTACAATATTACACTTATTTCGAACACTATAATAATAATAATCACCGATCTCACAACCATAAACTGTTTTCTAAATCGAAATTTGCAGCAATAAAAAATTGAAAAACTTTCAACG
Source organism: Planococcus citri (assembly GCF_950023065.1). Taxonomy (NCBI): domain Eukaryota; kingdom Metazoa; phylum Arthropoda; class Insecta; order Hemiptera; family Pseudococcidae; genus Planococcus; species Planococcus citri. Next base: position 20,854,238 of record NC_088678.1, on the reverse strand, counting down.
AAATGAATGAAATTTTTTTTCGTAGAATTTTTCGTAGAAATTCGAAAATAACAAAAACAAAGATTGTTTTTTGGCTTTTCGTGCTACGTAGTTTCGCCAGATTTACTACAACTGCGCATATTGAGATTTGGCAACATCGCTGCGCAGACATGTGCATGTAAAATTCAAGATTCTGATTGGTCAGTTCACTAGAAAGAAGTTTTTAAATTTAAAAAAATTTTAGATGACAGATTTTCGAGAATCGAGATATTGGACGTTTTTTAAAATCTCTTATTTTCTACACTCTTGACTCTTGAGGTCTTGAGATTACATTTTACATTAGTAATTTTTCAAAACCGCAACTACCTCAAGCCTTCTTTTTCGAAGTAACATCCAAAATCCATTTGAGGAGCTCATTGCAAAAGTAGCCCTTGTCACATGAACCTATGCAATCTCCAAAGCTCTTCCTTGAGCGTACCCAGTATCATGAATGTAAACCAGGGCTTAAAACCACCAAAACCAAAACCAAATAAAACCACCACAACCATTGTTTTTCAATTGGTTTTACCACTACCACAACCATTTCAACTTCTTTTTGTAAATTTCAAAAACAACAACAACAAAAAACCAATACGTTGGAAAAAAATGAAAACCATTTCATTTAAAAACAACCATTTGGAAAAAAAATTTGAATTGAAAAAACCAAAACCACCAAAACGTTGTGTTCTTTGGAGAAAACCACAACCACAAGAACCGTTTCAATGAATTTCAAATGTAACCATAACCAATAACAACCATAAACCAATTCATGAAATGGTTCTTTTTGGTTTCTGCAATTTTTTCGGTTTTTCCAGACCAGTGATGCAAATTTTCTGGTTTTTTTTTGTCTCAAATCAGACTTTTAGTAGTACTCTTTATATAATCATACTTTAAATTTGTTTTTTGGTAAATTTTTTGATGTAAAAACCACCACAACCACCAAAACCAATTGAAAATTTGAAATGGTTTTTGATATGAAAAACCACAACTACCAGAAAAAAAATATAATACCAAAACCAAAACCACATCCACACCACATTAAAAAAAAATTGAAACCATTTCAAAACCAGAACCAGAAAAACTTTGAAACTTGAACCTTAAAACCAATTGGAACCATTATGGCTTGTGATCGCAAAACCAATTCAGAAACCATAACCAAAAACCATTATTTTTGAGTTTTTCAAAAACCATCTACCACAACAACCAATAAAATCCAAATGGTTTTAAGCCCTGATGTAAACTCTATAAAGCAATTCCTCTCAGGGCTACTCAGGGTAGACTAACTTGACGGTCATTTCATCATTACAACATGATCTCCGCAGTTGGCAATAGGTGCAATCGAGTAAAACGTGTCTAAAAGTTCATGTGACAAGGGCTACTTTTGCAATGAGCTCCTCATTTTCAAAAGCTGCTACCCGAGCAAATTCTTGTGGATTCTAAATCTGCCAAAATCCAGATTCTCGAAGATCTGCCAAAAATGCCAAAATCTGTGTAAAAAGAACACATCTTTTATTTCTAATTTTCTACTCCTGCTCACGTGCTCACTGCTCGTTGCTCTGGCACTGGTATTAAATTAATCAAGTCAAATCAAATCAACTTGGTCTTGGTGTTGTTATTTTAATTTTCACAAGTTATTAAACTCTCTTTTTTCACAATATCAAACACCTTAAACTGAGTTCGTGATTCGCTCGTTCTGTCGGTATTGCTATCGACCACCGTCGTCTCAACGAGACAACGAGACTGTAGAATGCTTACAAGGGAACCTCTTGAGGTGTCCGCCTCCGATTTGAACGGGACCGCGATTTATGGAAAGAGCATGGTCTAAAACCCCCAAAACCAAATTCTCAGCTGCTCAACTTCATATCTCGATATTTGGCGAACGTTTGAAAATTCAAAATTGACTGTTTTTGGTGATTTATGCTTTTTTCCAAAAATGCACGTATTTGATCAGTAGAAATGATCAAAATAAGTCCTAAAACTGATATTATATCCCCAAATCCCAATTTCACCATTGCCAGCCATTCTGGAGCCTCCAGCGCGATTTTACAATTTCTCCAGAAATTTTAATTTGCTCCAGAAGACATGAATATGCAGTTGGGCAGCTGAAAATCGAGTTGTGTGTTATGCTCGACCGGTTTAACGAATTTATCCACATTTGAGCCGATTCTGGAGGGGACACCTCAAGAGTGGTTTTTTGACCAGCTTTTTTCATTATAAAAATATCCAAAAATTAGAGGGAGGCTCCAGAATTACTGGAAATAGCAAAATTCGCCCTCGTGGGGTTAGTTCATTACAAAATACTGTGATTCGCGCAAATTTCAAACATTTACTCGCAAACTGAAAATTTCTGATTTTTGGATACCTATTTTATTTTGAAAAAAGCTGGTCAAAAAAACCCAGAATCGGCTCAAATGTGGATAAATTCGTTAAACAGGCCGCGAGCATAACTCACAACTCGATTTTCAGCTGCCCAAGTTCATATTCACGTCTTCTGGAGCAAATTAAAAATTCTGGAGAGATTGAAAAATAGTTCTGGAGGCTCCAGAATGGTTGGAAATGGCGAAATTCGTCCTCGTGAGATTAGTTCGTAACAGAATATTGCGATTCGTGCAAATTTCGAAAATTTTCGATTTTTGAATATTTTTATTTTGAAAGAAACCACTCTTGAGGTGTCCCCTCCAGAATCGGCTCAAATGTGGATAAATTCGTTAAACAGGTCGAGCATAACGCACAACTCGATTTTCAGCTGCCCAACATCATATTCAAGTCTTCTGGAGCAAATTAAAAATTCTGGAGAAATTGACAAATCACGCTGGAGGCTCCAGAATGGCTGGAAATGGCGAAATTCGCCCTCATGAGGTTAGTTCATAACAGAATACTGCAATTCGTGCAAATTTCGAAAATTTTCTCGCAAGCTGGAAATTTTTTGATTTTTGGATATTTTTATTTTGAAAAAAAACCGATCAAAAACCACTCTTGAGGTGTCCCTTCCAGAATCGCCTCAAATATGAATAAATTCATTAAACAGGTCGAGTATAACACATAACTCGATTTTTAGCTGCCCAACATCATATTCACGTCTTCTGGAGCAAATTAAAAATTCTGGAGAAATTGAAAAATCGCGCTGGAGGCTGCAGAATGGCTGGAAATGGCGAAATTCACCCTCGTGGGGTTAGCTCATAACAAAATACTGTGATTCAGGCAAATTTCAAACATTTTCTCGAAAACTGGAAATTTTTGATATTTTTATTTTGAAAAAAGCTGGTCAAAAAGCCACTCTTGAGGAGTCCCCTCCAGAATCGGCTCCAATGTGGATAAATTCGTTAAACAGGTCGAGCATAACACACAACTCGATTTTCAGCTGCTTAACATCATATTCACGTCTTCTGGAGCAAATTAAAAATCCTGGAGAAATTGAAAAATCGTGCTGGAGGCTCCAGAATGGCTGGAAATGGCGAAATTGAGATTTGGGGAATTAATATCAGTTTTAGGACTTATTTTGATCATTTTTACTGATCAAATACGTTCGTTTTTGAAGAAAGCATAAATCACCAAAAACAGTCAATTTTGAATTTTCAAACGTTCGCCAAATATCGAGATACTTATGAAGTTGGGCAGCTGAAAATTTGGTATTGGGGGTTTTAGAGCATGATCTTTCCAAAATTCGCGATCCCGTTCAAATCGGAGGCGTACACTTCAAGAGGTTCCCTTGTTAGAACTCAAAGTTCCAAGATTGAAAGATTACAAATCTAAATTGATCGGTTTCCCGAAGAAAGAAGCTGATTCATCTTAAAAGAAGTGTTAGCCTACTCATTTTCTTCGAAATGAAAACAATTCAATGATAATTGATAGTTTTCAGTACGATTATAATATTGTATTAAATCAATTGAACACAAAAGTTCGCCATATTTAAAAACAAAAAAAAAATACATCCAATCTATCCAATGATTACATTTATCGACTGGTACCAAATTTTCGTCGAATCTACCGACAATCGATTTTCAAACGATATTAAAATATTGCCACGCCAATTTACCTAACGCACGATTAATAAGTAAATATAAACACAAAAATACAAAATTAATATATAAATGCCTGAAAGGGCGAGAAAGTTCAGTCACAAGCTACAACTGGTAAAAAAAAGAAGAAAGAAAACACTATTCAATTCAACGACAACGATAAACGAATAACAACACAAAGAGAAAAACTCATTCATTCGATTAACAAACTTAATCATCCGACATATAATGCTCGGAATCGGACGCAGCTATTTCGTAAGTATTCTCATTTTCTCCGCCTTCTGTATCCGACGAACTATTCAAATACTGAAGACCAACACGAGGAGGAGCAGATGTATCTCCGTTACCATTATTATGCTCTAATCTATTCAGACCGTCGTTCGCTTTGTGATTATTTGGCTCTAATCTGTAACACGGAGCGTCAATTTTATACTTTTAAATATACATAAACGAGGGATGTGTTTTTTATTTTTACCTCAAAGCCGTATGATAATGATAGAATGCTTTCTCGTCGTCGCTAGATCTTGCGTAAAGATCACCGAGCATTTGATGTAATTTAGCGGTAGGATTCCTGTTGACTTGTTTTTGCAGCAGGTTTATTGCAGGTTCTAATGAAGTTTCCTGAAAGAATACATCGTGAAATTATATGTATTTCGGTCAGTTTCGATTTTTGAAGCCTAAAATATCAATACTGATAGTATTACTTCTTCGTAGACTTGAGCTAATAAATAAACAGCGGGCAGATATGTATCGTTCTGATCAAGGGCTTTTTCTAGTAACGATTTCGCTTTGCTATTATTTACAGGGTCTTTCATCAATACTAAAGCATACAACTGCAAGAAAAATAAAAAGAATATGAATAATTTTTATATGTATCATGTATCTTCAACGATGAACACAGGTAACCTACCGTTAACGCTCTAGGTGAGTTGTTATCAGCTTTACAACAATTACTAGCTATGGTTAATGCATCCTTCGTACGATTTTGAGCCAGATAACAATCAACCAAACCTTTATGAGGCTCGTACCTACACGGAGCGATCTAAAAAGAACGTAAATTAGTAAATTACGGTGAACTCGAGTATTTTTCTTCACTAGATATATCCGAACATACTTCGTAAGCTTCTCTAAAATGAACAATAGCATTTTGATACTTCTTCATATCGTACAATATACATCCTTTGACGACTAAAGCTTCGACATTTTTAGGATTCAGCAAACAGGCCTGAGAAAATAACGCAAGTAGGTGTTAAATTCCAAGTAAACCTCTGTATCAATACAGCAACACATTGAAACTTACTCTCTGAGCGAAATAAGCAGCGGTATTCAGAGAATTATTAGAATATAATAGACACGCGAGAGCTGTCCACATTTCAGAATCACCGTCTTCGGAAAAATGCCAATTCAAAGGCATCATTTTCTCTAAATCGCCAGCAGCACGTTCAGATAAATATATGGTAGCCATTATACCGTATCCTCGATGACAAGTAGGATCTATATAGAATGCCTGTAAAGACAAATAATTATTTATTTGGAATAAAAATGAAGATTTCGAATAATTATTCACTAGAATATACCTGCTGTAAGGTCATTTTAGCATTCGTTACGTCGCCAGAATAGTAATAAATTTCTCCCAAAGCAACCATCATCACAGGATTAAAGCGTAATGGTGAATTTTCATCGACAAGCTGACGGAAAGCTGCAATTGCGGTTGGATAATCGTATGTTTGCGAGTGAGCGTGAGCTTTTGTCCATAAATTCAACCTATGTGAAAATAACAGCGAATTTGGTAAGTACACTTGTGTCGAAACATAAGCGAGGGAATGTTTTATAAAAAATTACCATTCGAAAGAAGATAACTCCGGACTATTCATTACGAGAGTATTAACTTCGGTACTTTTAACACCCAATTTCAATAAACCTTCTGTGGCTTCTAATGCCAAAGGACATTCCTACGACAAAAACACCATTCGATGAATAATTCGTTAAATGAATTCGAAAAAATGAATAATAACACGTACTCGTAAGACTTCTTTATAAGCGGTTATCGCTGATCGTTCCATTCCACTTTGATGGTATAGTTTGGCTAATGCCATATTAATCTTCACCGTACGCTGTCTAGCTGCCACTGATTGCAGAGTTGATATAGCTTGCTCGTTCATATTCAAACGGACGTAGCATAAATGTAATTTATACTTGATTTCTGTAAATTTCATACGATTAGGACAAGCTATCTGTATTTTCGTTGCGACTCATTCAAGCCCAAACACATCGCAAAAAATATATATAAAATAAAATGCTTTCATAGGAAACAAAATTCACCATATAGGCGTACATATTTTTGATGAAATTAAATGTGATAAAAATCCCTAGGATATCTATCAGCAATCTTAACGATGAATTGTTTCCAAAAATTTTTAAGCTACATATTAGTGAACTAACGAGATCGTTTCCTTACGTACCACTGTCCGGTAATATATCTTTCTGTCCTTCGATTTGTTTCGATAATCCTTTAGATTTCATCAAGTGTTTTTTATACTGCAGAGCATTATTAAACATTTTCTCAGCTTTACGATATTTTCCCAAGTGGTAGGCTGATTCGCCGTAGAAAGTCATCGTATTCAATTTGATCTCCGGTTCATTGACTCCTTTCGTGTTGTCGTGAACACTCAGCAGTATATCAGCCTATTAATTTAAAATCGAACAATTAAAATTCATCGTTTAAAACACAAAAAGAAACAACAATTTGGAATACAAACCAGAATTACAACGTTGGAATGCAGTTCGTTTTCTCGTAGACGTTTCAAGTTTTCGTACAACGTATTTACACTCATTGTGAAGCTAATACGATGGAGACGGTAATGGATGAATTAAAATATGCTCAAAAACTTCAAACTAATGATTAAATAACGATTACTTTTCATTTTCTACAATAATTTTTCGATAAACGAAACGAAATTTTTTTAAATCACCTTTTGGCAAAAAAAAAAAAGAAAACAAATCAAAATTCAAAACAAGAAAATTGTATTTGGGCTTTTTGAGTAAGATTTTCAATCAAAACAAACAAAGGGAAGGGAAGGGGGAAATGGATAGGTTAGGTACATAGGTAGGTAGGTTGAAGTTTTTTAATTTTTTTGCAAAAAATAAATTTAATAAAATTTAATTTATTTTAAAAAAATGTAAATACCCTAAATTTTATTTTTTTGAAATTTTAATTGGGTAATAACATTCTGGTTTTTGTAGAGCAGTTAGTAGTGTTTTGTTTTTGTTTAAAATTTTATTCATTTTCACAAACTTTAACAGTTGTTCTGACTTTTGAGCAGACTTGAATTTTGTAACTTTGAACTTTGAATTTTAGTAATCATGGCGATTTTCACACCAATTTTGATGTTTTTTTACATTTGCAAAATTTTTAGACTAATTTGCAACGATTATCATTATCAATGATCTGTTTTTTAAAAAATGTTTCGAGATATTTCATCAGATTATTCAGATTTTGGTTGTTTCAATTTCATTTCAAGTTCAACGATATTTTGAGCAATTTTTCAAAGTTTTTCTCAATTTTGTCAATTACTGACAAGAAAAAAGATTTTATCACATTTTTATCCAAAAAGTGAGATGATTTTGCAGCTTTATGGCAATAAATCAAGACTTTTTTGGAAATTTTGACATTAGAGTGAGAATGTTTAGTGATTACCTACTGGCAGAAAAGCGACTAGCGAGATTTCAAGAGCTCATGTTTCGAAAATTTTTGAAAAAAATTGAAATTTTTAAATATTTTTTTGCAATGGGGGGGGGGGGGGGGGGTTGAACACTTGTGTAAAAGAGCAACATTTTTTACTTAATTTTTAGCAAAAAAGTGAAATTTTATAGAAATTTTTAATAGAAAATTGACTTTTTGGTGATTTACTGATTTTTCAGAATATATTAGCCTTGAAAATTCCAAGTTTTAAAAATTTGACTGCATAAAAAAACCCGGAACCGTAACCCAAATTAACCAAAAAAATTCCATCAAAAATCTGTATACCGTAACCATTGATTTTTTACGTATACGTCGTCGACCGTATATAATGGACGAATAATTCAACGGTGAAAAAATGACAAAATGTGAAGCCTAGATTTTGGATGCAGAATCCTGGAAATCTTCTGCTCATGCGCCAAACATGACGTTTACGGTGCTGGTGGAGAGAGAGACGGTTTACTGGTTGAACGTGGGTTGAACCAGGGAACCGTCTCTCTCTCCGCCAGCACCGTAAGCATCATGTTTGGCGCATGTGCAGAACGTTTCCAGGATTCTGCATCCAAAATGTGGGCGTCATTTCCTGCCATTTGAATTATTCGTCCATTATATACGGTCGACGGTATACGTAAAAAATCAATGACCGTAACCGTAACCTTTATTCATCTATCAATTTTTTACCAAAACTGTAACCGAAGTAATCAACATGAAAAAAAAAATTCAACCTTTAACTGTAACCAAAATTTTTTTCATTAAGGTTAGCATTAGCATCCCTGCCCTTGGTCTCAGCCTCTCAGATTGGCTACGGTAAGGCTACGGGGTGACCGATAAATTTTAGGCCCCATGTGAGAAGTAAGTTCAGAACAGTGATGGAAAAACTTTTACATTTCAGTTCAAGTTTTCAGTTTTTAGTTTTAACTTTCAGTTTTATTTTTTTCAGTTCAACTTCAAGCTTTCAGTTTTCAGTTTCAGTTTTTCCAATTTCAGTTCAAGTTTCTGAAGTTTTTAGTTTCAGTTTTCAGTTTTGCTGTTTAGTTTTTTCAGTTCAAGTTTTCAGTTTTCCATTTCAGTTTCAGTTTTCATAATTTTTTGAGGTTCAATGGTTCAAATTCAAAATGAAATGAAAAAAAAAATGAATTTTTCTTTTTGTTCATGAATCTTTCAGATAGGTACCTACTATAATTTGCTACTGGGCAACAAAAACTTCAAATTTCAAATTCAAACTCAGAAATTATGGAGAAATATGGGCATGTTAATTGCAGTAATGCCTGTAACTTGTAAGTGATGGCAAAACTTCTAGATTTCAGTTCAAGTTTTCAGTTTTTAGTTTCAGTTTTATTTTTTTCAGTTTCAGTTTTTTTTTCATTTCAGTTCTAGTTTTAGTTTTATTTTTTTCAGTTCAAGTTTTCAGTTTTCAGTTTCAGTTTTCCATCACTGTTTCATAAGTTGCAAGTTGTAAACCACATTGCCAACTTTGAATTAATTAAAATTTCCAAAAATTCTCAAGTGCACCTCTATTATCGAATTCATCAATCATCATTAAATTTCTTCTAATGATATCTGAATTTTGAAAAATGTTCGGAATTATTTTTAAGACCATGCTGATTGCTAATGCAACAAAAATTAAAATTTGGTCCCATTATGGCCCCATTACCATTTAGTAGGTACTTAGCCCAAAAATGAAAAAAAAAAAAAATGACCGAATTTGATGATTGATTATTTCAACAAATTAACTGAAAAGACACAAAATAAATGAATGCTCAAGACTGTCTGATTTCCAAAACATTGTTCACACTTTCAAAGTATTTGATTTGTACATCTTTGATCTTTCACAATTATTTCCAATAAAAAAAATAAGATCAGAGAAATCATCTATGTAAATTGAAAAGGTATTTTCTTTCGCCCTATTCCAGTTAGAAATTCAGAAAGTTCAAAAATTCCGAATTAGTAAAGCATCGAAAGATCGATTATTGCTACAGCTAAAAATTTGGCTGAGGGGGTTTTTGATATGTATTTTGATCCAGTTCAGTTGAGTCAAAATTTAAGAATAGCATTCCGGAAGTTTGGCCCCTTATTATAGGTAGTTATATAAGTTTTTCTTCAAAAATCAAAAGGTCGAGGTAATGAGGTAATTCTACCTTCGGCTTCAACCATATACCCATCAGAATCTAATTATTTCTGGTATTCTGTGCACCTTAGAATACCAACGTAGGCAACTTTTCTAATACTTGTGCAGATGAAATAACATAACATCGCTAAATTAAATGAAAAATTCACATTTCTGGATGAAAGTAATCAAGATGAAATGCAATACAGCTGTCTGATTTTACTATCAGCCTCTGCATTCGAGCAATTTTTAAAAAATGTCAGCATTTGCCTGCGAATCGCGATGTTTAGATTCGATTTCAACGAAGGCGAAGTCGATACCTATTTTCGCGCAACTTCTTATCAATTGAACTTTATCATCACCGTCATCGCCATCATCATCATTTTTAGCTGTTTTGTCTTCTCTAATGAGTAATAATGAAATTCTTAATTCACCATAAATGACACATGGTATTAAAGAGCAAGAGAAAAACAAGTTAGTGACCCGTCATTTTTGATTTTGAGTATCGCAATCGTACACTGTAACTTGTACTCGCATTACCTTGATAAGACGCTACGTCACTTAACCAGTCTGTGTTTTCGTCTTCCTGTTTTGCATGTAGATATTTTACTCGACGATTTCATTACCATTATTCTCATTCCGCAGTTTGTTGAATCGTGTCGTTGTGTTGGGTTATGTGAAAACAGTATTGTAGACTTAAGTCTCAGTCATTTCATTCCTGTAATCATAAAGTATTCGTTATTCTTAATTTTTTATTTCAGTAAACATGGTGCTAACTAAAGGTAAGCTTTGCAAATTTTTATCCTACTCCATTTGTGTTTTCAAATTCAAGTGTTTCATGTACCTACTAATTCATCGTTCTGTGTAGGAATTTTTATCGTCGCTGCTAAACGTACGCCTTTTGGTACCTATGGAGGTAAATTTGTCAAAACTTCGGTCGCCGATTTAGGCGAAGTAGCTGCTAAAGCTGCTTTGGCTGCTGGAAACGTTAATCCTGAAATAATCGATCATGTAATTTATGGAAATGTACTATCGGTACGTATCGTCTGCGTGGCTATCGTTTCACCTATTTTCTTTGTTCTATCACAGTAATAAACGTATAACGATATCATTTTCAGGGCACCTCTCCGGACGGAGCATTCCTAACCAGACACGTAGCATTACGAGCTGGAGTACCAATCGAAAAGCCTGCTTATGGTATTAATCGTTTATGCGGTTCTGGATTCCAGTCAATCGTTAATGGATCTCAGGTACTCCATTTTCTCAACCCTCATCTGTACCTTTTGAACACTATTCCTGAAACATTTATTTTCACAGAGTATATTAGTCGGCGAATCCAAAGTAGTGTTGACTGGAGGAGCTGATAACATGAGCCAGGCACCTTATGTCGTTCGTAATGTTCGTTTCGGTGCCCCTCTTGGAGCTAATATCGAATTCGAAGACTCCTTATGGACCGGTTTAGTCGACTCGTATTGTAAATTACCGATGGCCTTGACTGCTGAAAAACTCGGCGCTCAGTTCAGCATTAGTCGCGAAGAAGTTGATAAATTCGCTTTACGATCGCAGCAGCTGTGGAAGAAAGGTAAACATCGTTCGCTCAAGTACCTAATTAGAAAAAGAAGACAATCCGCCCGTGTAAATTATTCTCTTATCTATTACATAAAAATTAATTCTCGTTAAAATAGTTGCACGATGACGTCACCGTTACAACAAACTTTAACCTTTGATCGAGTAGCTCGATTATGTTTGTTAATTTTTTTCCCTTCGTGTAATTCGTCGAGTGACGAAAAAGAGAAATGTTTTGGCAAATGAGCTCGCGACTTTATTTTTGTTTACATGTCGCGCTCAAGTTCATCAATGATAATTGGCCTTTTGCCCACACATACCTCCCAAAACAAGTCTTGTAATAATTTTTTATTCTATATCTACTTATACAGCTGCCGATAGTGGAGTTTTCGATCAAGAAATAGCCCCCGTCAAGATTACAGTTAGAAGAAAGGAAGAAGAAATAAAATTAGATGAACATCCCAGACCTCAAACTACCATCGAAGGACTCAACAAATTACCGTCGATTTTCCAGAAAAATGGTCTCGTAACTGCTGGCACTGCTTCGGTTAGTGTACTTAATTGGTTTTCTCGTTGGTAATTGTATTTGGAAATCATAAACTTGGAATTTGTTCATAGGGTATTTGCGACGGAGCTGGAGCTGTGATCGTAGCCAGTGAAGAAGCTGTCAAAGAATATAAACTGACCCCCTTGGCAAGATTAGTTGGCTACACCGTGGTCGGTGTTGATCCAACGATTATGGGTATCGGACCTTCTCCAGCCATCAAACAATTACTTAAAGAAAGTGGAAAATCTTTAGACGATATTGATATCGTTGAAGTAAGTGATTTCACAACTTGTAGCATGTTTTAAATATTTTTTGGGATACTAATGAAGGATATTTTTTCAGATCAACGAAGCATTCGCTGCCCAAACATTAGCCTGCGCTAAAGACTTAAACTTGGATATCAATAAATTAAATCTGAACGGTGGAGCTATCGCTCTTGGACACCCGTTAGGTGCATCCGGATCTCGTATCACTGCCCATATAGTTCACGAATTAAGGTAAACAATAAACATCGAATCATTTTATTCAAATCAACTATAATAGTACACTTAAGATATTTTTCATTGGTAACCAATGAACTTAAATTAATATCACTTTTATAGGAGAACAAATAAAAAACTGGGAATTGGATCGGCTTGTATCGGAGGAGGACAAGGTATCGCCCTTCTGTTGGAGAAATGTTAAGCGTATGTGTTCATATCGACGAGATAATCGAGAAGACTGAAAATATATAATTTCTCTCCCTCCTTTGAATCCCTTACTTTCCAGATGGGAATCGTTGAACGAGAATCCCATATCATTGTTAATTATTTTTCATTGTATTATAATTTATAAATACCTAGGCGAATTAAAGGTTATCGTATCTTTTCACGTATTAATTTTTGTTCACTAAAAACAACCCAATACGGCCTGAATCTTTTTCGATGGTTAATAATCTCACTTCGACTCTATCGCCTATTTGAACTTTCATCCGATTCATGTTACTGATGTGTATTAGACCACTTTTGCCAACACCGATGTCTACAAAAGCTCCAAATGCCACAACGTTAGAAATGACTCCTGAAAAAAAAAAAAAAAAAATGCGATAAAAATAGTATACTAACGAAAATTATAACATATGACATGTTTTATCAGTTGACAGGTATTTTTTATGTTATATCAATCGATAATGAACGGGGTTTTCCTAGAAATTTTTTTAAAAAAGTATTTGAACTTTTTACTTACCTTGTAAAATATCGCCCACGTTTAAACTTTCTATACCACGAAGACCTGTACTGAAAACTGGTTTTGAGAATTGAGATCGATAATCGTAATTGCTCGGTTTGATTAAAGCGTCGTATATGAGCGAAATAGTGCTCTCTGATTGGCCTAAAATGTCAGCGATTGTCTTCAATCCTGTAAATAAATCAAAATATTGCGTCAAACCCATTTCTTTGATATTTTCGAATGATCGAAAAACGAAAAAAAAGCATCAAAAATTCCTGTTTTCAGAAGACTTGGGACATCTCTGAAATGATAACCTATTTCAAGCATGAAATCCACTATTTAATTTTTTTTTAGTGCCTTAAGTGACTGAAAAATAGCAAAAAAGTGACCAAAATGTTAGTAGGGGTTGCCCATATAAGGATCTATTGTACCCCGCCCCCGTCGATCCTCGGGGCAAATTTTTTCTTACAAGGGGGAGTCCTAAGGAACATTTCTAGCCCTTGTACAAAAAAAAAATTGGTCCTACTTACACAATGGCGGCCATTTTGATTGACAGATCAGCCCAATTGGCAGATTTTGCGTTTCAACAGAGGACTTGCACAACATTTTTTAAACTGTACAAAATCAGGATTCTTGGTGAATTTTCAAAAATCAAATTTAGGCCAAAAATGAGGAAAAAAATCAAAATTTTACCAAATTGACCAAGAAAGCTGAAATTTGGGATACTGTATACCCTATTTTCGACACGCCAAATCGATTGGAAATTGTTTCAACTCAATTTGAGCAGTTCTGGAGCCTCCGGCAGATTTTTGAAACTAGAAATTTCCCAAAATTTCAAAGAAAAGGAGATAGAAAACCGAAATTTATTCTATACACTAATTTCAATACGCTACGAAGTCGACTGCAGGTGGATTTTAAGTCGTTTTGGAGCATACAGCGACTTTTTGAAAATTACTGGAGCCTCCAGTAGATTTATGAAACTCGAACAGGTGGAGATAGAAAGCCGAAATTCATTCCGCAAACTAATTTCGGATTTCAAGTCGTTTTGGAGCCTCCAGCGACTTTTTTTTAAATTACTGGAGCCTCCAGTACATTTTTGAAACTTGAGTTTGCGAAGTAAATTTCAGCTTGCTAACTCCATTTGATAAAATGTAGTGGGAATTTCAAGTTTCAAATATCTGGTGATTCCAGGCACTTTCAAAGAGTCGCTGGAGGATCCAAAACGACTTGAAATCTACCTGCAGTCGACTTCGTAGCGTATTGAAATTAATTCGCAGAACGAATTTCGGCTTTCAATCTCCATTTGATGAAATTTTGGGAAATTTCGAGTTTCAAAAATCTGCTGGAGGCTCCGAAACTGCTCAAAATGAGTTGAAACAGTTTCCAATCGATTTGGCGTGTCGAAAATAGGGTATATCCTAAATTTCAGCTTTCTTGGTCAATTTGGTAAAATTCTGATTTTTTTCCTCATTTTTGGCCTAAATTTGATTTTCAAAAATTCACTAAAAATCAAAAAAGTCACTTCACCACTTGAAATTCTGACAGGTGATGAATTTTTGCCTGATCTTTCGATCTACCTTTGCACGGTTTAGAAAAATCGTCTCTATCTAATCACAAAAAAAAAGTGACCTTTCACTTTTTTTTGACCATTTTCGCCAAAATAGTGACAAAAAGTGACTTGCAAGTGAAATAGTGACAAAGTCACTTTTTAAGTGACCGAATTTCATGCCTGCAATTTAGATGGATGCGTGGCACTTTTTCAGAAATTTCGAAAACCATGGCCCAAGTTTGGGTATAAATTCTTTGAAAGTGCACAAAAAAATTTTATGATCATCTTTGTGGACATTCGGTTGAAATTTCAATTCCTTTTATAGGTCGTTAGACGCTTCTTTCAAAAACCTCGAAAATCATGACCTAATTTTCATCTCAAAATTTTTCAAAAATCCTCAAAAAGCACTTCCGTCGAAATTTTTGAATTTTTTGCAAAAATTAAACCCATTTCTAATAAGTTTCATGATATTTTTTCAAAAATCCCAAAAATCATGACCCAATTATGGATTTGAAATGTTTAAAAATGCCCAAAAATATTCTCATCAAAATTTATGTATTTTGAATTTCCTGTGAAATTTTGACCCATTTTGATGGTAGTGAGACACTTTTTCATACATCATAAATTATCACTCAATTTTGAGCTGAAAATCCTTTCAAAAATATTTGAATTTCTCAAAAAATTTTAACCCATTTTAATAAACCTCTTGGCAATTTTCAAAAAAACCGAAAATCGTGGCCTAATGACATTCCAATTTCAGGATGTCTACCGGAATTTTTCGGCCGAAAATCACTACCTTTTCACTACCTTTCAAAAAAAAAAAAATCACTACCTTCCAAAATAATTTTACCCCCCCCCCTCCCACACAAACGATTTTTCATTTTTTTTTTTGTTTGAACTTTGTAATTTTTTACAGAGCAGTAAGTACACGTTTTCATAAATTTGAAATCAATTCAATGATTTTATAACCATTAAAATGAGCGAACTCGAAAAATTAACAAATCAACTACATATTTCGAGAATAAAATTCTTTCAAATATGAAAGATGAAGGATTTTTTTTTCTAATTTTTAGCATTGATTTTTCAGGGTTTCAAGTGCAAAAAAATTTCAAAATAAAAAATCAGGACTTTATCAGGACATATTTTTTAAACACTTGGTGTTTTTCAAGAGGCGGAGGGGGTGGACGAGGCAAAATTTGACATTAAAATTTTTCGCTATTCCAATATCTTCAAACATCTCAAGATTTTTTCCAAGCAAGCGGATGTTGAGAATATAATTTTGTCATTTCAATTTTTGATTAAGGTTTTTGTTACTGTAATAAAATTGGGCGAATAAAGAACTTTTCAAAATGAAAAATTAAAAATAATAATGGAAAATTTGAACAACATTTGTAAAAAAGATACCAATTTTATGAAAAAGGCTACCGAAAATTAGAATTTCGAGGGGTATAAAAACCTTGTTTTCTTGGGTAATGAATGAAGAAGTTCATTATTTTTGCTTCAAAATTTTAAAACTTGAACTATTATTCAAAAAAAAAAAATCCAAACGTGAAAAAAAGCAAACGAGCCCAAGTGAAGCGAGGCCAAGAAAGCTTTCAAAAATTCATGTTTCAAGAAGCAAAAAAAAATGTTTTTTTTTATGGAGGTAAAGGAGTATTTTTCTGATTGAAACTTCGAACATTCCTTGAATTTGAACAATTAATTTTTTTCAATTGAAAAAGAAGAGCAAATAGCCCGAGCGAAGCGAGGAGGGCAAAAGCTTTCAAAAATATGTAATTTAAATTCTAAAAAAGTCAACAAATGACCCATTTTTTACAAAAATTTTCTTGTGTGGAAAATTGGATTTTTCGCTTTTTTCATTTTTCACTACCTTTTAAGAAAAATTGCTGAAAATCACTACTTTTTCACTACTTTCACTACCGACTTTCAAAATCACTACCTTTTCACTACTTTCACTACCTGGTAGACACCCTGAATTTGGACCCACAGGCATGAAATCCACTATGTATTTAATTTTTTTTAGTGACTTAAATGACTGAAAAATAGCAAAAAAGTGACCAAAATTTTGAGGAATGAGAGCAAAGTACATATATATGTATTATATTAGTCGGGGAGCTCGCATAAGGATCTATTGCACCCCCTCCCTCCGCGGTAGATCCTCCAAGACAACTTTTTTCTTGAAGGGGAGTCCTAAGGAACATTTCTAGCCCTCGTCCTCAAAAAAAGTTGCCCTACTTACAAAATGGCAGCCATTTCGATTGACAGGTCAGCTTCCAACATGTGACTAGCACAAAATTTTTCAAACCGTACAAAGGTAGATCGAAAGATCAGGCAAAAAATTCACCTCTCAAAATTTCAAGTGCTAAAGTGCCTTTTTCGATTTTTGGTGAATTTTTGAAAATCAAATTTAGGCCAAAAATGAGGGAAAAAATCAAAAGTTTATCAAATTGACCAAGAAAGCTGAAATTTGGGATTTACCCTATTTTCGACATGCCAAATCGGTTGGAAACTGTTTCAACCCGTTTTGAGCAGTTCTGGATCCTCCAGCAGATTTTTGAAACTCGAAATTCCCACAAAATTTCATCAAATGAAGTTGGAAAGCCAAAATTCATTCTGCAAACTAATTTCAATAAGCTATGAAGTCGACTGCAGGTGAATTGCAAGTCGTTTTGGAGCCTCCAGTAGATTTTTGAAACTCGCCAAAAAGTAGCTGGAAGCTTCAAACCCATTTGAAACCACTATGCAGTCGACTTTATATCGTATCGACATCGACATTAGTTTGCGAAGTAAATGTCAGCTTGCTAAGTCCGTTTGATGAAATTTCAAAAATCTGGTGACTCCAGTAATTTTCAAAAAGTCGCTGGAGACTCCAAAACAACTTGAAATCCACCTGCAATCGACTTCGTAGCGTATTGAAATTAGCTCGCAAAACGAATTTCGGCTTTCTATCTCCATTTGATGAAATTTTGGGAAAGAAGGAGGGTCATTATGGGCATTTTCGTGCCCCTCGCTACTTCGAGACTTGAATGGCCTCTTCTTATAGGGGATGGTCCCTAGTATTAATATTAGGCGGTATTTTCCCAGAAAAGCCCATAGGGGGGGCTGTGGGGTGGCCCCAAGTCGAAAATTTCAAAAATTTTTAGAACCACTGCTCGAAAATGTAAAAAATTAAAAGTAGCGAATATATGTTGCTTTAAGGGTAGGCAATGCAGAACGTAACGCTTTTTTCATTTTTGACCTTTTTGGGGGTTGTGGTGGGGGTATTTCTATTTTTGAAAATTTTGAAACCCCCTTTTTTGACCCTTCCCGTCGAGCCCCGCTAATGCCCTTTTCATGGTTTATTGCTACTAGTAGTAAGTTCAATTGATATCATTTGCAACCCCCTCACCAACTTGGCTCATATCGAAAAATTCAATTTTTGACTTTTTTTTGAGGTCCATATTTTGGGAAACCATGAAAAGCTATCGAGGTCCGGTTTGCGGCAAATATGTTGAATTTTACTTCTTAATCGACTGGCATGCTTGAATTTTTATTTCAAGTCAATTTTTGACCTCATTGTTGCAGATCACTTTTGGGGGTGGCGAACTTTGAGAACCCCTGAAAAAAGTTGTAAAGTGAATTTTTTCAAACTTTGAGCTGAAATGGTCTTAAATACATGTGTTTAACCAATATAATATGCGAATGCGATATTTTAATACAATTTAGTCATTTTGGGTGATTTTATCAAAAAAAGTAGTGTTTTAACAACAGGCATAGCTTTTCCGACAAAAGTTCTGAAACTTCAATAACACTTTTCTCAGCCCCATTCCAACCGATTTTGAAAATTTTTCAGTATGTTATGTATATCCTTATTAGGTATCCCCACAAAAATTTTCAACCCCCTCCCCTTATATTTACCCTTCAAAATGGCGTATTTCAACTAATATTATGCTTTTTCACAATAATAAAAATAAAAATTGAGGCGGCCAAGTGTTCTGTAGAGGGCTAGATGAGTGTAGCAAAAAATCTGACGTCATATTCGTGCTCAGTGGTATCGAATCATAAGAAAACTATACCCTACTCATTAATTCTTAGTTTTTTTCCCTAAAATTCCAATTTTACTCCCAACCCTCCCTATGACACATTTTTACACCTGAATGGTAAATATGAGGGGAGGGGGTTAAAAATTTTTGTGGGGATACCTAATAAGGATATACATAACATACTGAAAAATTTTCAAAATCGGTTGGAATGGGGCTGAGAAAAGTGTTATTGAAGTTTCAGAAAAGGGGGGCTCTCCAAAAAGGGGAGGGGGTGTGGATCTGAAACTTTCCACGCGGAAGTTTCTCAATGGTACCTACCTCCCATGCTAATATCAACTCGAACGATTTCGATGACCATTTCACCCCTCTTAGGAGCCTATAGCGGCTATAGCCTTTATGTATTTTTCAGAGAACCCCTTCATTTGAATGGTTGCAGTTTCGCCCCTTTTGAACATACAAGGGAAGTTGATACATCATTACATCGGAAATTCGACATAGATTCTTTTATCTAGCCACATATTTTTCGCTAAAATGCAATGCGGGAGAGAAAATGGCGAAAAACTGATTTCGGGCGAGGTTCCACCCCCTTTGAGGGGGTTCCGGACCCCGTAGGGGCCAGGACTTTTAGTAGGTTGTTGAGGGGACCTCTGTGAACAATATCTGCGAAAGATCGGTTTGATATTAATTTTTCCTGCAAAAATGTCTTTAATGACTGGACTACCACGAATACATGTAGCTTAACTTTTGCCGGAAAGCTATGCCTGTTGTTAAAACACTACTTTTTTTGATAAAATCACCCAAAATGACTAAATTGTATTAAAATATCGCATTCGCATATTATATTGGTTAAACACATGTATTTAAGACCATTTCAGCTCAAAGTTTGAAAAAATTCACTTTACAACTTTTTTCAGGGGTTCTCAAAGTTCGCCACCCCCAAAAGTGATCTGCAACAATGAGGTCAAAAATTGACTTGAAATAAAAATTCAAGCATGCCAGTCGATTAAGAAGTAAAATTCAACATATTTGCCGCAAACCGGACCTCGATAGCTTTTCATGGTTTCCCAAAATATGGACCTCAAAAAAAAGTCAAAAATTGAATTTTTCGATATGAGCCAAGTTGGTGAGGGGGTTGCAAATGATATCAATTGAACTTACTACTAGTAGCAATAAACCATGAAAAGGGCATTAGCGGGGCTCGACGGGAAGGGTCAAAAAAGGGGGTTTCAAAATTTTCAAAAATAGAAATACCCCCACCACAACCCCCAAAAAGGTCAAAAATGAAAAAAGCGTTACGTTCTGCATTGCCTACCCTTAAAGCAACATATATTCGCTACTTTTAATTTTTTACATTTTCGAGCAGTGGTTCTAAAATTTTTTGAAATTTTCGACTTGGGGCCACCCCACAGCCCCCCCTATGGGCTTTTCTGGGAAAATACCGCCTAATATTAATACTAGGGACCATCCCCTATAAGAAGAGGCCATTCAAGTCTCGAAGTAGCGAGGGGCACGAAAATGCCCATAATGACCCTCCTTCTTTCTTGTTTTAAAAATCTGTTGGAGGCTCTGGAACTGCTCAAAACGGATTGAAATTTGGCGCGTCGAAAATAGGATATATATCAAATTTCAGCTTTCTTGGTCAATTTGGTAACATTTTGATTTTTTCCCCTCATTTTTGGTCTAAATTTGATTTTCAAAAATTCACCAAAACTCTAAAAAAGGCACTTTAGCACTTGAAATTCTGACAGGTGATAATTTTTTTCCTGATCTTTCGATCTACCTTAGCATGGTTTAGAAAATATCGGCTATATCCAATTACATCATTTACATTTTAAATAATTTTCATGAAAAATATTGATCATTTCCTAAAATTTTGCACTTTTTCTTTTTTACACGACAAATCCTTAAAAATTTGGCCATTTTTGCCGAAATAGCGACAAAAGTGACTTGCATGTGAAATAAGTGACTAATTGTAAGTCACTTTTTAAGTGACCAAATTTCATGCCTGGACCTATCTTAACAAAAAACCCAACTGATTTTTTTAGATCGCGAAAATTCCAGTGAAATTCAACTTCCAGACGCACTTTTTGCCTATTGGACTGCAGAATAGTAGAATATTTTCTAGCATCCAGTCTAATTCAAATCATTATTTCAGCAACGTTCACTCACCTTTCAACTGAACTACTCTTTTGATTCTCTCAATAAAAGTCGTTGTTCCTAGATCCGTAACGTTGGAATCGCAGTGCCCGATGAAGCTGAAATACAAAATGATTTCGTGAAAATATACGTAAGTACATAAAATAGTATTTCTTCGAGAAAGACAAAAAATATAGAATTACAGATACGCGATGCTGTACGATTCTGGATGAATCCACGTGCTATCCAGTGGGTTATAATCGTCGTTACCGGGTACTCCTTTCTTTTTTAAGTTCTCCCTAAATAAACACGAATGAAAATAATGTAAATACAGTGCGACGAAAACAAATACGATAAGAAAAGCTGCCTATTTACGGTGGAACGCTGCAGGTTTGCGGATGAATTCGTAAAAATCCCGAACACTGTTCATAAGTTTTCGGGCCGATCATCTTTACTTTACTTAATTGTACACGATTTCTGAACGGCCCGTTCTCCTGCCTCCATTTAATTATGTTTGACGCTTTCGTAGCTCCCAAACCGGAAACTCGTCTATATTGATCCAATAAAATTAAAATCAATCAATAATACGTAATTAAAATTAAAATAAATACTCGTGATTTGTTTTTAATAAACTTACTTGAGCAAATAAATGGAAGCTGTGTTTAAATCAACTCCAGTAAAACTAACGCATTCCATTACAACCTCATCTAAGCTTTGATTTAATCGAACTTCGGGCATATCGTGCTGATACATTCCGACTCCTAAATGTTTCGGTTCAACTTTGACAAATTCGCTTAAAGGATCTTGCAAACTTCTGGCAATAAAAACTACGTATACAAAGTACAAATTAGCAAAAGTACTTTTTCAAACATTGATATCTTCTCAAGAGTTATATTTTACCAGCGCTGATTAAATTAGGATCTAAATTTGGGAACTCTTCTTTTGCTATAGAGCTACAACTGTAAATAGACGCGCCTCGTTCGTTTACAAAAGTGTAGCTAACGTTTAATTCCGGACCAAAAAATTTTTTTTTCAAGTAATGACTTATCATAGCTTCTATTTCTCTTGAACCGGTACCGTTTCCAATTGCGACAAATTCGCATCTGAAATCATTATTTACTTTCAAAAATCAGAGCGAAAGAAGGATTAAAAAAGTACATGTAGAATAATCGTATTACCTGTGCTGTACCATATTTCTTTTGATTGTATTCATATTTTGCTGATTTTTGTGAGAATCCGGGGTATTCCAGTCAAAGTTTAGAATACAGGTCCAGAGTACATCGCCTTGGCTAGAAATCAACGCGAATTTCACACCATGTCGAAGACCTAAATACGTTAAAATATAATATTAATCACAAATACAACTTTTTTCATGAAAAGAAAAAAAAACCGTAGTACTTTACCAGGATCGATTCCTAAAATTGAGCAACCTTTGACCGGTGGAGTTTGTAATAAACTTTTCAAATTCAGAGCAAAGTTTTCAACAGCTGTTTCCTGAGCTTTACGAGTCAATTGAGCTTTAGTACGACGTATAAGGAGAGGACAAACTGAAAGATGAACGATTTATCAGACTTGAAACTTGAAAAATTACGAAAAATAAAGGTAAACTTACTCAGTCTTGAGTACGAATCTTTAAAACTATCCTCGAACATTTTCCCTCTTAAAGGATAACCTCTGCCATACCGAAGCCACTTGTTGCTGCAGAATCTATACAATTTATCTTGAAACGAATCGTCGACTACCATTTTCACCGACAATATTTTCAAATTTTCTCCTCGATTTAACGCTAAAATCTGATAAAACGACGAATTAATGAAATTGTTATTTTTGATGTTCGCATATTTATTAGTTGATTATAGGAAAAAGTAGGTACCTGATGAGATTGCAAATCTCTGACGTATTTTTTGAAATCGTAGTAGATACGAAATTTTCCATTTTCGTCGTCAACATCGTCTCCTTTCTTTTTGGAGCTTTTAATCAAGATTGGAATCTGACTTTCGCTGTGGAATTAAATATTCGATAGTAAAATTTTCAGAGAACGATGATTATAGTTCTCCAGAATAATTAATTACTCGTATATGTATTCGTACGTACATTTTACGTATAAAATCCAAAACCGCTTCGTCTTTGGCGAATATTTCCGCCATTATGTGTTGTACAGATTGTAGAACATCTTCGACATTTTTAACACCTTTTTTTGTAGGATCAACGTAACTCGTAGGCAGGAATTCTCCGTTACCATTCAATACCATTAAAGCTGGCTCTTCTAAACCTAAATTACGAGCTTTCTCAGCTTTTGATTTCGAAGAAGCTTGTTTGAACGGAGCGTACTGAAAAATACGAAAAATAATCAGAATTTATATTCTAATACGACGTAATTCGAGTGCACCACAAATGCTCACAATGTATTCCAACTCTTCGATACTTCTAACGTGGGAAATACTGGTTTCCAAAGTTTCAGTCAATTTGCCATCTGTTTCGAGTTTTTTCAATACGGTTATGGCTTTCTTTTGCAAAGATCTACGAAATAAAATAAATAAATAAATTCTCGTTCGATAATAATTTTCAAGGGTGTATGAAAGCAAAACTTACTTGATGTATTCGTAGGCACTTTTGACCTGTCGTAGTTGATCCGCGTCCATGTTATTAGTATTTTCACGTCGGTATCGAGCGATAAAAGGAATAGTACAATCGTTTTCGAATAAACCGATAATATTCTTGGCTAAGAAGAAATCTAATTCCATTAAATCTGCGAGCATTTGAGATTCCCATTCTATACCGGTTCCCAATGTTTTCTGAAAAAGAAGGAAATTATGTTTTTATAGTCGATTTTTATATTAAATGATGAGTAAATATTTAGAATTAGAATGCAATTTTTTCATATTTACCAGACTTTTCTGTCTTTTTTCAGCAACATCACTCCTCGCAGAAGAATCAACTTCAGTCTTGACTCGTCTTTCAGTTTTTATATTGAGATTGGTTCCCAATGTTTTCTGAAACAGAAAGAAATATTTTTTATAGTTGATTTTTATTAGATGACGAGTAAATATTCAGAATTAGAATGCAATTTTTTCATTATTTACCTGACTTTTCTGACTTTTTTCAACAACATCACTACTCGTAGAGGAATCTACTTCAGTCTTGACTCGTCTTTCAGTTTTTATATTAAGATTTGGCACATATTTACTTTTAAGAGTCGGTTTTAATTGCGATTGAATAGTTAATTTTTCAACTGTTTCTTTTTTAACGTTAAGAACAGCTGTTGTCGAGGAATTCATCTTTTCTGATTTTACTCGAGAAGTCACCGGTTTTTCATCGTCTCTCTCTTTCTTGACGAGAGGAACATTGGTCGTGGAATTGTCTTCCTCAGATTCAACTCGATAATTAGTGATTTGAGTCGAAGACTGCGCTCGTTCATTTTTTTCACATTTCACCGAAGCTTTAATTTCTTGAGATTTTTCTTTCTTTACTTTATCGATTACAAGCGGAGAAGATTTTCTCTCGGTTTTGATTTTAATGCCACAGCTTCGTACAGGAGTAGCTTCGAAATCGGAAGGAGTATCCGATTCAATGGTGATACACTCGATCGGATCTGGTATGTATTCTACGTCATCCGACTCGTTGAGTTTGATTTTTTTAACAGCTTTGCGACTCGCACTAAGATCTTTTCTTTTCACAGACTTGGTTGTGCCTTTTTTTTGGCTCAAATCTACGTGAGGTTTCTTTAACAGAGAGCTTTTACGTAACGATTCGGGATGTTCTTTCAATATAGTTGAAGCTTCGCTTATTTCATCGGTAAAAAATAAACTCGAGTCGGACTCTTCTTCATTTTCATTAACGAAAACTGGTACTTGAGATCGACTTTGTACGAAAGTTTCTTTTGGAACTGGTTTTTCATTCTTTTTAACGCCTTTTCCCGACGGTTTTTGTTTACTCGGACGTTTAGATTTATCAAATAACGAATCTTGACTCGAGGCGGAGGTTGAATCTTGCGTCGAATGAGCAGTGTTTCTCTTCTTCGGATCGATTTTCGTTTTCTTTGGGCACTTTTGGACGGGAGAATCTTCATCCGATGTATCGGAAGTGTTACCATAATTTGTGGTTTTGTTCGGCGCAAAATCAGAATCAGAGTCATTGGTGAAGAAACTTTCTTCTTCGATCACGTAGGTTCGTCGGATCAAAGTCCGACGAGGTCTTGAATTACGTCGCGATTGGGACGCCATTTCGATAGATGATATATTGATATTTCACGAGAAGTAATACAGTTACGAGGTATTCAAATTATCACTAAACACAATCATCACATAATCATCACATACAATCAACATTTTATCGAAGAAATACATTTCTACTATATTTTCTACAGAAAAATACATGAACATGAAAACATGTGAGTGAAAGTGGTTTGATAAAAAAAATTCATAATACTATAAAACGTTATTTCTCACAAATCGTTGGACAATATTTCAAAATGCCTGCCATGGAACTTCACGAACTGCTAATTACGTTCGTATTACGTTGGAATTATGGGCATAGTTGGGATCAAAATTGAATAAATTTCCAATCGGAGACATCAATGACGAGAAAACATTGAAAAAAATGCCTCTAAAGCAGTTAAATTGTCATTAATTAGATATTTTAATTACCCCACTCGGAAGTGAAACTCTCATTTGTCACCTCATCATCAAAAAAGTCCTTAAAAATGTGCTAAACAGACCAGAACAAAAAACCCGGCAAAAAAACTTTATTGGCTTTGTTGTTGTTTTGAAACTTCAAGCAGCATTTTTTTGAACTTGTTTACATTTTTTTCTCCCTTTTGATGATAAAATTTTTTGTGAATTTGATAAACTCTTCTGTCTTCCAAAAAATCTTCGTATTCCTAAAAAAATCAACTCAATTATGTAGTTGAATAATGAAAAATAATCCAGCTAAATACCTCGTTGTTCCCGAAGGTTACGTACATTTTTTTGCCAATAAAAATTCCATCACTCATACTCCTGGAAATTGTAGTTCATGTTCTTTACATTTCGAAAATTTCTCTAAACCAAAATGAAATTAGAGAAGAAGGAATATATATGTGATATTTGCAAGCAGATATTTCTTCGAAGACGTTACTTCGTGCAGCATTTTCGCAGACATACCAAAAAATCCGATAAAAATGAAAACGAAAACGCAGCTTCTTTGACGGTAACTTTGAAAAATCTTCATCATTATTGATTTTTATTCCTATCCTGACTTATCGTTTAATTGTGCAGGATTTACTACCGAATGCCTGGAAATACATAATCAAGTCGTACGAACCTCAATCTCAAAATAAGAATTTCACAGCTACGGTCATAGTTTTAGAGTTATGTACATCTGATCACGTAAAAGAATGGATGAAGGAATTCATGAATATAAATAAATGTAATTATATTTTGAAGCATTTGGATACTCGCGAGTCTCGTTTCGCAAAGTCAAAAGTACGTAATATACTAGATTTCATCTGTATTTTGTTTCAATTTCGTTCATCTTCATCGACAACGTTTTATTTTCAGCACGTTTACATGTGTCGTTACCTGAATCGAAGAAGTAATAAATCATCTTGTCAGAGCTGTATTCGAATCGTGATTAGAAGAAATTGGGAGAATTCTGCGTAAGCCTGAAGTTTTTTAAAAAAAATTCAACTGTTAGAATCAGGTTTCACTAAAAAAAATGTCAATTTTTTGCAGATACTTCGCTGTGATAAACATAAAATACGTTCATAATCATTCGCCCGATTGTGCGGCCATTTTACGTTACCGGTCTCCTTCCGAACAAGTCCAAGAATACTTTCGCTCCATGTTTGAAAACGGTTTCAGTCCTTCTCAAGCCCTGAACTCGTACAAACAACATTTATACGTCCAACATACTTCTAAATACGAATCAGTAATCGCTGATCGAGCAATTTGCCCTGATCAAAGATGGGTACGTTATTAGTCGACCTTTTTTTTTTTTTTTTTTTAATTCCAACCTATTGTTTTATTCTGAACATCGATTTGATTCCAGGTTTATTATTTTTATCAAAAATTCCTCAAACAAAAAAGCGGTCCTACTCCAACCGAGCAAATGTTAGCAACGGTGAAAAACTCAATCGACGAATTCAATTCTTCGTACGCTGAAACTGTTTGCCACTTTAAACAAATCGACGATAGTAATTTCGTAGCTGTGATTTTGACTCCTTTGATGAGACGAGCCTCGTATTTAGATAATTCCGGCGAAACGTTGTTCTTGAATTACGAACCTGACGTGAGTCGTTACAGTCTCCACGTGTATCTTTTATTCACCGCGTGTTGCGCCGGAGGTATCCCAATCGGTGTGATAATCACATCCGATAATTCTGAGTCCGTTATCGCTGAAGGGTTTCAGTTATACTGCGATATCGGCGAAGGCAAAGCTTTCGGTGGCAAGTTGAGCCCTGAGATAATAATGGCTGATCACTGTGCGAATCTAAAATCGGCGTTACGAATGGTGTTTCCATCGTCGCACGTATTCTTTAGTATATTTCAAATCCTCGAATCTGGTTGGAAATGGCTGTGGAACGTTGAAAATGGTATAGATCCGAAATACCGCAAATCATTCTACAATTATTTACAAAGGATGATGTACTGTTCTGAGAGCGAACTACTGGATATCATTTTCGCCGATCTGCTTTCCGATGGTAATGCCGAAAAGCATAAAAATTTCATCGACTACGTAAACGATTTATATTCTCGTCGAGAAGAATGGGCCATCTGCTTACGCGACAATCTACCTTTCGATAAAGAAAACATCAAACACATCGTGGAAAAGTCGATGAAAGTGTTCAAAGAGAAAATATTCAAGAAATTACGCTCCTATAATCCGGCTCAACTGTTGCATTACGTCGTCGACAGCTTTAACTCATTCTACGAGCATAAACTCATCGACGTGGCTGTGAACGAGAACTACAATTACTTAAATCCTCAATCGAATATAAGTCAAGAGCTGCTGGCCAAATACCAAATGGAATACATCACAGATTCAGTTATAATG
Source organism: Planococcus citri (assembly GCF_950023065.1). NCBI lineage: Eukaryota > Metazoa > Arthropoda > Insecta > Hemiptera > Pseudococcidae > Planococcus > Planococcus citri. Next base: position 20,826,297 of record NC_088678.1, on the reverse strand, counting down.
CTCACCAATAACAAGAAAAACGTTCATTACGTCATCAACAAAGACGTAGGTGTTTGTTCGTGTTACCTGGGCGAAGTCGGCCTGTCTTGTAAACATTTAGGAGTTATTAATTATAATCTGAATTTAAAAACCGATACGGATTACTCGATAACGGAAGAGGAAAAACAGCAGTTTTACTACGTAGCTGTTGGACCTTCCAGTGAAACAGAACAATTCGAAAATCAAGTTGTCCTATATACCGAAGATGGTTCGAATCAAGGTATCGAAAATGATGGTACCTTCATCGTCACTGAAACCACATCTTCTAAACTGGAATCCGACGATATTTCCGCCGACGACGGTGTCGAAGAAGTGGTCATCTTAGGGGACGAAGAACTCGGTGCTTACTTAATGCTGAGTGATGATGACGAGGACGAGGAATCTATCGATATCGATATCGTCGAGTTCAAAGACAACGTACAAAATTTAGTCGACAGAATTACGAATAATGTTTCGATTTATTTACCTACAATCGCCAAAGTAAACGAAAAACTACGTTCGTTGGCTCAACAAAGTGACGAAGTAGTAATCAAAGCGTTGAATAGTTTTACCTCCGATGATGTATTAGGTATGATGTGAAATGTGATTTTCTTAGATTTGTATTTTTTTTTCTTTTTAAATGTGAATCATTTTGTATTTTATTTATTTCGTTCATCGAATTTTTTCAAGCTTCGTTTCCGTTTAAAATATATCATCTTATTTATTCAGTTTTCAATCGCTATTCGCTGGTCATTTTGTTTTATTACAGGGTGAAGAAGATCTACCTTTCTTCGAAAATTTACTAAATGAGTGTTACCGTGGTGTTACAGTTGAAAATTGAAATTATCAAGCAGTCCAGTCGGACTGCCCCGCCAAGCTAAAAAAAAAAAAATCCTTAACAAGGAAACTAAAACTATAGACACTGCACCTGGGCCACCCCAGGTCCAGTGTCTATAAAGGAAACAAACAAGCGAAAGAATGATGACAATGACAGTCCGACCACCTATTACTGCTTATATTCTCTGAACAACTAAGCGATCTAATTGTGAAATAGAAAATAGAACCCAGACTCGAATGCCTTATCATATCAGTACACATCATTCCTGGAAATCATATCAGATCATATCACGTGATACACGCTCAAAAATTTTAAATTGCTAAAAATTTTACTAATTAAATTTACAATTTTTGAGCTTCAAAAACTTCTTAAATTTTAGAGCAAGTAAGAAAAAAAATGATAATAACAAAATTTGTTTATTTTTTGACATACTATTCATTTCCGCATTCATTTTTTTCATCGCGATGTTTTGAAATTGAAAATCTTGTGTAGCCCCTTCAATTTGCAAGTTAGGCAAAAAGTCATAATAGGTAATTTTGTTCATTTCTCAAAGTACTATCGACCCCCATGGTCAAAATAGGATTTTGGCTCTTGGATTTTGAAAACGTAATTTTGCCCCTTCAATTTTGAAGATACATAGGCGAATTTTTCAACCCTCTTCAGAACGACTCAACGAAAAAATCTCAAACCCTGGCCTCCCCCTTGGTTATGTAAAATTTTTCAACCCTCATTAGAATGACTCGCCGAAAAAATCTCAAACCCTGGCCTCCCCCTTGGTTATGTAAAATTTTTCAGCCCTCATTAGAACGACTCAACAAAAAATTCTAAACTCTTGCCTCCCCCTTGGTTGTGTAAATTTCTCAACCCCCATTAGATCAACTCAGCGAAAAAAATCTCAAACCCTGGCCTCCCCCTTGGTTATGTAAATTTTTTCAATCCTCATTAGATCAACTCGGCGAAAAAAATCTCAAACCCTGGCCTCCCCCTTGGTTATGTGAAATTTCTCAACCCTCATTAGAACGACTCAACAAAAAAATCTAAAACCCTGGCCTCCCCATTGGTTGTGTAAATTTCTCAACCCCCATTACTTCAACTCAGCAAAAAAATCTCAAACCCTGGCCTCCCCCTTGGTTATGTAAAATGTTTCAGCCTTCTTTAGAACGACTCAACAAAAAAATCTAAAACCCTGGCCTCCCCCTTGGTTGTGTAAATTTCTCAACCCCCATTAGATCAACTCAGCGAAAAAAATCTCAAACCCTGGCCTCCCCCTTGGTTATGAAAAATTTTTCAATCCTCTTTAGATCAACTCGGTGAAAAAAATCTCAAACCCTGGCCTCCCCCTTGGTTATGTAAAATTTCTCAACCCTCATTAGAATACTCAACAAAAAAATCTCAAACACTGGCCTCCCCCTTGGTTACGTAAAATTTTTCAATCATTGTTAGAACGACTCACCAAAAAAATCTCAAACCCTGGCCTCCCCCTTCGTTATGCAAAAGTTTTCAATCCTTGTTAGAACAACTCGCCGAAAAAATCTCAAACCTTGGCCTCCCCCTTGGTTATGTAAAATTTTTCAACCCTCATTAGAACGAGTCAACAAAAATATCTCAAACCCTGGCCTCCCCCTTGGTTATGTAAAATTTTTCAATCCTCTTTAGATCAACTCGGCGAAAAAAATCTCAAACCCTGGCCTCCCCCTTGGTTATGTAAAATTTCTCAACCCTCATTAGAACGACTCAACGCAAAAATCTCAAACCCTGGCCTCCCCCTTGGTTATGTAAAATTTTTCAGCCCTCATTAGAACGACTCAACAAAAAAACCTAAAACCCTTGCCTCCCCCTTGGTTGTGTAAATTTTTCAACCCCCATTAGAACAACTCAGCGAAAAAAATCTCAAACCCTGGCCTCCCCCTTGGTTATGTAAAATTTTAGGCCACACCTTCACATAAACTTTTTTCTTAGTCGTACCTATCGGTCGAGCTAATCTGGAGAAAAAGGTCTGAGGCCGTTTTGAGTAATTAGCCCATTACTCAAGAGCCACTCAAGATACAGCTCTGTAACTTGGTGGATTAAAGTATCTTGATGGTACCTACCTACCACCAAAATTTCATCGCTGAATGTGCCGGGGGCCGATTCGCCCATCTTACTCACCTATGCCTTTTCCCTCTATATAATCATTGCTGTTTAATATCACCTTACTCTTTATCACTTCGCATGCTTTGAAACGCTTCTTCTCATTTTTAAATGAATTTTCTGATAATCGTTGAATTATCAGTAGGTACCAATAAATTTTATAATCTAATGAGATAGGTACTAGTTTGATGGAGTTTTGATACATTACTGCAAGTATTTATCGTCGTAAGTGGTTACCCATTATGTATCTTTGAATCTTAAAATTTACCGACAGGTTTTAATTTTGTTCAACGAAGTGTTAGTAGGTATCTACTTATATCTTGTCATAAAATCAGCTGAAAAAAAAAATGAGAACAGCCTTAATTTTTATCATTTTGACTATATTCGTGTCCATGGGTATTGGTGAGTATACAAGCCCATTCCCAAAAAATAATTTATCAGAAGGTAAATTAAAATTGGCATGTGAATCACGTTTTAATTTTAATCTAGAAATCCCAGAAAATATCACATCAATTAAAACTGAACTAAATTCATTAAGAGCAGAAAAAGACTTACTGGAAAAACATTTCCGGGAACTCAAAGATGAGCTTGATATTATGAACGCACTTATTTATAGTAAGTACTTACATACGATTGTAAAAATAGGATATTTTTAGTGTAAATTATAGAGTAGGTAATTTGGAGTGAATAGTGTGTTTTTATGGTCCTGGGTTCCGCGCATGTGGGAAATCAGCTTCAATTTTAAATGGTCATGATTGTCGTAGTATTGTTCCAGCATTTGTATAAAGTGGATAGGTAATTGATACTGTGATTCGTTTCTTTAAAAAAAAAACACACACTTTTTAAAAAAACTAAAATAAAATTAGAAACTATAGTCAGCTCTAAATCAAAATTGAGCGGTTATAAAACCCCCTTTTGGACGATTCCTGACCGCGCTACGTGAAAGAGGGGATCTTCAACCTTCAACCACAAAAAGAAATCGTAAAAAATTAAGTTTTCGCAATAAACACATTTTTCTCATCTCCTTACATATGTTAACACGCCCTGGATAAGTTATGTTTTTATTAAAAAATTGAGGCAAAAGTGAAAGTGTACCTAGCTATATATGTATAGATTTAAACTTACGTCATTGTGGTGCCCGTTTTAAGTATACGTAGTCATTGTGGTGCCCGGTTTTGGGCTTGTGGTACAAGGTCTTTTTATATAGAACGATGCAGAATCGAGTGAAATGCACTCTAAAGTGAAAAAAAAATTTGAGGCGGGCACCACTAATACCAAGTATATACAGGGTGTTCCAACTTCGATCGGAAAGCTGGCGTATGGTGATAGTACTCGGCGAGACGAACAAAATTTGTTATGTACACAAGTAGTCTATCTTGTGAATTGAAGGAGCCAAATGCTCCGCAAAACTAGAAATTCACTAATTTTGAAAGGTTCATCAAAAATAAGGAAGTGTTTGAATCATTCAAACGATGCCCAAAACCCATAGTACTCGAGTGGACAAACAGAAAATGTCATTATGACAAATTGCCTATCTTCGAAATTGAAGGGGCAAACTCGATTCAAAATTTCCAAATTTGTCTTGCCTTAAATTTTGAAAAATTTGAATTTTCAAATCGTGTTTGCGCCTTCAATTTTGAAAATAGACAATTTGTCATAATAACTTTTTTTGCTTGTCCACTCGAGTACCATGGGTTATTGAAGTCATTTCAATGATGCAGACATTTTCTTACCTATCTGTAAATTGCAGAAGTTACACCATTTTTGGGCAAAAATTGACGAATTTTTAAAAATTTGCCAAAAATGAGAAATTGTTTGGATCATTTAAGTCACTCCAGTAACTCATAGTATTTGAGTAGACGTACAAAAAAAGTTATTATGACAGATTGAAAAGTTTCAAAAATCTGCTGGAGGCTTCAGGAATTTTCAAAAAGTCGCTAGAGGATCCAAAACGACTTGAAATTCACCTGCAGTACTTCGTAGCGTATTGTAATTAGTTTTTAGAATAAATTTTAGCTTTACAATTCCAATTTGATGAAATTTTGTGGGAATTTCGAGTTTCAGAAATCTGCTGGAGGCTCCAGAACTGCTCAAAACGGGTTGAAACCGTTTCCGATCGATTTGGCATGTCGAAAATAGGGTATATCCCAAATTTCAGCTTTCTCGGTCAATTTGGTGAAATTTTGATTTTTTCCCTCATTTTTGGCCTTAATTCGATTTTCAAAAATTCACCAAAAATCGAAAAACGCACTTCAGCACTTGAAATTTTGGCAGGTAATAAATTTTTGCATGATCTTTCGATCTACCTTTGTAAAGTTTGAAAAAGTTCGTCCAAGTCCTATATTGAAACGCAAAATTAGCGATTTCGGCTGACCTGTCAATCAAAATGGTCGCCATTCTGTAAGTAAGGCCAACTTTTTTTGGCAAGTTTGCTTTAAAATATTCCTTAGGATGTCCCCTTTAAGAAAAATGTTGTCCCGGAGGATCGGCGGGGGGGGTGCGATTACTCCTATTGTCATATGCCAGACTACATATGTATAATCAAGGCGATTAAGTATAAACGATGCTACGGTTAACACGCCTTCGAATTTTCATATTTCAGGGAACTTTACCTGATACTTTGCATTCTAAAGAAAACAACGCGAATGATCCAAGTCAGAACTATGGCGTTGGTCTAATCAATTTAAGGCTTTCTGTTAAATCCGTTATTGTCTTATTATCTATGTAAATAAAAAAATACGAACTGATTGTTGTATATTTTTTGTTATCTACCACCAACCATTGTATTCAGTACCTCTTCTTGAGACGAATTTTGTGCTGATTTTTTTTACCTTTTTATGGTAATTTTCAATAACAGACTGAGAAGTCAATTTAGCAAATTTTACAAATTTTTAAGTATGCACACACTGAGAAAATTTAAACACTTTTTAAAAATCTAGGCAACTATTTCAAGAAAGCTTTGCACAATTTTACGGAAATTCCTTAAAATTGCAGAAGTGACCTTACAACCAATCAAAATGGGTTAAAATTTGACGATAAATTCAATTATTTCAATGAAAACGTATTTGGAACATTTTTGAAGTAACATATTTTGGACTCAAAATTAGGCCACGGTTAGCGTCATGTGGGGGGGGAGGGGGGGGGGGGTCAAAATTGGTCAAATTTTAGGATAAATTCAAATATGTATTGGAACAGTGTGTTTTGAGCATTTTTGAGTAATTCAAAGCTCAAGATTCACTCAAGTAACTTATCAAAAAATGTTGATAACATACGAGTGGGAATTCAAAAATTTTCATCTCTAGTTTTTTGAAAACTTTTCAAGCATTTCGAGCACGAAATGTAATCAATTTTCGGAGTAATTATAATGCTTTTTACGAAGGAACAAAATTTTAAGCTGCAATTTTTCATAAATGCTAAAAAAAATTTTAATCGAAATTTCTCATTTTTTTCATGAAATTTTAACCTATTCTGGTAAACAGCAGAACAATTTTTTTCAATCCTGAAAATTCTTAAAGAAAGGCTCTAATAACATTTCCGCCTAAATACTTGAATTTCTCACGAAATTTCAACCCATTTTGATACTTGTAGGTCACGCGACAGCCTTTTCGGAACATCGAAAATCATGGCCATTTTTCGGACTGCCTGATGATGGACATGTTTCGAAAAAGTGACGCAATTTTAGATTCATACCCATTGAAAATATATATATTTTTTTTTGCGATAGTGTTTAAAAATCCAAGAAATTGTCATTTAGGCTATAATTTAATCTACCTTGCCAGAGATTATCCCCATTCACAGAGACAAAATCTCTCTCTGTTTCAGACTTGAATGATCAATTCAACGAAGAAGTACATACCTACAATATTAAGTTCAGTTGAACAACACAACAAGTAGAGTATCATTTTTACAAGTTCGACTTTACTCAACGCTTGGTCGATGATCTGCTCATAGATTCATTTTAAATAGGTATACTTACATTCTTCCGGAGTCCAACAAGGCAAAGCTAGCCTAGGCGAATAAAAATATTACGAGTAGGTACTTACTTTGTATTGTTTTCTCCTTTTCTTGAATCGTGAAATATTAAATATTTAACTGTAACACACGATTGAAAGTAAGTACCTCTACCTACATAATATCATTACATTTTGTTCCAAATTGCCGTCCTTCAAGAAATTTTTAGCGTGCTTGAATCAAAAAAAAAAAGTCCTGAAAGTTCAATAAAGTCGCTTTCATTGGACGAACCGCACATCTTTGTACAAGAAACTTCGCGAATGTGCTGGAACCGATTGATTCGTTTTTTTCAAATGAGGAGACCAGAACCCTAGGGTAGTTCACTATTCATCACAACACTTACAGCTGCGCAATCGTAAAATTAAAAGGTCTCCCAGAGTCCCAAAGATCTCAAAATTTCGATTTTTGGGCAATTCCATCAATAAAAACATTTAAACAGTAAATGATTCCAACGATATATCAAGCGTTTAAGTCATTAATCACAAGTCGAGTTTCCTGGGGTTTAAACGCGCATCGCAGTCTTCGCATGCGAAAGGGTATTTTTTTTGGGCTCAAAAATGGTTAAAAAATGCGATCGAGCAGCTGCAATTCAGGAAACCGTCATTACTTCTCATTTTCTGCCAAACTAATTATCAAAAATTGAAAATTTTTGAAAAATGAAAAAAATGCACTTTAGAATTTGAAATTTTGGCTGGTGATGTTTATTAGTATTTTTTCATGCTTCTGCAGTCTGGGGTTGCCTAGTTTAAAAATTGTCATGCGAGTAAGGATACCGGTCTCATAAGACAAAAAATGTATTCTCAAAGACAGGGGCTGATTTTCTCTTGAAACGAAGTAGGTAGGTACCTACTGAATAATTTTCAAAAGTGAAAAATGTCTTCTACCTGAAACAAAACGTACCCATATGATTTCAATGATAATTGATTTATTGAAAATTACATTCGATAAAATACAGATGACCAAAAAAAAAAAAAAAAAAATTGAAAAATAACAGAATAGGAAATCTTGATAAACTTACTAGTTACACTACAAAATTAAAAAACAGGCTATTAAAAATTAAAATAAATTCGAAAAGCACATAAAAAATTCTTCATTTTTATACACCTCGTACAATGAGATTGATATTTCAAACAAGACATTCAGACTGTTGGAATTCGTCAACTGTTAACAACCTCGTTTTCGTTCAACTAATAGCTCCACGAATTCTCTTGCTCCTTGAAAATCGTCGACGTTCCATTTTGATAGACTAATCAGATTGCTAGCAATTTCTAGAGGATTGAATTCGTCGACGAGTAAATTACCACATCTTATCAGCTCCACGATGAACTCTTTTGATCCTTTGAATTCATCGATATTCCATTTCGATAAAGCATTCAAACTAATAGTGATGTTTGGAGAATTGAACTTATCAACTGTTGAATGCCCCCTCTCTATTAACCGAACAATAAATTTTCTAGCTCCACGAAATTCATTAATATTCCATTTAGACAATGCATTCAGACTGTTGGCGATTTGTTGAGGTTGGAATTCGTCAACTGTTGAACAACCTCGTTCACCTAATAGATCAATGAAGTCTCTAGCTCCTAGAAAATCGCCGATGTTCCATTTCGACAGACCATTCAGACTGCCTGCAATTTGCACAGGGTTGAATTCATCGACGAGTTCATTCCCGTATCTTATTAGCTCCGTGATGAATTCTTTTGATCCTTCGAATTCATTGATATTCCATTTAGATAAGGCATTTAAACTATTAGCAACGCTTTGAGAATTGAACTTGTTGACTGTCGAATGCCCTCGCTTTATTAATCGAACAATAAATTCGTCAATTCCTCGAAATTCATTAATATTCAACTTAGACAAAGCATTTAGACTGGCGGTAATGTCTTGAGGTTGGAATTCGTCAACTTTTGAACAACCTCGTTCACCTAATAGATCGATGAATTCTCTAGAACCTTGAAAATCGCCGATGTTCCATTTCGACAGACCATTCAGAGTGCCTGCAATTTGTAGAGGATTGAAATCGTCAACGAGTAAATTTCCGTATCTTATCAGCTCCACAATGAACTCTTTGGATCCTTTGAATTCGCCGATACTCCATTTCGATAAAGCATTTAAACTACTAGTGATGTTTAGAGAATTGAACTTGTCGACTGTTGAATTCCCTCGCTTTATTAATAGAATAATAAATTCCTTAGCTCCTTTTAACGTATCGATTTTCAACTTTGATAACGCGTTTAAACTGGCAGCAACACCTTGAGGATCAAATGTATCAATTAAAAAACTTCCATGTTTAATCAACTTCACGATGAATTCTTCGGATCCTTGGAACTCGCCGATATTCCATTTAGATAGGGCGTTTAAACAATTCGAGGTATTTGAAGAATCAAACGAACCGATTGTTGAATTCCCATGTTTTACAAGCTGCATAATGAACTCCCTGCTTCCTTCGAAATCATCTATATTCCATTTAGACAACGCATTCAAACTGTTGGCAATATTCTGAGAATCGAATCTGCCCACTGTCGAGCTTCCTCGTTGTATCAACTTGACTATGAATTCCTTAGCTCCGGGTAATTCGTTTATTTTCCATTTAGATAGAGCATTCAGACTCACAGTTATATCTTTAGGTATACATTCATCGCTCGTTGTAATACCTTTTTTGAATAACTGAATGATGAAATCTTTATACCCTCGAAATTCGGTGATATGCCATTTTGAAAGAGCGTTTAAACAATTTGAGACATCTTGAGAGTTGAATTCAAAAACCAAAGAGCTGCCTCGTTTTATTAACTGAACGATGAATTCTCTAGTTCCAGGCAACTCGTCTATTTTAAACTTGGACAGAGCGTTCAAGCTGCTGACTATGTATTGGGAATCACATCTTCCTGTTATAGCGCTGCCTCGTTGAACTAACTTGGCGATGAACTGTTGGGATCCTCGAAACTCGTCAATGTTCCATTTTGAAAGTGCGTTCAAGCTATTGGCAATTCCTTGAGAATTGAATCCATCGATCGTAGAACTTGCTCGTTCGATTAACTGATTGACGAATTTTCTAGCACCTTCGAAGTCGTCGATGTTCCACTTGGAAAATGCGTTTAAAGCATTGGAAACTGCTTGCGAATTGAACGTATTCACCGTTAGATTTCCGCATTTTACCAACTCGACAATAAATTTTCGAGTTCCTTGTATTTCATTAATATTCCATTTACACACAGCGTTCAAACTCATGGAAATTTCTTGAGCGTTGAATTCTTCGGCTGTAGCACTTCCACGTTTAACCAACTGAAATATAAATTCTTTACAGCCTTGTAATTCGTTGGTATTCCATTTAGACAGCGCGTTTAAACAATTGGAAATTTGTTGGCTGTGGAATTGGTCGATAATCGCATTTCCTCGTTTGATCAGCAGAACGATGAATCCTCTGGCTTCTGGGAAATCATTGATGTTCCATTTAGATAATGTGTTTAGACCGTTGGCGATGTCTATATAGTCGAATTTATCAGCGAGTGAAGTTCCTTTCACAAGTACTTGAGTGATAAATTCTTTAGAACCTTGTAATTCCTCGTTGTGCCAATTGGACATAGCTTTTAACGTTCTCATGACTTCCATACAAGTGTGTTTTTCATCTTCCATATTACGCTGCATTGGAGCGAATCCACCGGCCACCGTACAACCTTGTTTCATTAATTTAACAACGAACTCGTCAGCTCCTTCTAACTCGTTCTTGTGCCATTTGGACATCGCATTCAAGCTGTTGGCTACAGCTTGAGAATCAAACTGATCGACTGTTTTATTACTAGGATCTAGTAAACAGTTTCCTTGATGGATTAGTTTAACGATGGCAGACTTGAACAGCTGGACTTCGGTAACTTCTTTACCGTACACTTGAACGGTAATGTTCCAGGTATCTTTTCTAAATACGTTCCATCCAGACAGAGCGTTCAAGGTATTCGCGATTTGCCACGGTTTCAATTTATAAAAAGGTTGACGATTCGTGTCAAATAATTGATTCGATTTCACTATTATTTTAACAATCAGCTTTTTAAAGTTTTCCTGATCTTTTTTATTCCATTTCTTATCAAAAACATGAAATCTTGATAGTATATTCAAAGTACCGCAGACAGTATTGGCATCAAGTTTGCCCAAAGAATCGTAACGCTTTGTCCATTCTTCAACCAGAGTGCTTATCTGATCCATTTTATCTTTGCTCGTGGAAGATAACTTTTTAGAAAAATCGGAGTGGTTTTGATACGTAGAAAATGACTTCGTTTCGCTTTTTGCGTGATTGTGTCGCGATTTTTGAGAAAAATCGGGGTGGGTTGGAAAACTGAAAGATACTGGTTTTAAAATATCGTTATGAGTATGAAGCATCTGCTTCGAAGCATCAGAATGGTCTCGCGAGCTGCCACTTTTTTGCACGTAAGAAATATTTTTAGATAACTGAACGTAACTTCGTAAATTGGGCAGTGTTTTTGTGACTCTATCGCTATAGATTGAATATAATTTCTTTGATAGATGAGTACGACCTCGTAAAATGGAAAACATGTTGAAACTGGAATGCTGCAGCTGCTTCCAACGAAATAATTCAACGAAGTACTGCTCGAAAATTACAACTTTGAGAAACGCTGCGTGAAATTATTCCTGAAACAGATACAGATATTTTATTGTAATTCGTATTGAATTGAAAAAAAAAAACGAAAAATTTAGAAAGACAGCCAAGTTATTTTGAAAAATTAATGATTCAACATCGACAAGAAATGTTTACGAGTTTTTGCATTACTCAATCGAAACAAAATTCATAATTTGTTGCAATCATATCAAACTAATCCATCACAAATTTCGAAAAAATGTTTACGTAATACACACTCGTAATCTCACCTTTACACCTCTAAACTCCGTAGGGTTTTAATGTACGCATCGTACGAGCGGTATATCATAACGTATGAGTTACGTTTGAACAGTTTATAACCGGCGAAGTTTGGTCTTTTGCATCTGAACAACAGAAGTGTAATGATGAGGTTACTAGTGTTTATTACGTAAAGCACCTTATACTACGCAATTCTAAACATAATTTCTTACTTTAATGAGCCATTTACGTCCGACATAGCATCTTCATCGAGCTGTTTAAACCCATTCTTGAAACATAAAATACGAAATCGTAACGGAATCCAACGAAAGAAAATTATCATTCAGGAAGCACATAGAATTTCAACCCTCTGCGTTTTACACTGAAAATATCACAAAACATTACCATTTTGAGCAATACGTACAAATAAATATTTCGAACCGAATACCATGAAACAAATGACAAATAAGAATGGACTAACAAGAGAATATTCAAATACAAAAATGAACTCACAAAAGTTATTTCGAATATTCCATTCAGTTAATAAGATGCAAATTATTGCAGTTCCACTTGTTTGGAGGAAAAAAACTTCTATAATTTCCTATATTCCTTCCAATCGTCGGGTAAAATGTAAGATCATTGAATCCAACCAAGCTTCGAAAGTTTCACTTCAAATCTGCATTAGGTACAGTTTTTAACATCATTCTGTGAACAGAAAATTAATTCAATACCAACATTACTCACAATAAATATGCGAATCTTGAAGAAGATTCAAATCATAGTACAATGATCAATCGAAGAAAACTAAAGATCTGATGTTTCGAATACAAAAGAATTTCAAATTCAGAATATTATCATTGACAAGGTTATGTGAAAATTACTTTATCACACCGACAATATTGAAAACTTCTGCGGAGAATAAAATGATAGCGTAAAAATCTGATGTACTCACGAATTATTTGCTAGAAATTAGTACCTCTGTGATAGGATTTACCGTCTGTACGACTTAATTATAACATCAGCTTCGATTCAGAATTCTTTTTCAATTTCAAAATAGTGAAATTGAAAAAATTAATTTAATTTCGAAATTTCGAACATACTCCTACAATTTGTGAATGAAAACTGGATAACGTCAAAATATAACGGGTGTCCATATTTTTGAATTTTGATCGCAGATTTTCTATTTCTACTATTTCTGGTTTTCTAATTTAATTTATTCGAAGAAAAAGCAAGCTCAACGAAATATAACGTATTTGTTTAATTTTTTATTTAATAATTGTAAAAATGAATGTATTTCATTTTATATTCGTTGCTTTTCCTGCGAAAAAATAGAATTTGAATGGCACACAGACAGGGCTTGAAAACCGGATAGATATCGCTCTCGGTTTTGGTTTCGGTTTTATGTTTTTTGAAAAAGTAAAGGTTTCGGTTTCGGTTTTGGTTTCGGTTTTTTGAAATATTATCTCTCTCGTTCCGGTTTTGCTGAAACGGTTTGATTTCAAAAGAATCGGTTTCGGTTTTGGTTTTGGTTTTGGTTTTTTCCTTTTTTCTCCATTTTTTAGAAGGAAGAAGGCCAAGAAAGTGATCACTTTTTCAAAAACTTTGTGTATGTGACTAGAAAGCGGCACTTTGGTAGTGCCAAATTTGTAAACTATTTCATTTTTCAGGCCTTTTCACCTTTAGCATCAGTTTTTACTTTAATTTTATCAAAAATGCAGGCTAATTACCTGAAAAATTCCAAAACCAAAACCAATTCAGTTTTCAATCGGTTACGCTCTCGGTTTTGGTTTTGAATTTGAGAAATAAACGCTCCCGGTTTCGGTTTTGGTTTTAGTTGTGGGAAAATAACGCTCCTGGTTTCGGTTTTGGTTTCGGTTTTGAGCAATTTTAATCGGTTTTTGTGGGTTTCGGTTTCGGTTTTGGTTTCGGTTTGCAAGCCCTGCACACAGATGACTGATGAGTCAGGTATCAGGTACATTTAGTGGGTGCAGAGCTGTGGGACCGTCGGACCAAATGACCGAAACGATCCCGAAAGCCCGAAAGGCCGAAACCGGAACTGAGAACTGATTATGATTAATAAAATCCTCCCATAATAGTCCGGCATATGACAATAGGAGTAATTGCACCCCCCCCCGCCGATCCTCCGGGACAACTTTTTTCTTAAAGGGGACATCCTAAGGAACATTTTAAAGCAAAGTTGCCAAAAAAAAGTTGGCCTTACTTACAAAATGGCGGCCATTTTGATTGACAGGTCAGCCGAAATCGCAGATTTTGCGTTTTAACATAGGACTTGCACGAACTTTTTCAAACTTTACAAAGGTAGATCGAAAGATCATGCAAACATTTATCACCTGTCAAAATTTTAAGTGCTAAAGTGCGTTTTTCGATTTTTGGTGAATTTTTGAAAATCGAATTTAGGCCAAAAATGAAGGAAAAAATCAAAATTTTACCAAATTGACTTAGAAAGCTAAAATTTGGGATATACCTATTTTCGACATGCCAAATCGATTGGAAACGGTTTCAACCCGTTTTGAGCAGTTCTGGAGCCTCCAGCAAATTTTTGAAACTCGAAATTCCCACGAAATTCCATCAAATTGGAGTTGTAAAGCTAAAATTTATTCTAAAAACTAATTTCAATACGCTACGAAGTACTGCAGATGAATTTTAAGTCGTTTTGGAGGCTCCAGTGACTTTTCGAAAATTCCTGAAACCTCCAGCAGATTTTTGAAACTTTAAAATTTGTCCAAAATTTCATTAAATGGAGATGGAAAGCTGAAATTTACTCTGCACCCCAATTTTAACACCCTCTGAAGACGACTTCAAGTGGGTTCAAGTCATTTTAGAGCCTCCAGCGACTTTTTTGAAAATTACTGGATCTTCCAGTAGATTTTTGAAACTTGAAATTTCCCCAAAATTTTATCAAACCAAGATGGAAAGTCGAAATTTATTCTGCAAACTAATTTCAATACGCTACGGTAGTTGACTGCTGGTGAATTTCAAGTCGTTTTGGAGCCTCCAGCAACTTTTTGAAAGGTTGTATGACGTTTTTTTTGGAAAATTAAAATTTCCAAAAAGTAGCTGGATGCTTCCAAAACCACTTGAAACCACCATGTAGTCTGCGAAGTAAATTTCAGCTTGCCAACTCCATTTTGATAAATTAATGTTGCGGGAAATTTCAAGTTTAAAAAATCTACTGGAGGCTCCAGTAATTTTCAAAAACGTCGTTGGAGGCCCTAAAATGACTTGAACCCACTTGAAGTCGTCTTCAGAGGGTGTTAAAAATGGAGTGAACAGTAAATTTCAGCTTTCCATCTCCATTTGATGAAATTTTGTGAAAATTTAAAGTTTCAAAAATCTGCTGGAGGTTTCAGGAATTTTTGAAAAGTCACTGGAGCCTCCAAAACGACTTAAAATTCATCTGCAGTACTTCGTAGCGTATTGAAATTAGTTTTTAGAATAAATTTTAGCTTTACAACTCCAATTTGATGGAATTTCGTGGGAATTTCGAGTTTCAAAAATTTGCTGGAGGCTCCAGAACTGCTCAAAACGGGTTGAAACCGTTTCCAATCGATTTGGCATGTCGAAAATAGGGTATACCCCAAATTTTAGCTTTCTAAGTCAATTTGGTAAAATTTTGATTTTTTCCCTCATTTTTGGCCTAAATTCGATTTTCAAAAATTCACCAAAAATCGAAAAACGCACTTTAGCACTTAAAATTTTGACAGGTGATAAATGTTTGCATGATCTTTCGATCTACCTTTGTAAAGTTTGAAAAAGTTCGTGCAAGTCCTATGTTAAAACGCAAAATCTGCGATTTCGGCTGGCCTGTCAATCAAAATGGCCGCCATTTTGTAAGTAAGGCCAACTTTTTTTTTGGCAACTTTGCTTTAAAATGTTCCTTAGGATGTCCCCTTTAAGAAAAAAGTTGTCCCGGAGGATCGGCGGGGGGGGGTGCAATTACTCCTATTGTCATATGCCGGACTATACTCGTAATATTGACGCAGGTTTTCGTCAATTTGCGATAAGTGATCGTGAACGTGATGATCAAATTTCCATGGACAACTCCCCTCTTCCCTAATCTGACAGAAAATAAATTTTCGTGTATGCTTTTTGAGAGAAATATCCAAAAAAAAAAAAAACCGAGAACGGAATTTTGTACGATAGGTTGGCATCCTTGAGTAAAATAAAGTATGCACTCACTATTTGAATTCAGAATCACCACTTCAAAAGCGAAAAGCCCCTTTTAGAATTCACTCCGAAATAATATCGAATTCGTGTTCGGGAGCCTCAAAAATATCTATTTTGTTGATATGCCACGTGATATTTTATAAGTCATAGTGCTGAGTTTTGAACCTCCCCCTCAGACGCCCTTTTTGGGTTTTACGCCAAATTGATATCAAATTCGCGTTCAAGAGCCCCGAAAACATCTATTTTGATATGCAACATGATATTTAAGCTCATTTTTGAGTTTTTTTCGATACGGAGAATTCATTTTTGACCTTATTTACAACCTAGGGTGCCTATTCGCAGGTGAAATCTTCAAATTAAAATTGAAAATATTGGTAATAATTCGTAAGTTTGTCACGAATTTTGATCATTTTGAAGCGAGTGAATCACTGAATCCAAATTTGTGGCAATTTTTCGCCAATATTCGTGAAAATATTCAGCTATACATACCACGTTAAAAATTCATATTCGACACTCGAGTATGGATTTTTGAGAACCCCAACCTCAATTGAAGGTTTGTACCCACAATTCTTAAATAAGGGTCATTCCATGTCAACTCAACCAACGTTTTTGAGTCATGTCTATCGATTTCGCTCAAAATTTTTTTACAATATATACCCACCCAGAAAGTAAGAACCCCGCAATTAGTTTGGTCCCAGCCCCCTCGGGGGGGGGGGGCGGGTGGGGGCTTCCATTATTTTCACATTACCTCGAGGTACTCAACTTCAGCAGCCCATTCCTCCAAAACTATGATACTTTGATCAAAACTGATTTCACAGTTCGAAAAAGCATTGCATTTAGGACTTTTTAAGCATTTTGAAATTTTCAAAAGTTAAAAGTTGAACTTTCAAATTGTAAGTTTAAATTTCAAAATGGCGCTGTAAGTGGGAGCCACTATTTAAAATTTTGATAAAATTTCCATAGATGTACCTTTTGATGCTTTTTCGAAATATTCAAGTTTCGAGATGGGATCTCTCAATGGAGGGGGAGCACCCCCACCCCCCATTTCTGGGCGAAACTTTCAAAATAAAATCTGGGGCATGTGATATATCGAATTCTATGTTTTTGGTGACGCTGAACACGAATATGACGTCAGAGTTTTGATAGGACCCCACCTAGGCCCCCAGCACCTCCAGAAAGGGGGTAAAAGTTCAAAAAAGCGTTTTGTTCGTGTGACACATGGAATAGTATGTTTTTGGAGACGCTGAACACGAATATGACATCAGATTTTTGATTGGACCCGTCCACGGCCCCCCGTACTTCCACAAAGGGGATGGCCCTCCAAAAAATGGTTACATTTGTGTGACACATGACATGAAATAGTATGTTTTCAATATCGTCGAACACGAATATTGCCTTAGTTTTTCGAATCGACTTCACCCATGGCCCCTAGAACCTCCCCCAATAGGTATAAGTCCAAAAAATTGTTGAGGGCTGTGGATGGGGTCCAATCAAAATCCTGACGTCATATTCGTGTTCAGCGTCACCAAAAACATAAAATTCGATATATCACATGCCTCAGATTTCATTTTGAAAGTTTCACCCAAAATAGGGGGGGGTGCTCCCCCTCCATAGAGAGATCTCATCCCGAAACTTGAATATTTCAAAAAAGCATCAAAAGGTACATCTATGGAAATTTTTTCAAAATTTTGAATAGTAAATCCCACTTACAGCGCCATTTTGAAATTTGAACTTTCAATTTGAAAGTGCAAAGTGCAACTTTCAACTTTTGAAAATTTCAAAATGCAATGCCCTTTCGAACTGTGAAATCAGTTTTGATCAAAGTATCATAGTTTTGGAGGAATTGGCTGCTGAAGTTGAGTACCTTGAGACAACGTGAAAATAATGGAAGCCCCCCACCCACCCCCTGAGGGGGCTGGGACCAAACTAATTGCGGGGTTCTTACTTACTGGGTGGGTATATATGTAAAAAAAATTTGAACGAATTCGAAAGACATGACTTTCAAAATCCCTTTTTTTTGGTTGAGTTGACATGGAATGACCCATAAATAAAATTTAAAAAACCCAACTTACCCAACAAACCAACAAATGAAAAAAAAAAACACCACCAATAATACCACATACAAAAACTATATTATTCCATATTTTTTTTTTAATAATTCGCAGATGTTTGAAAAGGAAAAAAAATAGAGAGAAAGAGAAACAAAACAGTATTTCTTCGAAACATTTATGCACGTATATAATAATAATGTAATACATGTAAAATTTTTAAACATCGACACAGAACAGAACAGAAAAAAATATTCTTCATTTTGCACGCAGTATATATGTACTTTCTACTCGTAGATATTTTTCAAACATAACCGTAGCTTTTTGCTTTTTTTTGCAGTTGCTTTCTGAGTGTAGGTTAAAAAAAAACAATAAAATCACACGTAACTATTTCCCTTCAATAAAAAAATTCATCTCAAGACATTAATTTAATGCGCAATTAAAGTAGGTACATTTAAAAAGAGAGAAAAAAAATAAAGTAACGTAGTAGGTAAGGTAGTAATAAAACAACACATAGTATACAATTTTTCAAGTATGTAGTAGAGAAACAAATAAATAAGTATAGGAAGGTAGATAATAATCCGAAAAACTCGAATGTAAAAATTTTCACGTACAAAATCATCGCCACTAAAGGCGATAATAAAAAAAAAAATTAGGAATGTTCTAAAATATCTTCGTTACCTACCTATTTTTTTTTTACTCTCAAACATATCATATGAACTTCTCCACTACGTACTTTCAACTTGGCCAAAAACAAAATAATAAAAAAAGCTCGGATATCGAAATCCTGTATATGTATTAAAATGACCAGTGGAGGGATAAGGGGGAGGAGGTGAGCACGGAGAGACTGATGACCAACTTTTTACAATAACCCAAAATTACATTCTCTTTAGCAAATTTTAAACTTTTTAAATCATAAACTCAAAATATTGCTCTGCAGTGTGTGACTAAAAGTAAACAGAAGAGAAGAAACCTCTTACAAAATACAGCAAGTTAAACACTATAAGAAGAAAATACACCATTTATATAAGTAAGTAAGGTTAACAGACACAGAGAGAGAGAGAGAGGGAAACACAAACACACACTTAATAAACATTATTATTATGCCAAAAAACACGTTTTTGTTTTGTTCCAAAATTTTTTCATTTTTTAATACCTTATCAAAACTACATACTGCTTATATAGTGTGGAAGATACACTTTTAATAAGGGGGAGGGGGGAATCAAAATCACACATTCAAGCAGTGTAAAAACATACCTATATATGAAACCGACTTAAAAAGCGTGAAATGATTCAAATCAGTGTTGACCCTTTTCGAAATCAAAATATTCAAATATTCTATTACACCAAACAAAAACAAAATTCATTCATCTTTAGACCTGGATAAAAATCTCACAATCTTCGACGACCACCAAAATCTTCGGCTATCTCAGGCGACGTTCTTCAAGCATCCAGAAATTTGCCCAATTCGGTGGCAAAAAATCACCTCCTTCGGTATTATTTTCTCCTTCGTAATAAAATTACAGCATTAATTAGTTAAATATTATCATAGAAGTATTCTAAATAGCGCAAAAAAAAACAAGAGTAATTACACATAAAAAAATTATACAACAAACATCGACACACATTTATACAAGAAAAAAAAATTGACAAAAAAAACACAAAATCAAACCAAACCCATCCAAATCCAAAATAATCTTCGTTCTATTTTCCAGCTTTTGTTGAATCTTCACATCTACTTCCTCGAACACGAAGGTCTAAGCATGATCAGTGAAAACCCCCTCGGAACACTTGGTAAAAATTCCAGCCTATAGATTAAAAAAAAAAAAAAAATGAACTTGTAAAAGGTGATCGGCAGAGGGTAGCTGGGGGATATCGAAGCCAACATCTCGTATTTAAACTTAGGATACTTTCGTGTTAAAAAACCACACAATTAAACTTACTATCAGATTATCTCCAAACTGGAACCAAAAAAAAAAAAAAAAAAACGAAGAAAAAAAAACCAAATCATCTTTTCCATCCGTGTACTTCGTCGAAAAAAACAATAATGTAATTTGTTTAAATTTTTTCACTTTTTAATTATACCAAATCGCTTGTCATTCGTTCTCTTATCAATTTAATTGATAAAAATCCAACAACGCTACATCGAATCGATAATATCGTTAATATTACACAGAGATATATTATTATTTCATACATTTTAATAATAATGTGCGATAAACAAACCAAAAAAACAAAAAAAAAAAAAAAAAAGAACAGAAAAAAGAGAGAAAAGGTATTATATTAAACATAATCAGTATCAAAAAAAAATTACATCTCTACACAAATTACAATATAATTTTTTCCAATTTCAAAGACACGCAGATCTGGCAGATTTTTCCCTTTTCAGACGCAGAATTTTTCCTCTTTCATTATCTAGGTAAGTATATATATATTGAGAGAATTCGAGCGAATTTTTTTTTTTTTTTACCATACATACGGAATCAAGCGACGGTTAAACTTTAAATAAAGGAGCAGGGGTGGGGGTGGGAGGGGGGGAGTGAGGAGGAAATGTCTACGAACGTGATTTATACGCAGACGTACTCTCCAGAGAGCCCGTGGAATCGATTTAGCCATTATATTTCGTACTATTACAACACTATAGTCTTGCTCGCTTTTCCAGAAGTAAATTTTATACATTATATAATACGATCGTGTATGGCGCAAATACCCCGCAAAAAAAAAACAAACATCGGTCATCTGTTTCGATAATAATAATTTCAGGTGTAATTTCATTCATACCTGGGTCATTTCTCTCGTTCGAATACGTTGTATCGGGGGGTAGATAGGTATTTATAGGTATAGGGTAGGTACATTAACAACAACACTCGTGTCTGTGAAAACGATTACAATATTTTTATAGTACACAGTAAAACAAGGTTAACTCTTACGGATGCGGATGTATTTATATCGTAAAAATGGAACGAAACGTTATCAACTTTTTCTATACTCCCAACGTTTTTTTTCTCATTTTTCAAAACTTCAAAATGGGTGTTTGAGGACTGCTAAGTAATGGAACAACAAAACAGAAAAAAAAGAAGAAAAAAACACACATACACACAAATAGATACATACATCGAGAAACGGACAGAATAACGAACGCGGTTGTTGTGTGAACATAGGCGGAGGCGGCGTCGTAAGAAATACAAAAAAAAAATAAATAATCAAAAGTCCAAAAGTAGATAGAAATTATCAACGAATTCTTTCTTTTTTTTCCATTATTCAAGGGCTTCGCATCAGCATAATATATTGTAGTACATAGGTAAACAACTATCAAGAGGTGTGAGACACGATAGGTGATTGGAATATAGGTAATAATTATTTCAGGACATTGTGCAGTGTTTGCTCGTTGTTTAAAGGTACGTACACGATTATTATTATTTTATTTTTAATATTATCATTATTATTATTATTAGTAAATAGGAGAGAGAAAGGAAACAAAAACACATTACGTACAGTTACATGACGTGTGTGATGAGGATAAAAATTCGACCAATTTTTCACATTTTTTTTTAATACATCGATTTTATTATATTTTCGAGAAAAAAAAACTACCTAT
This sequence comes from Planococcus citri, assembly GCF_950023065.1. NCBI lineage: Eukaryota > Metazoa > Arthropoda > Insecta > Hemiptera > Pseudococcidae > Planococcus > Planococcus citri. The sequence continues at coordinate 20,804,620 of NC_088678.1, read as the reverse complement.
TTTTTTTTAAATATTATTATTATTATCATCGTATAATTTTCGTCTTTCCTTTATTTTTTTTCTCCTCCAAAAAACAACATAATATTCTTCGAAACGGTAAAAGTAAATATTATATAAATGTAGTATTTTTTGCTGCTTGTTTTGAATTTTCAATTTTTACGTTTTTACAGTTTTTTTTTCCATTTTTAATTTCGTTTTCAATATTACAGTAGTAGGTACTTCTTGCTAACAGCCCTCGCGCGAAATATATAATATAAAAAAAAATAATAATAATTAATAATAGTAGTAATAAAACTTAAATTTTATTTAATTTTCGCCGCCTTCTATTGGCTCTTCTTCGGTGGCGACGTCTGTCGTCCATAACGTTAAATTGTCCCTTAATAGCTGCATGATTAGCGTTGAGTCTTTGTAACTGTCTTCGTTTAGTGTGTCTAATTCGGCGATCGCTTCGTCGAACGCCTGGAAAAAAAATTGAAAACAAACATGTACATTAGCACTTTTTCAAGCTAGGTTTTTAGAAAATAAAAAACTGAATTAAAATTAAGTACCTAATAATAATTATCAACTAAATAATAAATGATACGAGCCGAAAGATCGATTCTTTTGCTAAAATTTCATTTTGTGATATATGAAAAAAAAAGAAAAGCTGTACACTGGTGAAACGATATGCCAAGTAGGTGATTTTTAATTTACATTCAACAACAATGGAGAATTCAAGACGAAGGAAACTAGACGATAGTGCTAGAGGAAATTTACATTTAGGACCAAATTGGGGTACATGTGGAGGGGGTTGAGAGAGTCTAATCGGAAAATTAATTCGATATTCGATCTCAACGCTCCTGAAACCCAAGCAAACGATATGTCACACAATATTTTCATTTTTTCGGTTTTCCCACATTTTGGACCAAATCGAGGTACACGTGGCGGGAGTTGAGAGGGTCTAATCGAAAAATTAATTCGATATTCGAACTTAAAGCTCCAAAAACCTAAGCAAACGATATGTCACATGATATTTTTATTTTCCCCACATTTTAGACCGATTTGGGTCCCTGTGGAAGGGGTTGAGAGGGTCTAATCGAAAAATTAATTCGATATTCGACCTTGACGCTTCAAAATCTCAAGCAAACGATACGTCACACAATATTTTCATTTGCTTCACATTTTTGACCTAATTGGGGTACCTGTGGAAGGGGTTGAGAGAGTCTAAACGAAAAATTGACTCAATATTCGAACTTGACGCTCCAAAAACCCAAGCAACCGATATGTCACACGGTATTTTCACTCTCCCTACATTTTCGACTAAGGGGGGGGGAGGACTGTGCCACTGTGGTAGGGGTTGTGAGGTTTTAAACAAAAAATTGACTTTATATTCGAACTTGACGTTCCAAAAACCCAAGCAAACGATATGTCACACAATATTTTCAATTTTACCCCATTTCTGAATGAATTTGGATCCCTGTGGAGGGGGCTGAGACGGTCTAATCGAAAAATTAACTCGATATCCGAACTCGACGTTCCTGAAACCCAAGCAAACCATACGTCACACGATATTATCAATTTCGCTCCATTTTTGAGCGAATTTGGGTCCCTTTAGAAGGTGTTGCGAGAGGGATTTAATTGAAAAATCAATTCCATATTCGTCAGGGCGTTGAAAACTCCAGCAAACGGTTTGGATTTCGGTTCAAATTCAATATCAAACTAAAATTAAATGAAATTGAAAAGGAAAAAAAAGTAAAAACTACCAAGATCTTTTCACAATGAAAAGTAAATTTTATAATTTCACTTCAAACGAATCGTTCGCGAACGAGAAGAATGGATCAGACTCCCACTCCACTCAAACTTTCAATCCACAAATGGCCAAAAAAATCACATGAAAAAACTCTTTTTCGGCTATCTATGCATTTTGAAGTCGTTCATTCGAATCGAGCACATCGTTCGCGAACGACACAAATGGATCAGACTCCCACTCCACTCTCACTTTAAATCCAATCCAGAAATAGTCACAAAAAATCACAAAAAAGAATAACTCTTTTTCGCCTATCTATACATTTTGAAGTCTTTCATTCGAATTGAGCAAATCGTTCGCGAACGAAAACAGAACACTCATCGAATCATTCGCGACTATCTCAATATTTTTTTCTCGTCCAATATGTTACGCGATTTTCCTCCCTTTTCACGATTCGTTGCTTTTAAAAGTACATCGTTCGCGAACGAACGACTTAAATTCGACAAATCGAACACGTTCAATCGTTCACGAACGATTCGCTCAAAACACCACTCCCCAAACTCGTTTTCGTTCATTTCGTGCGCTGAAAAATTCAAAAATTTCATTTCAAGTCGTCTTTCAATTCACCGCCACAGCTTGAAGGCAAATTACCATAATTTTTGATACTCGTGTTCACAAAATCGACCCAACAGATAACCCAACAAACCAAAAACCCACCACTAGAGGTCGAAATAAAGGCAGGTGTCCAAATTACAGCGAGACCAAAGAGACCTGACCATTTCAAAATAATCTCTTCAACTTCGTTACCCACACAACCGTGTTAAAGCGGAGAGTACAAAATGACTGTCTCACAAACACTCCCTCCCCCTCCCCCTCCCCAATCCTCTAAACTTTCGCTTCGAAAAAATAATTATATTAATTACACGAACGTCCAAAAGGCCGAAATATTATCAAAACGCGTCGAGATTTGAGCGAGAAAAAAAATGGCGAAAAAACTTACACAGGGGAAAATTATCAAAACCCATGTTCCCCTTCTCAATGCTTCTTTTTCTTCTTTTTCTTTTTTTTTCGCTTCAACTTCTTCTTCACCAACGCGAACCTTCTCTTCTCTCTTTTTTAATCTCGTTCAATCTACATTCTACACCGTTAATTCTCAACATTTAGCTTCTAGCAACAGTCTGCTTTCAAAAGAACAAAAATCGCGAGTTGAAATTAAAATAATCCAAAGCACAAGCGAACGAGGAACGAGGAGGCAGCGAAAAACAATAACATTTCGAGTCTACTTTTAATTATAGCTTCTTTTTCCATATTTTTTTCTTAATATTACGCCGACGCGACAACTTTTTCTTTTCTCGACAGACGCCTCCTCTGCTAAGGCTCCCGGAGAACCTCCTCTCCCTCCTTGATCACTTCACCTTTCCACTCCGGATCAGTAATTACCTTTCGAGCAGGTATTACAACAACAACAGATACCAGGGGAAAAGAAACTTTCGTCGAAAATTAAAACCAAAAAAAGAAAAAAAAAAGGCGAAGAAAATTTCTTCTCGTTTCGCTTTCATTTTCGATAGTTACCAAAAACAACACCACCTACGTTCTGCAAAGAACTTGTGTTTTCTCGCCTACTTTCGTCGCTTTTTTTTACACGCGAAAAACTTACTAGTTATCGGAACCGTTTATCTCGAAAGAATATTTCTTCGAGAAATCCCACCGAAACCGAGGCAAAAATCACGAATAATAAAACCAAGCAACGTTCACCAGCTACCATATGGAATATATTGGAAAAACCCCGCAGATACTCGGGGCATATCTATTAAAAGTGTAAAAATTTTCCACTATGCTTTTTTCTTCTCATTCGACGCGAGATGAGCTGAAAAAATATTTGATAAGATGATACCGGGGCAAGGCGAGCCAAGAAAGAGGTAGCAGCGGATAATGTGTTATCATCTCGACCAAACGAGCAACGCGTATCCTTATACGTATTTTTCCACGTATACCATTTTCATCTTCCCTCAGCCATGTTTCTTCCTTTTTTTTCTCGCTATGCCAAAAATATACCCTTCAATCCTCCCAAAGCCACATTTTCGAAAACGACGAATAAATTAAATTTTAGTTTCCATCTTCTACTTCTTTTTTTTTTTACCAGCTTCCTCTCTCACTCCTCCTCTTGAGACCAAAGCGAGGAAGAAGGATAAAAAAAAGGTCGAAAGAGAGTAGAGAGCCGACCGACTTTCTATTTTCGAGCTTTCGAGCTCCACACGTTACACGTTAACACGCGAGAAAATTTAATTTTCCATTTATTTCGCGCCCTTCGCGCTTCTTCTGCCTTCTCATTCGAACCGAACCGAACGCCAAAAACCCTATATACTTATTTTTCCATCCGTTTCTTTTTTCTCTCTCTTTGTTTTTTTTCCTGGCCTTTTTTTCCACCTCTTCACTCAACACTTCATTGTATCCTATATAAGTAGGTACACATCAGCAAGCTATATGGTACGCAGAAGCAGCAAACACGGACATCTCAGGCTCAACCTTTTACACGCAGATGATCTCTTCTACGAGTACATGTAGGCTATAAGACTGTAGGCTGCCATTCATGTGGAAAATTTGACCGCGCGTATCGTCTCTGAAAATGTATCTTCGAATGTGGTAGTCGAGAGCATTTTTTTATCCAACAATTCTCATTGGAGTCGTCGTCGTTCGATTCCGCCTCAAAAAGTTGAAAAAATGGCATATTGGAATATCATTTTTCATTTACAACGAATCGAGGAAAAAAAATGGAGCACGAGGAAATAGCAAACGTGAATATTTTCGATACCTCAAGTCCTCCGAAACCCCGAAGTCTTCAACGACCAAAAAGTTGAAAAATTCGAGTAATCTGCGATTTGTTGGGTCCTGATTCCGAATTTCAATTCATTTTTTCGGTGCGAGTGTTTTCAAGTGTTGAAATAAACCCAAAATTTCAAAAAAAAAAAAAAAAAAAAAAACAATCGTAATCCCTGTTTTGAGAGGTGACCTATTTGGGAGGGGGGGGGGGTTAAATAGGTTTTTGGCAATTTTTTTGTATCTGACGGAAATGATAAAAAAATGGTACCACTGCGTTCCAAACAATATGTGACACAGTATTTTCATTTTCCCCGCATTTTGAACAAAATTAGAATACATGTGGAAAGGGATGAGAGGGTCTAAACGAAAAATTGACTCGATATTCGAACTTGACGCTCCAAAATACCTAACAAACGATGTGTCACACAATATTTTCATTTTTCACACATTTTGGACATTATTGGGGTCCTAGAACAGGATGGAAGGGTCTAATCGAAAAATTGACTCGATATTCGAACTCAGCCCGCCAAAAACCCAAACAAACAATATGTCACATAATATTTTCACACATTTTGGACCTAATTTGGGGTCTTTGTGGAAGAGGATGAAAGGGTCTAATCGAAAAATTGACTCGGTATTCGAACTCAGCCCTCTAAAAAACCTAACAAACGACATGTCACAAAATATTTTCATTTTTTCCCCATTTTGGACCAAATTAGGATACACGTGGATAAGGGATGAGAGGGTCTAATCGAAAAATTGACGCTATATTCTAACTTGACGTTCCAAAAACCCAAACAAACAATATGTCACACAATATTTTAATTTTCGCACATTTTGGACCTTATTGGGGTCCTTGTGGAAGAGGATGAAAGGGTCTAATCGAAAAATTGACTCGGTATTCGAACTCAGCCCTCCAAAAAACCTAACAAACGACACGTCATAAAATATTTTCATTTTTTCCACGTTTTGGACCAAATTAGGATCCTTGTAGAAGGGGTTGAGAGGGTCTAATCGAAAAATTAATTCGATATACGAACTAAACGCTCCAAAAGCCTAAGCAAACGATATGTCACACGACATTTTCATTTCTACCACATTTTGGACCTTACTGGGGGTCTTGTGGAAGTGGATAAGAGGGTCTAATCGAAAAATTGGCTCGATATTCGAACTCGACGTTCCAGAAACCCAAACAAACGATATGTCACACGATAGTCACACGATATTTTCACTCTCCCTACATTTTCGACCAAATAAGGGGTGTCTGTGTCTGTGGAAGGAGTTGAGACTGAGAGGGTCTAATCAAAAAATCAACTCCGTATTCGAACTTAACGATCCAGAAACCCAAGCAAACGATATGTCACACAAATTTTCAATTTTACCTAATTTTCGACCGAATTTGAATCCCTGTGGAAAAGCTTGAGACGGTCTAACAAAAAGGCCCCACCAAATTTCAAAATTGAAAAGCAAAATTCGCGTTCATCTGCGAGTTTCCAGGTTCACGTTCATTTTCCCGATACGAGCTTATCAACGAGCCAAAATAAACCTCAAATTTCACAACCGAATTGAAAAATTATTGCAACCTGCGATTTACCAAGTTCCTGAAGATATTGATTTTGAATTTCAACTCAATTTTTTGATGATACGAGCTTTTCGACAGCCAAAATGAGCCCCGAATTCTAAAAATGATTTGGTGGGCTTTCTTTTATTTTAATATACCTATTACCACCCCGAGAGCCAAAAAAGGTCCCTTAATTTCAAAACTGAAATGCAAAAATCGCGCAACTCGCAAATTTCTGAGTTTTTGAAGGGGCTGATTTCGAATTTCGATTTTTTTTTCTCGATAAGACCTCTCCAAGCCCCGCGACAAGCTACAATTTTCGAAATAAATTGAAAAATTCTCGTGATTCATCATTGGCTAGGAACTTGCAGATATTTATTTCAAATTTGAACGAATTTTGTTTTTTGATACGAGCTTTTCAAAAGCCAAAATCAGCCCAAAATTTCAAAAATAAATCGAAAAATTCGTGTGACCGAATTTCTTTTTAAATTCTCAAAAGGGGCTGATTTTGTCCATTTTATTTTATTTTTTTTGATACGAACTTTTCAAGCCGTCAGCTTTGTTTTGGGTAAAAAAATTATTTCAACTTTTTGAATTGGCAATCAATTTTGGGAATTTCGTGAATTGAAACTCGAGTAGATTTTGTTGGTGACCGGCCTTGAATTCCACAATCCTCATCAAATTCTTTTTTCCACAACTTCATTTTGTTTCGATTTTTTTCGCTTGAATAATATTTCGAATCGTATTTTAATTGTTTATGGGGGGGGGGGGGGTGCAAAAACCAAGATGTTATATTTTACAGCATAACAATCTGAGTTTAGAATTCGGGGCTACGAAAGCTTCAATGGAATGAGAGAATTTCGGGAGATCTAGAAATTGATTGCATAAATACAGCGTTCTGATAGCTCGAAAATCGTCTAGTTTTCTACAAGAACAGACTGAAGGTTTATTTAAGGACTGTTGGAGAAAAAAATAATTTTTTCTTTACGAGAGTGAAGTGGAACGGAATGGTAATTTATACTGATTCGACGTTACTTCGCCTCGACGTTTTCATCCATCTGTTCATTTTATTTCATCGAGTTTGTAATTGGAACGACGAATAAGAAAAAAAAAATTGAACAAATTCACGATGAACTTTCTCGTACCCTATTGTTTTACTTCGAAAAACTTACGAAGAAAACGAGAATTGGGTAGATAAATTTCTGCTGTAGTTACTCCTCTTTTTTTCTCTCTCGATACCTTTCCCCTCCCTAAGAGTAAGAGCGTTCTCCGACACTTCGACTCTTTAATTTAATTTTCTCCTTCGAGTGTATTTTTTTCTCTTCATCTGTTCGCGTTGCTCGCGCGAGAAGAAAAAGAACGAAAGAAGGAATAAATTTCCACGTTGAAAAAAAAAAAAACGACGACGACGTCGATTCGACGAGACGTTATTTCTGAGTAATTTGTACCTAAATTGCGTTCTATGTAAAACGACAATGAAAACGAAAGTGAGAACGAGCGAGAAAAAAAAGGGCACATGAGACGACAAACGACGAAGCTGTAGATTTTTCCCTCTCGCTGGCTCGAATTCTTCCGAGTAATTTTCTTACTTAAGTTAGCTGGTCTCCCTTCTCGTTTCCATAAATTCACGTACCCGATTTTTTTCTTCTTTTTAATCCCTGCTCGAGCTTTTTTATCGCGTTTTACTACTTTCGGTCGGCTCGTGTGTGTGTGTGCGAATAGGTAAAAAGGTATGTGTTTCGTTATGTATCGTTTTCGTTCTTTTTTTTTGATTATGTCAAAAGCTGGTTCTGTTCTCTTTTTTTTCTACCTCGATGCTTTTCCAATAAAACGACGAGGAGAAAATCTTGTGTGACCTTGATTGAAAAAGTCGCGTGTGAAATTGGTCGTCGGATTGGAAGGAGACGAGGGTACCGAAAAAATCACGTCTTTTTTTACCCCTTTCTCCATTGTCTTTCTTTTCTGTTTGACGAAACGTTTTATTATTCCCTTTCGGGTCCTTTCTTCTGCTCGTGATTTTTTTTCGTTTTCATATTCTAAAAGCTCGGCTCGTTTAATAACGCGGTTATATGGCGATAGAAACGAGGCCTGGGGGTGAGGGGGATACGATGAAGTTTTACGTATTATTACGACGATCTAGTAAGACTGGCGATGGATTGCGACGATGGAAAAAATCAGACGAGAACTGAAGCTGGTGATGATGTGTTTGAAAATGAATGTGAATGTGTTTGTGTTTTTTTCTCTTCTGGTACAGAAAGACGCGAGGAAATGCGAAGAAAAGGTATCGAAAAATACGAAGAATGAAAGAAAAATAGCGTAAGGTATACCCAAGGGTGAGCTCTACCCTCTGCCTGCCTCTAGATGTGAAAATGGAGCACCGTTAAAGCTCGTTGTGGATCTAACTATGTACCTATAATACTACTACTAGGCTACCTGTACATCCTGTGTAGGTATTATTGTACCTTTGTAATGTATTTGTACCCACCTTGCCTCGCCTACCTTTCCTTTACCTATTACGTCGTGTTTTCGGAAACGTCGAAGTGTAGAAGAACCGATAGAAGGATACAATAACACGAAAACTAATGGAGTGAACAACTACGACCTACGAGTATGATACGCAGTCACGCACACCCTAACGATATTGAAATGGCGTCGTCGTCCGATTTTTTTTTTTTTTCAAATGTATCTAGGTGCCTATTTATTCGGTGCTTTTGCCTAGTCATTCGGGGTTGAAATGGGTGAAAATTTTGCGACGACGAATCGACATTAGGTAAATTTGAAAAAATATTTGCTCGAAAATTACCTCTGTATAGAGTCGACGAAATGTCACCTTCGAATGTTGTTTATTTGTTGTTTGGTCGAGATTTTCATGGCGTTTGATGTTATGTTGTTTTTTCAATTGTTTCATAGTTGAGGAGCCTGCATAAGGATCTATTGCACCCCCCCCCCGGTCGATCCTCCGGGACAACTTTTTTCTTAACGGGGGAGTCCTAAGGAACATTTCCAGCTCTTATCCTCAAAAAAGTGGCTCAAATTACAAAATGGCCGCCATTTTGATTTGACAGGTCAGCCGAAATTGCAGATTTACACGAAAATTTTCAAACCATACAAAGGTAGATCGAAACATCAGGCAAAAATTCATCACCTGTCAAAATTTCAAGTCCCAAAGTGCCTTTTTCGATTTTTGGTGAATTTTTGAAAATTAAATTTAGTCCAAAAATGAGGAAAAAAAATCAAAATTTTACCAAATTGACCAAGAAAGCTGAAATTTGGGGTATACCCCATTTTCGACCTGCCAAATCGATTGGAAACGGTTTCAAACCGTTTTGAGCAGTTCTGGAGCCTCCAGCAAATTTTAGAAAGTCGAGATTTCCACAAAATTTCATCAAATGGAGTTGGAAAGACGAAATTCATTCTGCAAACTAATTTCAATACGCTACGAAGTTGACTGCAGGTAGATTTCAAGTCGTTTTGGCGGTTCCAGCGACTTTTTGAAAATTACTGGAGCCTCCAGTAGATTTTCAAAACTCGAAATTCCCACAAAATGTCATCAAATGGAGATGGAAAGTCGAAATTCATTCCGCAAAACAATTTCAATACGCTACAAAGTCGACTGCAGGTGGATTCCAAGTCGTTTTGGAGCCCTAGCGACTTTCAGAAAGGATGTATGGCGTTTTTTGAAAAATTGAAATTTCCAAAAAGTAGTTGGAAGCTTCAAAACCATTTCAAATAACCATGCAGTTTACTTCATATCGTATTGAAATTAGTTGGCGAAATAAATTTTAACTTACTAACTCCATTTTGATAAAACGTTGTGTGAATTTCAAGTTTCAAAAATCTGGCGGAGACTCCAGTAATTTTCAAAAAGTCGCTGGAGGCTCCAAAATGACTTGAAATCATCAGAAGTCGCCTTCAGAGGCTGTTAAAATTGGAATGCAGAATAAATTTCGACTTTCCATCTGTTTGATAAAATTTTGGGGAAATTTCAAGTTTCAAAAATCTACTGGACGCTCCAGTAATTTTCAAAAACTCGCTGGAACCGCCAAAACGACTTGAAATCTACCTGCAGTTGACTTTGTAGCGTATTGAAATTTATTTTCAGAATGAATTTCGGCTTTTGAACCCTACTTTCGATGGAATTTTGTGAGAATTTCGAGTTTTGAAAATCTGCTGGAGGCTCCAGAACCGCTCAAAACGATTTGAAACAGTTTCCAATTGATTGGGCATGTCGAAAATAGGGTGTATCCCAAATTTCAGCTTTCTTGGACAATTTGGTAAAATTTTGACTATTTCCCTCATTTTAGACCGGAATTTGACTTTCAAAAATTCGCCAAAAATCGAAAAAGGCACTATAGCACTTGAAATTTTGGCTGGTGATGATTTATTGCACTCCTTTTCGATTTAGCTTTGTTGAGTTCAAAAAATTTCGTGCGAGTCAAAAACTGCGATTTCGGCTGACCAGCCAATTGAAAGAAGGGCTACTTCGTCAAAAAAAAAAAAAATTGAAATTTCAACAAGAAGTACTCGTAGCAATTTTTAGAAATTAGTAATTGACCGAGAAATTATAATTTGTCAAAAACAGACACCTTTTCTGCAGTTTTCAGGTAAAAAAACAAACTTTTTAACTGCTACCGTAAAAAGCTAGCAAGTTCAATTAGCAAAAAACAAAACAATTTATGGAAGAAGCAACATTTTTTAGACTTTTTTTTTCAACGACAATTTTTAGAAATTTTGAAAAAAACGAGTTTTTTTGTCAATTTACGAAACAGAGAAAACTTTTGACAAATTGTTGGCAAACAGGCTAGTAATCTTCGTCAAAAAAGCGTAAATTTTCGACATTGTTCGGAAAAAAGCTGCTCGAATTTTGGAAAATTTTCAAGTAAAAAAAAAATCAAGACCTTTTGTTTTTTTTTCTGTTTGAAAAAAATCGACAATTTTCGGCATAAAACGATACCATTTGCAAATTTTGATGTCAGTAACGAAAACAGCTCCAAAACGTAACAAAAATAAGAGACAAAATGTGAGCAAAAGATTACAATGAAGAAAAAAAAATCACAATTTTTTTAAAAAATGAAACGAAATAAAACAGAACTTTACAAATTCTGGTTTATAATTTAGAAAAATTGAAAAAATTCGAAACTTTTTGATGAAAAAAGCGAAAATTTTAGCAATTACTGAAAAAAATCAAATTTTTGGCAAAAAAGCGAAACCTTGGCAAGTTTTGGCAAAATAGTGATCCCGTTGGGCATTTTTTCGGTACCTAAAAAAAAATTGCCAAGAAATTTAATTTTTTCGCAATTTTTTGTCGAAAACCGAGACTTCTTTTGGGCAGAACCGTCTTCCTCCCATAGCAGAAGACCATTAAAATGTATCAGTACTTCGATTCCTTTCAATACTTCGACCAAATTTTTCTTCATATATAAGAGGGATACATCTACAACTTCGTATAATAAATTCAGCAAACCACCTGTACTCGAAGAACGGTTCAATTGGCTCGTATCAAATACGTGTTAATAGGTAAACAATACTCGTAAAATTACAATACCTAACTAAAAATAAACACATACATATTAAGTACATAATTTAATACATGGTACACCTAGAAAGTATACACGAACCAAGCAATTATTAATTATAAATTACACGTTAATCAACACGTCAGAAAGAAAAAGAAGAAGAAAAACAAACAACACTGAGACTTCGCTGCGAGAATATTACCTGCAAATATACGTATGTATTCCGAATTCAGATAAAACTTGACGTAAGTAGAAATCAAGCTACAAATTACAAACGTCAAAAAAAAATGAACAAATTTTCAAACTCGTATTAACGTATTTGATTTTATTCAGAATCCAACTTATCGTCTGAATCTTCACGTATTCGAATTTTCAAACCAGTGGGTGGGAGGGGAGGGGAGGGGGGCTAAGCTATATTCTCTTGACAAAGACGAGCATTTTAAAGGTCGGAGTAGTCTCAACACCAAAATAGCCTTTCAGGATGTATACGTTGATGAGACGAAGGATTCGGTCACGTGTGTCTTTCTTGCCCCTTCCCTTCCTCTTTTTTTTTTCTTTTTATTTTCCATTTTTCATACATTATGAGTTGCTGAACGTTGCACATCGCACTTCAATAATTTTCGAGCATTTTGCGGCGTTGTGAGATCCTTCCTAAATCCCTCTTCCCTCCCTCACGAACACTGATCATTTTCGAATCACTCCCCCCTCCTCCGACGGAAGACAATACGAATAAATCCCTCAAAAAATTCTTGCTACAATTTTTCTACCAGAATCTATTTACCGAATCGAATGACTTTTTGAAAAAACTGCCCAGGGCCCTTCTCATTTTCAAAAATCGTCTCCCCTCCCCCAAAAATAAATCATTTTCAAATTGAATTTTCAAAGCGATGATGCAAATAAAATTTTATCAGCTAGAATATTTCTTTCAACTCAGAAGTTACCCCGAACTCGATAAATTTGACTTTTGCTCCCACTTTCGTCTCATTCTGCCACCGAAAAGTTCATCCCGAAATTTCAAATCCTTCTCCCCCCCACCCCACGCCATCACTTTACATTATCTGACCACAAAAACCACACACACACACACAAAGAGGAAATTTCCAACTACAACTCTGGTTAGTATTATATAAGTACATAAACATACATCAACGCTACCAAGTCAAAAGTCACAAAAAAAAGAAGAAAAAAAACAACAGGTGAAGAGGAAGTAAAAGCATCGTAGTTTCAATAATTCAAAGATCTATAGTCAGCTACGCGGCTCAGGCGACAGCAACGAACAGCAACGTTAATTCAATAGAATATAGGTTTTAGTAATATAGATCTAGTATACGAAAAATAGGTTATATGTACGATCATTCGGAGATCACGAGTCTGAGGGTGATTTTATTCGAATTGAGAAAGACACACGCGTGAGTTTTTTGTTTTTTTTTTTACCTGTTTGGCTAAATGGCAGGCCCGAGCGGGCGAATTAATTATTTCGTAATAGAACACCGAGAAATTCAACGCTAGTCCCAGCCTAATTGGATGAGTCGGCTGCATTTTTGATTTCGATATGTCGAACGCTTCTTGGTAGGCTTTCTGCGAATCTTCGACTACCGCTGAAGAAGAACAAGAAACGAACGATACAGGAAAAAAAAATTATACATCGTCGTGATCAGATGTTGTAGCCTATTCCACGCAAGTATCGTTTCAATGTAAAAAAAAAAAAATCACATGTACATGTACATCGTAAAACAAGGCAAAATTGAGGGCGGTGGGAGGGGGGGGAGGGGTGGAGGACCCAACCACCCTTCCAAAAAAAATTAATTTGAAAATTCTCGCAGTCTCAGTTTCTTTCGTCTGCTTCTTCTTCCTAACGCTGACTATACGTAGAAATACTCGTAATTCGACGACACGACGTCTCCCTCTCTGTCTCTAGCCATCGTCACAAAATTGTCATCACAGCACCGCCATCGCCATAGCTTCGGAAATCCACACCACGTGACCGATGCAGGACTACGCGAAGAGAGTGAAGGCAGCACAGTACAGACAGCAGCAACGATGACGTTATATCGTATATCCGGAGGCCGTCAGTCGTCGTCGAGTTACGTTTGAAAAAAAAAAAAAAGAAAAAAAAACGATGAGAGAGAAAAACTAACACACCTGTTTCGCTAGCTGACACGCTTTATCAGGTGAATTTAAAATTTCGTAATAGAAAACGGAGAAATTAAGTGCTAATCCCAGTCTGATCGGGTGGGTAGGTTGCATTTTCGCCTTGCTGATTTCAAATGCATCCTGGTACGCCTTCTGTGAGTCGTCCACCACAGCTACGAGTTAGATAGAGAGGAGGAAAGAAAAAAAACACATCAGGAATTAGAAAATTGATCCGTCAATCGTACATGCACATGTAGGTATATTTTTTAAAGTAAATAGTCTAAATTTATCGCATGCAAATAATACTATAATACTAATAAGAGAGGGGAAGGGGGTGTAGCAGTGTAGAGGGTACTGGGAAGAATAAGATAGCTTTCAAAAGGGAGCACCTCCAAAAAAAAAACAAAAAAATAAACGAAGATCGATTATTATTCATCGTTGTTTTATGACTGTTCTTTCGAAGAAATCAGTAATATAGCTCGTTTATCGATTGACCTACTCGTATTAAAACATTTTAATCACCGAGATTAACCTTTCCAAACGGTTTTAACTGGATTACTCGGATTTTCATCGAATGGACCATTCTACAATTGTGTATTATCGCGAATAAGCTTCACCAAGTCGTCTAATGATTTAGACTAGGGTCAAAAAATCGAAAATTAAAATCCCAAATGCGCAGCTTTCAACAGCTTGAAAGCGAGCATTAAAAAATCGAAATATCAGAGACAATAATTAATTTCAAACAAAGAAGCTTTTTGAGCAATTTTGTAAAAAACAGGAAAACTTTGAAACAAAAAGAGGACTTTTTAGGCAGACAAGACAAAAATCAATGCTTTTTGGACGTTTCGACAAAAATTACGATCATCAAAAGATTACTTCCTCAACTTTTCTATCACTCGCCAAAAAATTAACCCTCTCTAACAATTTTTTGACATTTTTGGCACAAGCAGTGGTTTTTTTACTGTTTGATAATTTTGGCAAAAAATTAGCCCCTTTTTACCATTTTTAGCCCAGTTATGCAATTTGACCCAAACATAATTACAAACAAAGGTTTTTTGGTGAATATTGTCTAGGGTGGTGTGCTGAATAACATACTAAAAGTCCCCGCTCCTACCCCACGAAATAACCCCCCCCCCACAGTGAATCAAAGCCCCCCAAAATCAGTTTTTCATCGAGAACTCCTGAAATATTGAATTTTGAGTAAAATGAGCCCAGTGATCATTTCATCTCCTCCCCAATCCGAAAGTAGGGGCAAAATAAGAGGATTTTTAGCTTAATTCCGCTTTAAATGGGGTGGGGATGACCTAGGAAGCTGAAATTTGGATATGTTGATCACAGATGGGGTACTGTCCGATGGTATGATTTTGGACCTTTTTCATCTATTTGGGGTCATGTTATGCCCCTCCAAAAAAATGGCCTTTCTGTAATTTTCAACTTTGACCCTCCTCACTCTAGAGATCAACTCTAGCTCCCAAAAGAATCCCATTCCCCAAGTTTGACTTCATTTTATCAATTAGAACAGGTTACAAGTCCCAAATCATAAAATGTAAAATTATTGAAATCACATCACTTTGAGGGGTTGTAGCGCCACCCCCTTGCGGCTAGGGTGTTGGTCGATAGCTCATTTGATAGGTATTGGGGAGGAGATGAAATGATCACTGAGCTCATTTTACTCAAAATTCAATATTTCAGGAGTTCTTGATGAAAAACTGATTTTGGGGAGCTTTGATCCACTGTGGGGGGGGGGGGTAGCTCGTGGGGTAGGGACGGGGACTTTTAGTATGTTGTTCAGCACACCACCCTATACAATATTCACCAAAAAAACCTTTGTTTGGAATTATGTTTGGGTTCGCCCATTTTTTTCTGCTATTTGCCTGGGCTATTTTTCCAGAAATGTACACCTTTTGACAATTTTATCAAAAATTGTCAGTTTTTCACAGTTTTTAACTGCGAGAACTTTTGAAAATTTTCATTTCGAGATGCCAAAAAAATATTTTTTTCTGCGAGGAGGAAAAGTTTATTTTTAGGCTTTTAAAATTTTAGAATTTGAATGATGTTTTTTTGAAGGAAGTTGATTTTGAAAAACGAAAACTGAACGGGCCCAGGCGAGGGTGAAAGCTCTCGAAAATTTGTATTTCGAGAGGCATAGAAACGATTTTTTGGATCGAAAACTCAAAAATTTGTGTTTTGAGAAGTAAAAAATAATGTTTTTCTTTATAGCAGGCTTTCATCCAAAATTTTCAATTGATCGTTTTTTTCAAAATTTCAGGGATTTCGCGTGAAAATTACGAAATTTTCAGGCTATTTTGTGATTTGCTAAATTTTCAGAGAATGGACATCGTGTATTTCAAGTATAGGGGTTTTATGGAAAGGGACCAACATCATTTAGAGGACCGAGGGAGGATTTTCCTTGAAATTGTGTGTATTTAGAAAGATTCTGCCCATGCTGAAAAAATTTTCAAAAACATTTCTACAGACATCAATTTTTGATTTTTTTCAAATTGGAGGGGACTCCATATTTATAAAAGAGGTCATTTGAGGATACAACGAAGGGTTTCTCTTGAAAAGGGAGTTATGTAGAACAATTCTAATGATGAAATGAGAGATAAATTTTCAAAAAATTCTCTGATTTTGATTCATTTTCATTTTTTGTGATTTTTTCAACGTCGAGGAGCTTCAAACTGGGCAGAGGGGGGATCAATTATGGTTTGAAGAGCGGGAAAACGTTTTTCCTTAAAAAGGGGATTATTTAGAAAAATTCTGACGATTGAATTTTCGTCATTTTTTTCAACCGAGGGGGGCTGGGCTACCAGCACTCTCTTTGGCCAGATAGTGGAAAAATAAAAAATAGGGAATTATTTTCTCACTCGAAAAAACAACTTTGAGGGAGTGGGGGTGGGACGAGGAAAATTTCATCAGATTTTTTTCAAAAATTTTATATTTTGGCTAAAGGTTATTCAAACAGGAGGAAATCAAGGGTAATTAGACTCAAATTGAGTCAGGTCAGTTCATTTCAACTCAAGTTATTCGATCATTTACCCAGTTCGAAGTTTTAAAAGGAATCCATGGTATTCCATCAAACGTTTGCCACGTTCTATGTAGATTAGGGCACGCAAAATTTCAAACAAAAAATTTCGAATTTGCCCCTCTGAATTTCAAGGTGGGCAACAACGTGTTCAGATAGTACACGAGTCTGAAGTCAGACTTTTAACATTTGATGGTGTCTTCTTACGTGTAATACGTATATTGGCGCGAAAATAACCCCACAGGTGGAGTATCGTCGCGGTCGTTTCGCTCTCAAAATACCCGAACACCAGATTGAGATAGGAATTCTAAAAGCTAATTTTTCCACTCCATTCTCCTCGCTACACCACTCAGTCGTTATCATTTATCACCGTAAACACTTCAAAAACTACTCTTGTACAATGTACGCGTACATACTACATACACGCCATTTAGTATGAAAAATTCGTTCACCATACGTCACCGATTTCGGCGAATACCAATTAACCTCGCTCGTCCTTCATTGGTGCGAGTGCGATGGCGGTGCGGCACACTGCACTGTGCCTCTCTACCTCTATCTCTTGTTGTAAGCCATATAGTAGTCATAGCCGGTCACCATAGAAGAAAAGCTTGCTCAGCTCGAGACTTTGGGTAGTGGCTCGTACACATGTGCATGCACATAGATATGTAGGTAAGGTAGACCGGCAGGTAGATAATAATACCACCACTACTGTCCTCGTCGTCATCGTCCCAACCACTGCCACTTATAACACCAACTCTTTCTCACCGCCTTCTGCCTTCTTCTCGCCGCCGTCATCATACGCGAATCTTGGCCGTCGGCCCGTACATTGCCTCGAGAATTGCCCCGGCCCGGCCGCCGGTCCCGCTGAATAAAGTACATATTAACCACTCGTTCGTTCGCTATAGTCGCTGCGCTGCTGCCATAGCCATTGTCGTCATAATCGTCATCAACCATCGTCATCATCGGCGGTAGATCGAACCTAACCGAACTGAACTGAACGTTTCGTTTCATTCCACAATCCACTTCCACATCGTCGTCATCGTAGGTAATACCAGTATATCTTTCACCGTACATCTCATGACTGAGTAATAAGTCTCGACAAGTACAGCTTTTCAATTTCAAGACCTTGCGCGCGCATTCTACGACCGTAGCAAGCAAACCATGGAGTACATACACGTTTTGGTAGCTTTGGGAAGTGCTGCGGACACATCTCTTTGCCCACGTAATTTCCTCCTTCCTTTCTGCTCAATCTTATACACGATGCAATCTTCAATTGTTCTTTCAATGCTCTACAGGTCTACATGTCGTCGTCGTCGTCTGAATCTCATCAGGCATCACCATCATCAAACTCGGACACACCACAAGCCAGATGGTTACTCCATCTCACGCCATAGACGACAAACAAAGCTGTACTCGTATGTGCCGTCAACGTACATTGGTCAAGTTGAAAATTACACCGCATTGCCCCAACAATCGCATTCTCTGTGCACAAGATGGACTACTGGGTCATTCCATATCAATGCAGTCCGATTATGAATTCAAGTCCTCTGATTTGACGATTAATTATTCATTTTCACGAAACAGAAGGAACCATTGAGGACGTAGCAAGTGCGAAATAAAACAAAACACACCAATACTCACATTCAAGGTTCCCAAAAACCTAATAAAACATATGCTAAACGTTTTTTTTTCAATTTCCGGGGGATTTGGGGCCCAATCGAGGCGTTGGAGAGGCCGAATCAAGTAAATAAGTTGATATTCGGATTAAGCGCCCCTAAAAACCAAGTAAACCATATGCCACACGATTTTTACCAATTTTCAAAAAACTTGGGATCGAGAAAGGGTGGGAGGGGGTAGAGGAATCGGGTCAAAAAAAATGAGTCAATATTTGCATTTGGCGTTCCCAAAAACCCAATACACCATACGTCATACGATTTTTTTTCAATTTCCAGAAAACGGGGGAGAGGGGTGTCAATGAGCCGTTTTGGAGGGGGGGGGGGTCAAACTAAAAAAATGATCTCACATTCGTATTCAGCGATCCCGAAAACGTATAAAACGATATATCACACGACATGTGACTTTTTTTTTACCATTATGACCAAAATTTTGGGGCTTCGTTAGCCCCCCCCCCCCATCCTATGTTTTTGAGAATACTATCTCGAAAACTTTACAGGTCGAAAATAATATCAATATCATAAAAACGTGCGCTTCCGGATGTTTTTTTTCAATTTTCAAAACTATGGATCCAACCTTGAGCAAGCTTTTCGAAACTGAGCTTTCAAAAAAAAGCTCCACTTTGAACTTTTTTCTCAAACACATGACGAGTCAGATCTATACAAACAATTTCATCAAAGAGTAGGGCTATTTTTTAGACCAAGTTTCAGCAAAAAAGTAAAAATTTGACAATTTTTATATAAAATGAAATTTTTTTGCAATTTTTGGTAAAAAAATTTAAATTTTTAAGCAATTTTGCTAAGAATTGAGAATTTTTTCAATTTTTAACGAAAGGAAGACGTTGTTGAATCAATAAAAAACAGGACTTTATGTATGCGTCAATTACATATTGGCAAAAAAAAAGATACAAAAATACTTCTGACAATTTCTGAACAAAAGGCGAGACTTCGGCAAAAAATTGCAATTTCTAGCAAACAAGTACGTAAAACTTTGAGGCCATTTTTTCTGCAAAAGACTGACAATTTTCACCAAAAAACGAGACTTTACGAAGATATTGAAAAATATGGCGAGATTTTGGATTATTTTTGGCCAATTAAAAAAAGCAAAACTTTGTCAATTCCGGAGCAAAAAGCAAAACTTGAAGCATTTTTCGACAGTTTTTGACAAAAAAGTGACATTTTTGGCATTATAAGCAAACAATAGAGACTTCGGGGCGAATTTTCGCAAAACAAAAGCGATAATTTTCATCCAAGAACGTGATCTGACCTCATGATGATTCATTTGAGAAATAGCGAGAGAATTTCAACTAAAACGCGAAACAAAAATAGTTCCTGCAAAAGACGAGGCTTTTTAGCAATTTTTGGCGGCAAAACAGCGAAACTTAGGGACAACTTTTGATAATAAAGTGAATCTTTGGCAATACTGGCTGAAAATAATGCGAATAAAAAATAATATTTCGAGTAAAATCAAGAGTACTGAAATATAAAACTGGACTGATTTGACATGAAATGACCCAACTCGAATTGCGTACTTAGAACACTCTTACAACTATTTTTTTTTCTTACAAATGCAAAAAATCGTTTCGATTAATTCACTTTTTACAACTTTTGAGGGAAGGGAAGGAAGGAAGGGAGGGAGGGAGGTGGCCGAAGGATTGCACAGGTTATACATGTACCTAAAATCTAAAAATGACAAAAACCACGATTTTCTCGAAAATCAGTCACCCTACCTTGAGGACCCCTGGCTCAGCCCCCAGAACAGCTGGGGAAGCTGAAAAAAATTGCTGGGTAGTCTCCCACTCATTCGAAATAAACTTCCCATCAATTTTCATCAAAATCCAGGATGATTTTTTTCCCCCTATCCACCCTATTGATTACTCATCTCCTCTACGAAAAGTGGATCGTGCTTCTGGTTCTCCCAAATCAGCAATTGACAGTCACACTCGATGGTGATCCTCCAGAAAAAAATCCCAAGTAGTCCACAACATCCATTCGCAATCGTGCAATACATCAAGTCTTTTGCTGATCTGCAAGAGCACGGTATTTCATTCACCTCCAAAGGCCCAAGTCTTCCAATCTCAAGTCCGAGGTTGAACCATCGCATCAATTCTTCAGTAATCTCAATCACTTGAACATCTACATTATAATGGATCGCCAACACTTCAACAAATCTTCACCATCATCACATTCTATCATCTCGCGAACAATGTATATAGAGATCACACTCGCTAGTGACATTTTCCACGCTGCAACCAGACATTCCACACGAAATTCGTTCATGGCCAACGACGACGCCAACGTTTGAGGAAGTTCCTTCCAAAATTTACGAGTACCTGCCAACATCAACGGGAGCACTTCGAGCATCCGACAATAATCTTCAATTACCGTCGTCGTCGTCGTCGCCGCATTTTCTTCCTAAATTCCAAAGATACGAGAATGCAGCCTCTGGCAGCAATATTGTTGCTCGTTTCCTCGTCTTTCAAATCACACATCTTCTGCATATTACACAGCACAGTACACACACGATCAGCAACACTTACTTTACTTCTCTGTTCGGCCTTTAGCTCGTTAAAATTAGGATTTTCTAAAAATAGTCGAGCTATAACGCAAACGCACGCATATGTACAGAGCGCAGTGCCATCGTTAGATTTCGTTCGGTACTATATATTTAGAGGTACCTCTACAATCTACATACGCGATAACAGCATCACTTCTTCTTCAAAAAAATCATTACCTACCCAGGTCCGTACAAATTTTCTGTCATAGGTATAAGCTGCAATTACATTATTCAATCTCACCAACAACCAACAGCTCTTCCTCGCTTCTCTCACACGCACAGATTCACCTTCATCACACAGTTGAAAGCTATAATTCTTTCCAACCCACTCCCCCCTCCCAGTCTACCTTTCGCAAAAATACGATACCTCGGTAACACGTGCGCGTTACAAATTAACGCTAATTTTCATTCGTACACCGCCCTCACCCCTCTGCTCTTCCTGCCTCATTCTCGTATCTCTTTGATCAACCAATATCACATCGCAATTTAAAATTCCGACAGTCTTAAAATAACGCACGTTGCCTGGCCTTTCTCCTCGACGTCAATTTTCCCGCCATTTTCTCGATAATTTTCTTCTCCGCAGCGGCGCAGCAGCTGTCTTCATATTGCATAATCAACAAGGTTCACTCTTCACCTCTCTTCTTCCAAAAGCTTTGATAACCGCGAAAATTTAATACTCGTTTATCTGTTACTAGGTAGTAGGTACGCGAGCTACGTAAATACACGCGGCCAGTGTGTGCCATACATGACCAGTTTCTCTAGTCGAACAACAGATTAGAGAGGTACTCCGCTCATTAATTAGCCGACTCGTTCCGTTCTTCTTACCTCGCGCTTCACCTATCCCTTTTTCTCTTTTGCTTCCACTTCCACGAAAAATTGTTGCAAATTTCGCAGCTATTTTACCAAGCAAAGCACCATTGGTTCAACCGCTTGCATTCGCATAAATTTGCAAATCGATTCGTTCTCTTCTTTCTCGTTCCTCGCTAAAATGTGGTACTCTACATCGCATCGTTGATATTCTTATCAATTTCGTGCGATGAACTATCGCTACATGCAACGAAAGCGCGAACTTTACCGATACGATACACTACACCACATACATCTACTCCCACACATATCCGGTGATTCACATGCACGAAATGTGAAGCAGTGGCATACACATATGCTACACAGTACACACACCATTCAACCGAAATCGACCAAGACAACAGGCTGATTATTTCATGGGTTATTTATCATACTCTGGCCGCATATGTACTTTGTACCCTTACTAATGGGTTTACCTCATACCTCAATAATTTTTTCTTTTCTCATATGAAAATCAAATGCAAGTAAAAGTACGATTTATGATTAATCATTTTCCTTATCTTTATTACAGCACCTACTTAGACACATTTTCCAATAACCTTAGTCACACAAAACGCTGGGAATTATTTTTGTAATACCAGATGGAGCATATGATAAGCGAATTGTGCATGAATTTCATTCAGAATGATAAAGAGCACTCCTGAACGATTTTTAAAATGCCAAAGCAGGACAACTAACAGGACACTTGTAAATTTGTTTCAATTGGGGGGGGGGGGGAGTTGAAATTTATTCAAACTAGAATAATTATTTAGGGTCAAAATATTTCTCAGAGAGGACCAGCATTTTTTTTTTTTTTTTGAAAAATCAAAACTCAGCGAAGAAAGGATACACATTGAAAAAATATGTACGAAATTCAACTGAAGAAATTGAAATCAGTGATAAAAATGTAAATATGTTTCAATTTGAGGGGGAGGGGGAAGGAAGTTGAAATTTATTCAATCTAGAATAATTATTTAGGGTCAAAATATTTCTCCAAGAGGACCAGAATTTTTTTTTGAAAAATCAAAACTCGGCGAGAAAAGGATTTCATGGGCATTTTTTTTCGAGGGTGGGGAGAAGGGTGCACTTTGGCAAAAAACATAACTTTATTAGAACTTTTTCCAAAAATGTTGACAAAAAACGGGACTCAAAAACTTTTTGGCAATTTTTCCCACACACACACACAAAAAAAAAACAGAATTTTCAGTTGACAACTTCGAAAAACAACAAATTTTTCAAACAGCCAAGAAAAAAAATCGACACTTCGACACTTTCTTGCTGTTTCAACAAGAACAGAAATTTCCCATAGATTAAGTCCATTTGAAAATTCTGGCAAAAAAATTGAACTTGTCAACAATTTTGGTAAGAAAATGGGCTTCGAATTTTTTTGGCAATTTTAGGCAAAAACAGGAATTCATTGACTGGTAATTTTCGCACCAAAAAAAACAAAAGTTTTAGTTGACAGGTTTGAAAAACAAAAATTTTTTCCAACAACCAATCAAAAAATCAACACTTTTTCTATGTTTCATCAAAAGCAGAAGTTTTACAAGCATAAGACCTTTTGAAAACTCCGGCAAAAAAATTGAACTTTCCAACAATTTTGGCAAACAAAAAAAACAGAACTTTCAGTGTTGACAACAATACTTTTCAAACAGCTAAGGAAAAATCAATACTTTTCGAATATTTTATTTTTCGCAAAAAGGAGGGGTTCTCTTGGGAATTTTAGCAAAACTTAAAAACTTTCAGCAATTTGGCAAAAAAAAAGAAATATTTTCTCATGATTTTAAACTATTTGACAATTTTGACACAAAACAGAACCTTTTTGACAGTAATTGTTGGCAAAGAGGAAAACTTTCCCAGGGTGTCTTGACAAAATTTCCAAATGGAAAAGTAGGACTTGAGTAGGACTTTTAGCAGATTATTTTTAGAGCACTTATGAAATTTTTCCAAGTTGAGGGGGGGAGGGGGGGATCAAAATTTACATTCAAATTTTTAGCCAAATTTTTGTAAAAAATGTTTGCTTTTCTGATGATTTCAAACTTAGTAATTTCAGCAAAAAAAAAAAACTAAACCAGCTTTTATAGAATTTTCAAGAACAACAGAATTTTTGGACAATGATGGCAAGAGACATTATTCATCTGACTATTTTAGGGGAGCCAGCAGAAATGACTTTTTCAGCAATTGAAGTGAAAATAAACTTTTTTAGAACGTTCTAGCAAAAAAAAACAAAAACAAAAACAGGACATTATTCACAATTGTAATAAAAAAAATCAGGACAAATGCAGAGTAAGTAGCACTGTTGAAAAAGTCTACCTAAAAAGTTGACTAGGATGAGAAAAGCCATTGACAAGACTTTCGCGTGGTTTACGATGTTCAACTTTTTTTAGTTTTCGTCTGAAAAGTAACTTCGAGTAACAAAAAAATTCCAAAAAAGTAACCAAAACATTACAAAGATGTGAGCAAAGCATTTCAATAAAGAAAACAAAAGCACAAAAAAACACCAGAACATTTCGCTTAAAAATCTAAAAAAAGAACTTTTTGGCAATTACTGGCAAAAATATGATATACGAGTACTTTTTTTTCCAAATTTTTGTCACAAAAAAGACATTATTTGGCAATTTAATTTTTGAAAAAAATTCAAGGATTTCGAAAACTTTTGAGAAAAAACACTTTCCAGATTTTTTAAACAAAAAGTCAAGTTTTTTTTCTAATTTTCGACAA
The DNA here is from genome assembly GCF_950023065.1 of Planococcus citri. Taxonomy (NCBI): domain Eukaryota; kingdom Metazoa; phylum Arthropoda; class Insecta; order Hemiptera; family Pseudococcidae; genus Planococcus; species Planococcus citri. Next base: position 20,780,042 of record NC_088678.1, on the reverse strand, counting down.
AATAAAAACATGGCGAAATTAATTTTGATTCTCTTTCTAAAAATCAAAAGGGATTCGATTTCTCATCCAAAAACCAATATTATACCCCCCTTGGCTTCTAAAACCTCCTCAAGTCAACCTACAGCTTATTAACTACCCAAAAAATAGCCACTCTCCATTAGTAATAAAACAGAACTATCTTGAACTTTTATCAGAATACAAAAAATTCAATCTTTGCTTTACAGATGGATCAAAAATACCAACACTTCACACAGGATATGCATACTCTATAAATGATAGAATTTCAAATTTTAAAATCCATAACTGTTCTTCAATCTACACTGCCGAACTCACAGCTATTTTCCACTGTCTCTGTGACATACTCACTTATGAATCAGAAAATAAGTCCTTCTTAATTCAAAGTGATTCCCTCAGCTCACTAACTGCTATCCAAAATCTTTTTTCCGATCACCTTCTAATTCAAAATATTCATAAAACTCTATTTGACTTACAAAATTCAAACTTCTTCATACAGTTTATGTATGTACCCAGCCACGTTGGAATCTTAGGAAATGAAATTGTAGATATTAATGCAAAATCTGCCACCATCCTTTCTCCCCTTATATTTATCACAGCTGACGACCTCAAATCTATCTTCACCCAAAACACACTTAAGAAATGGCAAAACTTTTGGTCCCTTCAAACCACAAACAAGCTCTTTCAACATAAAAAATTAGTCCATCCTTGGAAAAACCTCTCCCACTTAAACAGACTTGAAGAAATCATTATAACCAGACTGAGAATTGGCCACACAAAAATCACACACAATCACCTCTATGAAAAGGCCCCAAAACCCACATGTCAATTCTGCCTCTCAGAACTTATATCTGTCCAACACTTACTATTTCAATGTCCCTCCTTACATCAGCACAGACTGTCCCTACAAATAGATGAAAGATCCCTATTCATACCAGACGACCCTTCCGAAATTAAAAAATTCTTAGACCTAATTAAAAAACTTGACCTTACCAACTCGATTTAAATCTCATACGACGGGTGTAATAATCAAGTAATTACAAACACCCAAAAAAAAAAAAAAAAAAAAAAAAAATTCCACTAATAAAGAAATTAATCATATAAAAAATTTTAAAAATCTAAAAAAAAATCATACTAACTATACAAAAATTTCTCGCAAAAATTGAGACTTTTTGGCAATTTTTGATATTTTTTGTTTAAAAAAAAATTTTTTTAGCAACTTGATAAAAAGCAAGCATTTATGTCAATGTTCGGCATTTTTTGGGATGAAGGCAAGATTTTTCAGCAATTTGATGAAAAGTGAAAATTGTAGGCAAAAACTCAAAAAGAAATCAACTTTTTGGAAATTACTCGCGTCAAAGTGATGTTTTTTGTAATTTTTGTCAAAAAAAACCAAAAGAAGCGTTTTTGGACAATTTTTGAAAAAAAAATCCCCTTGGTGGGGTACCCTAAAAATGAGACATTTAAAATTTCTTGCAAACTGAAACATTCAAAATTTTCAATTTACAAAAATGTTTCAATACATATTACATAAAATCAATTCTTGAAAAAAATTCAGGTTCCCACTAAAAAAAAAGTACTCAAAATTGAATAGCATAAAATTTCCCATCAATAGACTGTGATTAGCTGATTTGGATCCATGCGGAAATTAACCAATCACCTCTTATCATTTACAACCCGCCACACGATTTCGATTCGATCCAAAAAATCGTATCATCAAAATCACAATTTCATCGACTAAGTGTACATCGTTACCTTGCAGTACTGGGTAAATGATCGAATTACTCAATTCCATGATGAACTACCCCCCTTAAATCAAGTCTACACATTACACCCCCACTTTTTCTCCATCACTAGCACCAACCACCTGTTACACGCACGTCTCCAGCTATCAGGTAAATACAATTTTCTCATCAGTGCTCTACTCAGTAGAACGAAAGTTAATTTTGAAATAATCATCACTGCTGAGAGAGAGAGTGACGTGTAACAGATACTAGTAGCTTAGCTTGGCACAGAGATACCAAAGTCATAACGTTACGTAACCGTAATAGTAATACTCGTAAAAAATATGTATAAAACCAATACTCACTAGATCTCGTGTCACCGGTGGCTACTTCGGCTAAATACCTGTAGTAATCGCCTTTCATTTTTAAATAAAACACTTTACTTTCTGCATTACTTGCTTTAGGTATAAGGTATTTATCCAATAAACCCTGTAAACACAAGAAGCAAAACAACGAGAATTAATTTAACGGCATCGTTAAAAACAGAATGAAATGAAATGTCGTCATCGTATAGGCTCTCTCTCTACAAAACGTATAATATTTCGGGCGTATTATTGTCATTATTTTACGATAAGGAAAATCCCCATCTATTGTATGAAACCAGGCACTACGTAGGTTGGAATATAGTTATACACAATTATACATTGTATATCGTATTGTGCAGCTCGTTTTATCTTACACAGCAGTATTTGCGTGTTATTTCTCGCTTCGCGCGTATACACGATAATCTCTTCCCTCTTTGCTTCTTTCACTTCACGTATACACACTGTTCGTTTCTTTCTCCCACCAATTTAACGTATCATCATCATTTATAATTCCATCGACGAACACGAACAGGTATTAAGGTGTCTCAGTTGTTAAATAAAGGCAGCGTTAATAAAACTTCAATGTAGACTCTCGAGTCGTTCGTCGTCGCTGCTCATCTTCGATATATTTTTCAGCAAAGAAAGTACTCGTACTACGTAAACCCAGGTTCTCGAAATAGCGCCAGCTTAGCGACACAGCAGCGTCTTTAGTATCAAGTTCGCTTCGATGAGCCTCTCTCTTTCTCTCTCATTCTCTTCTATGTACCTTCGTTCATCATATAATCGTCGTCGTCGTCATCTTGAAAAAAACAATATAATCTTTCGCCTTCTTACACGTACACGCGTTTCCACAGCATACCTCTCTTTCACATTTTCGTCGACACCGGCAAATAACCGATAACACGAGTTCGAAATAGGAGATTTTTCACAATCCACCTCTTTTCTCGTCGCTTGCTCCAGATCGGTTTTCCTTTCCATTTACCTCGTCCACTGGCATTTTTTTTCACCAAGTAATACCTTACTCGTGCGTTCGTCATCAATGTCGACTCGATTGAACACCAGCTCTACGACGAAGAAATGAAATCGAGCGAAATGCCTTTCTTCGCATTATCATCACCACCGGCCAAAGATTGATTTTCTGCCAAACGAATCGAAAATTGACCATTTGGTTTAACAAGATGAGAAATTTCAAATCGAAAACGAAGCTTTCGGACAAATGTACGTACATTCTTGAAAAAATCCTGATGCAATATCACAAATACCAACTTCAAAAGAAAAATGCTGGCGCAAAAATATCAAGTCATTTTTTGCACCATCAATTTGCCCTCTCTTACGAAGAAGAGAACGTTTAAATAAAATTGTTGAGCGTTGAGAATCGAGCGCAGCTTCAGAGATCAATGGCTTAAAAACTTGAACTCAAATTTGGAATGTAATGCCATCTCTTTTTTTTTTAGACGAGGGGCTAGAGGGAACGGCAATGAAAGATCGAATCCAAAAAATGGGACAAGCTAGAGCAGAACAAAAACAGGACTTTCAACAATACGATATTTTTCGAGTGTTCCAACCCAAAGAGGAGGGAGGGGAGGGTCTACAGGTAAATTCATCCATCGACCCAGGATTTCGAGGGGGAGGGGGGTATTTCTACCTACATTCAAGGAAATGGAAATTTACAAAGCTTTGTTTGGAAAATAGAAAAAAGCTGAACTTCGTTCGTAATATTTTGGGAAACCGCATGATTTTTCATTATAATTTTGACAAAAAAACAGGAATTTTTTGAATATTTTGACAAAATTTCAAATTTTATGGAAAATCTGGCAGAATCTCAATTATTTGGAAATTTAAAATTTTTTTGACCAATTGAACTTTTCACAACCGATTTTTGGCACAACTGTAAAATTTCTGGCATATTTAGCAAAATTTCAAATTTTTAGGAAAATTTGAACTTTGTACGTTGTACTTCTTTTTTTTATCAATTTTGGCACATCGTAAAATTTTTGAAATGTTTTTCAAAATTCAAGATATTTTTAAAAAATTTTAAATTTTTTTGGAAAATTTTGGTAAAAACATTGACAAATACTTTTGTTGACCATTTAGGCAAAATTTGAACTTTTTACTTTTTTTTTATCAATTTTGTAACATTGTAAAATTTTTGGCACGTTTTTCAAAATTCTATAAAATTTAAAATGTAAATTTTGAATATCTTTGGAAAGTTTAGGAAAAATTAAAATTTTTGAAACTTTTGGCCGGATCTCAATTATCTTGGAAATTTTCAATTTTTTTATCATTTTGAATTATCAATTTTTTGACCATTTTGGCAAAATTTGAACTGTTTACTGATATTGGCACAATTGTAAAATTTTTGGCAACATTGGCAAAATTTTGCATTTTTTGAAAATTTTGAGACGAAATAATTTTGAATTACCAATTTTTTGACATGATCTTGATTTGACTGAAAATTTTTAATTTTTTGACCATATAGCCACAATTTGAACTTTTTACTAATTTTGGCACAATTGTAAAATTTTTGGCATCTTTGGCAAAATTTTGAATTTTTTGGCAATTCAGAGACGAAAATTTTTGAATTATCAATTTTTTGACCATTTAGCCACAATTTGAACTTTTTACTAATTTTGGCACAGTTGTAAAATTTTTGGCATCTTTGGCAAAATTTTGAATTTTTTGACAATTTAGAGACGAAATAATTTTGAATCATCAATTTCTTGACATGATCTTAATTTGACTTTGACCATTTTCGCAAAATTTAAACTTTTTACTGATTTTGCCACAATTGTAAAATTTTTGGCATCTTTTTACAGCAAACGCAGAACTCACAATTCTGACAAAAAATCAGAGCTTTTTCGACAAACAAACTTACCTTGGAACTTTTGGTAAACGACAAGATTTTTTTGATAATTTAGGTGAAAAGTTTTTTTTTTTGCAGCAATTTTTGCCAAAATGAAACTCTTTGATAATTTTGGACTCTTTCGGCGATTTTGGCAGAAGCAGGACAAGACTGTTTTGTCAATTTTCACAAAAACAGAACTCATTTTTACCATTTCTGATACAAAAACGGATTTTTTTGCAAATTTTGAAGAAACAGCTGGACTTTTGTTAGGCAAATTTTGACAAAAGTTGCGACTTTTTCACAAGAAAATGAGACTTTTCCGAACAAAATCACTGAGGAGTTTAGTTCAGATCCCGAAAATGAGCTCATACTCGAACTCGGAGGCCCAGAAACCTTTACACAATATGAGTCACAAGTTTTCTCCAATTTCATTGAATTTTGTCTATAATTCAGGGTATTGATTGGCGAGGGAAGCAGGACTGGTCAAAAGGTATCAATAATCGATGAGACACTATCAAACTTTTTTTTTTTGAATTTTGATCAAAATGAGGCTCCTTGTAAGTATCTCTCAGGGGTATCGAGATCATAATTATTTTGAATACTACGTAATTCGTTCCAGAGTGTAGAACACTAGAAGCTTCGCTGTAATTTACTCGAGTTTTTAAATAATAGCTCTTGACTTTTATATCCGTACGTATCATGAAAAGTTGAGCTTTTATTGCCTACAGTGAAGTTCAATTTCGAGCTTTCCAAAATTTCAATCATCTATCTACTGATTTTGAATCTCTCGTTTCCATAGAAATCTCGAAAACCGCAATTCCACCAGTTTCAAAAACCGATTCAAATCCTTTCATTTCTTGACGAGACATTTCGATGCCAAACAGTGTACAATTCAAAAAACAGGAAGTAAAATAAAAATTTTCAAAGCTCAAAATAAAGGTCATCTCACACAACACACACGTAGCACAAATCGATTCATGTTGGTCCAACTGAAAAACACTACCAAATAAGAGAGAAAACTCGACCCAAAATTTCACTTACTCCACATCTGTAGTATGTACAACAAAACACAACCCTTCATCATCAACTTGCAAAAACAAAGAAACCGACATAAAGATACAAAATAGAGCCAAAAACGCCAACATACATACAGTCGGGCTTTCCTCATATACAGTCCTTCCTTCTCCCTCCTCCCCCTCCCCGCCCAACCAACTAAATTATCGCTTCAGAACCCAGGAAAAGAAAATCTACATGAATCGTCGTTATCGTTCGAGGAGGAAAAACGAGCTTTCGAGCCCCTTTTGCCCCCTCCATCTCATGCCCACTTTTCCTTTCTTCTCTTCTTTCGCTATGCTATATAGTAGTGTATACCAGATAAGTCATAAATAAGCTCGTTTCTTGGCGTTTTCGCACGCTGTTGCCATCGGCCTCATCTTTGTCATCATCGTGCTCTCCTCGATCCTCGCCTTCATCACCACCTTCCTTCCACAGTTCCACACGATGAGGAAGAAAAACCCTATACACAGAATCGTTCGTTGCTCGTTCGGCAAGGCGTTCCATTGCTCCGCTTATACATAGCTCTGACGTCACACACATTTTCAGCAAGCAGGCGTGCTACACGACCAAAGAGGCGCAGGGGGCTGCGATGGCGATGGCATCGGCATATTTTCCATCAACCAACGAACGCAACGTAGTACACACGAATAACAACACGTCCGCGATAACACCCGAGTAAAGACTCAAATTACGTATTCTCTATACTACGTTTTATAATACTTAAACGCGGCATCGCATCGGCATGCCATTCCGCAAATTCAGCATTCTGCTCGCGAAAATCCCATCAGCTAATTAAGTTTTGCGGGGAGAATACGTAGAGTATTAGAATAGATGAAAACGAACATCGAGAAAAGCGCAGAAAGATGGGACCACGCGGGGCAGAAGCGGCGCAAACCACTGGAAAACTTTTTTGCACGTCGATATCTCTCATCTAACGCGCTATTAATCACTTATTTTTCCTTCGTTATCTAATCTATCACCCCATAGTAAGTATTCCTCTAGCGTGAGTTGATTTTTCGAAATCGAAAGTTTTTCTACTTCTTTCAACCTGAACTTCATCGTTCGCTCAACTTTTCTCACGGTCGCGCATTCGAATCCGAAATTTCGCACGTGAAACATCTCACTCTGAAAAATAATCGAGAACTACCACGTTAAAATCGATCTCGCCTCTCTCACTCCAAAAAACAAGCTCAAAATCCACATTTTCCCCATCCCCATCCCCACCGTCGTCGCCATCAAAGGTGGCCACAAAACTACCGCTACAGCATCACCAGCTTCGGACCCAGTTCCGTACCACCTTCATCGCTTTACTCTCTCGCCGCGAATTTACTATACGATGAAATCCGCTCGTAATTTACGCTTCGACGATTCCGCAGGCTTTATTGTAATCGCAATGAAACGAACATAGCTAAACCGAACGAACGGTGGCGGTGTAAAGCTGTAAACAAAGTGTCATTTCCAATCATCCAAACTTGCCCATCATATTCCTTCTTTTGCCATCTCTCACTCTCACTACCACCGACGACTCCACTCGATACATCAAAGCAAATTCCATCACTTCGTGCGCACACCGCGTGTAGGCGAACCAACCACCACACTGTAGTGCTCCCTTGACCCAAACAAGACCCTTGGCACACATTTACACAATGCTGGTGCCGGTGGTGGTGAGTTTAGAAACGTTTTGCTGCCGTTACGTATGGACAAGCACCAGATACCGAGCATAAAAGCTCTGAAAACTTCGTCAACGTCGTCGTAGGCAAACGAAAATTTCGAAATTCGAACAGAAATCTAGAGCACAAAGGTTTTCTGTATGTAAGTATCATTTTTACGAGGGCGTACTGCTATGTAGTAGTAGACATCCCATTTCGATGCAAAAGACATACTTCGGCGTATCAGTATCGAGTTGATGATTTCAGCCATCAAAGAGAAAACCAAATCGTTTTCTTCGTTGCTTGAGGTTAAAGAACGGGACCAAAGGGGGAAGGGGCGAGATAAACGCAAAAAGTACAATTTTAGATGACCTTTCCTCTAACTACAAAGATTTTCCTCCTACGTTTCACAATTTCATTTCATTAATAATCTTATATTATACATCAGGGTGTCTACTAAATCCAAAAAACAAAATTTCGTACCTTTTTCGTACTTTTATCGTATTTTTTTCGTACAATAGATTTTTAATAATCATACTTTGAATCTACATGGAGGGGAGGGGAGGGGTGTATCATGCCATTTCGGGCACAAAAATCAAAATTTGAACGTGCTGAGCAGTGTGGTCTGGAGCTCAAGAGCCAATGCGAGACCGGAACGAATATAATTTGCCCATAGAGGTCTTTTGAGAGGAGGAGGGGTTTGATTGAAAATTGGTCAACAGAAATAGGGAAAAAATACCCATTTTGCTAATTGATGTCATAATCATAAAACTTACAAAAATTTTCACTTTCTGTTTTGAATTTTTGGGGGCTCAAATGTGATTTTTTTCCAATTTTAAAAGAAGAAAAAAATTTGCCCGAACGAAGCAAGGGCTAAAGTTTTTGAAAATTTGATTTCAAAAGACTTGAAAACGAGACTTTGAAAAAAAAGTAAAAACTTTGGAAAATTCGTATTTTGAAAGAGCTATAAAAAACAATGTTTTTTAATGCAAAGAGTTCGTTTTTTGGTTTTTAAAATTTTCGAATTGGAAAGATTTTTCTAGGATGTGAATTTTGATTTTTTTTTTTAAAAAAGTCAGAGAACAGGCGCCAGTGAAAGTGAAAACTATTGAAAAAATGTATTTCGAGAAGTATGCGAGGATTTTATTTTTTCACTTTGAAACTATAAAAATTGAATATTAAGTTGATATATTTTTTTCAAGAATTCCAATTTTTAAAAAGAAAAGAAAAGAATCCCAAGCGAAGCGAGGGCAAAAGCTTTAGAAAATTGTAGTTCGAAAAGTACTAGATGAACAATATCAATTTTAATGTAAGAAATTTTTTTTGATCTCAATTTTTTAAAATTTTATCAATGGTTTTTTTAAATTGTTTGCGGGGAAATGGCACTAAATTGGCCCGAGCGAAGCGAGAGCAAAAGCTTTTCTAAATTCGTAGTTTCAAGAAGCAAAACAGTAGTAATTTTGATGTGAAAAAGCCAGTTTTTCCACCAATGACATTTTAAAAAGTTTGTTAAAAACTAACTATGTACCTACCTACCTACGTACTTTCCAAACATAAATATGAATAATTTGAGAAATAGAAAACAATAATTTAGCCCGAGCGAAGCGAGGGAAAATTTTTTTGAAAAAATAAAAATTTTGAGGATATACATATTGGTGATTTTGTCGGCAAATTAACAATGGAATCCATTCAAAATTTCGTACATTTTTGACGTTATTTCGTACTTTTTTGGGTCATTTTCAAATTTCATGCTTTTTTCGTAAATTCGTACTTTTTTCGTGCTGTAGACACCCTGTACATATATATGGTTCTCAATATTCAAAATTGATAAGTTACTAAGAAAGAGGCATCTTCTCAGATTTTAGTAACATTTTCATCGCAGAATAGGAAGCATCAGAAAAATATCACGAGGAAACAAGTGATGCGAAATTTCATTTTTTTTAAAAAATCCCTACTTTCAAGCACTACCAATTTTCAACTAAATTTTCAAAAAACTGTCCATTCAACCACTCCCCCCCCCACAAACACACTTCCACAAAAAAAATTAACGAAGTCAAATTTTTCACAGGAAATTTTTTGTAAAAATTGAAATTAAAAAAAAAATGCAAACCCCCTCTCCCACATTTTTTTGTTTTTTTGGTTTGGGATTTTATAATTTTTCATATTGCAGTGTACCTCTACCTACATTTTCAAATTTGAAATCAATGAAATGATTAATTCATACAAAAATCGTCAGTACTGTCAGCTTTTTCACTACTTTTTGATTTATGAACTATCTCAATTGAAATTGTAATTCGATAAGTTTTCAGATGAGTAATAAGAATAACCTTTATGCATACGAGTAAAAATTACATAAAAACTTGAAGATATGCAACAAGTTTTGCAGACTCCGGTACACTCGCGAATTCAATATAGAACATTTATGCTATATTAAAAATGAAAAACCACTGACTTTCAAAATCACTACCTTTTCACTACCAGTTCTTGTCGTCAATTTCATCAAAAATATAGCTTTTTTCTCATAGTATCCAGCAAAACTTCTAGACAAAACAATCGTGACTTTTTCATGACCTATTTTTCACATTTTCAGCGCTCGCATGAAAATCCCCCCCCCCCTCCAAATCAAATGAGTTGAAAGCTGAAACTGCGAGGAAATTGAACAGGTTTGCCATTTTTTACATGATCAAAAATTAGGTACCTATTTCAATTTTTTCATTTTATGGGCTGTTTGAAAAATTTTCAAGTGCGTTTCGAGCAAAATTCATGACTTTTGCACAACGTTCTCAAAATTTCCAACAACAAAAATAGAAATTGGAAGAAAATTTGTAGGTAAATACAAAAAGTATTTTTTAATTTTAATCAAAATTAAAAAAAAAAAAACAAAAAAAAACACCAGTATAAAAATTGTTATATTTTTTTTTACTACTTTTCCACTACTTTCATCAACTAGATACCTACCCGGTAATAGTAAGGACAAAAAAAAATTGATTTTCTTCAGTTTATTCGAATTTCAATACTTTTTCATACATGAAAAAAAAAATCATTTTATACAAAATTCGTACTTTTTAGGCAATTGATCTCAATCAAAAGTTTTTCAATTTGTAGCCAATCAGTGAACAGTATTTTGGAGGGACCAATCTGTGATTAGTGTTCAACATTGCCAGATGATGAGAGATTTCATAATTTGGAATTAGATGGATCAATTAATTATGTTTTCATTATTTATTGCAAAAATAGATCATAAAGCCAGGGATGGAAATCAAACTGAAAGGTAAATCCTAAAAGCTGAAAGTCGAGGAACTGAGGAATTTGGGGGGGGGGGGGGGGGGGTTCAAAGCTAAAAGCTAGCCAAAAGCATTCATTCATTCAGCTTTCTTTCAGCATTTTTGCAAATTCATTACTCTGATTTCTTGCTTTAGGCAGTTTTGATTGTCTGTATCTTAATTAGCTAAAAATTACTGAAAATGATCAAAAATTGCTACTTATTACTAAACATGAACAAAACATTACCAAAAATTGAAAATCACCAGCAATTACCAAAAATTACTTAAAATTATCAGAAATGACAAGAAATTACCAAAAATTACTGGTAATTACCAAACATCACGAAAAATGACCGAAAATTGGTGGTAATTACCAAAAATTACTGCTGATTAATGATTACCGAAAAAATGACTAGTGACTATTGAAAGAATCACCAGAAATTACAAAAAATTACCAAAAGTTACCGGTAATTACTGAAAAAACTCACTAAAATTTACAAAACATTACTGGTAATTACCAAAAAAAAGTATGTACCCGGTAATTGTCAAAAAATTACTAGTACTCGTAATTACCAAAACAGTACTTTTCATTCACCAGAAATCGACAATAATTCGCTAAAAATTACGAGTAAAGAGAACATCGATGAAATTGTCCTCGTAAAAATACACCATGAAAAGGCGAACGTCGAACGAATGAGAAATGTGACCCATGGATTCTGCGACATTTTGCATTCCTGGCGCTGAACTCCTCCTCATTTCTGTCAACCACGAAGTCATATGTACAAAATATCCAAAAAATTTCAAATTCTGGGTATACAATTGGTAATTTGCCGAATTCACTCAATATCTTATCATTTTACTTTTCAACTCCTTCCCCTGACCTTCACAATAAACCCCAAAACCGAAAAAATCACGACCATTCCATCCCGGAACACTTTCATTCGCAATCCGCGGCTGGGTGAAAAATCAATCACTAATCGATCAATTCATGTCGCTCGTGCCAATTTACTTCGTCGTATGGTATACGCTATCACGTCGTCGTCGTCGTCAACCCGACGAAGTCGTAAATAACGAAAAATCGTGGAAAAAAGATAAGTTGGGGAATGGTGAAACTTTTCATCCACTTACCAGATCCAATATACGTCCTTCGAGGTAATCACTTCGGGTCATCTGACCACCCCTTACACCTTCACACGCTGCTTTACTCGAGAACCCTTCTCTTCGGTTCACGCGGAAATACGACCAACGCAGCAATTCATCAATTCCGCTTCCTCTATCCTCTTCAACTTACCCTTTCGATCTTATTTTTCTGTCCACCTTACCTATCCTATCCTATCCTATCCGTTAATTCGCTTTTGTAAACGTACTATATTCGCTCACCTCCCTCCCTCCTTCGTTCGTTCCTGCAAACCACCGCATATTCTACACCTAATACCACCGCAGCAGCTCTGTTGTGAGAGCGCGAGAGATATACGCGAACGCATTAATTAGGACACGGAAATCTGCTCCTAGAGCTCATCGTATACAGTACACAACACTATACTTTTCTCTTTTCGCTATGGGTAACTCGCTGCTGCCACAATCTCGCTCCTATCCTGCTCATTTGCTCAACTATACGCAGCTCTGGGCTCTATCCTATGAGCTCAAGAAGATGAAAATCCCTTCGAGCGAAACACCTTGCATCGCGTCACTAGAACATTTTCAACCCTTTGACAGTACCTAGCACATTCGGAAGGATTACCAAAGGCATATTTTTCACCCCTTTCCCTCATCACTGTCGTCGTGTCGTATCGTTTTTGACGAAATGCTGCCATAAAACAGAGATGACACACTCGAGATTAATTCACGAAAATTTATCCCAACGATGACGAAGACAACGCTGCTCGGCCCAGTTAATTTCCTCCCTTTTCACCCTTCTCTTCGGCGTGTATTGTACGAGTAAAACAAGTGGAACAGCGCAGGTAATAAAATCCCTTTCTTCTTCTTCTTCTTCTGACGTCAACGACCACACAGTCCGCCGCAGTGAAACCAAATAACAAAGGGCAGGGGTTCGGGAGTCTTCTTTTTTTCGAAAATTTCACCGAACCACGTGTTGAGAAGGAAGGGAAAAAACAACAATGAGTAGTAGTAGTTGTAGGACAACGGTTCGACCTTTCGACCGACCGTGACCACAGGTGTGGTTCTCTATTCTCTCAAAACTTATCTCGACGATAAATAAATCAACGGACACGAATAGACAACAGAGTGTCCTTCGAAACAAGTGCCACGGCCTGTAGTTATTCCCATACCCACTTTGACGCAAAATTTCCAAGTGTAGAGATGCTTTTAAAAATACCTACTCAAAAATTGTTTGCATTTCTCAATATGGTACGATGGTAATTAAAAATTGAATAGGGAGTTTTCAAATGGGAGACACGGAGACATTCCCATCAACTACATAAATTGAAAAAAATCGACCGAATTTTAATTAAATTTCACATTTTTTTCTCTCTCGACACGACTGAAAACCACTTCAAAAAAAAGTCCGATTCAATAGAATTTTATTGAAGAAATCTATTTATCTCAAAATGTTCCACCAAATATTCGTCACTATTCCGCGACTGCAAAATTGTATTTCACGGTATAAAAGACATTTGCTGAAATACCCTACGACAACGCAATCGTAATTCTACGTATCTGGTATTCCTGCTAAGTGCATTTCATATTTCGTCACAGAGGTAGAATACCGCCTACATTTTTATTTCGAATAATATCAAGAGATACACCACCAACGACATACATTATTATAAACGTTCTCGTGTAGTAGGCAGATAGGTACGTATACGAGGTGGAGCAAAGGAACGCAATCTGAAGCGCACCATTTCTGACACATTACGCACGTAATGTACAATACACGACAGAACCTCTTTTTAGATTTATATTATACACATTTATTATGTACTAGAATGTAAACGCTCTATACTCGCACATCAACAATAATAATAATAACAAAAATGCATACACACTACACAGTCCAGTAAACAGGTAGAACACAAAGGCGATTAGGCACGGTGGTTCTTCATCTTTACATACCTTCTATAGTATAGTACTTTCATTATCATCATCGTCGTCGTCATCATCATCCCCATCTCCACCGCCTCCATTATCATCATCATCATCATCATTACCATCGTCATCGTCGTCATTTCTATCTTTCATGAGCACTACAGTGGCATACTCCCTTCAACAACAAACTCTTTCTATTCAACCACACGTGTATTGTGAGCCATCAACTCCTGTAACCCTTCTCCAGAAAGACGCCACAGCCATCAGCAAGGGCTAGGGTATACAGGATGAGGGATTGTGGTCCTTCGGGCCGGATACTGAATGACCATATATCCCCCTTGTACACTGTGCCATTGCTGATGGGTTAGGCATGTACACTGCATTTTCTTCAACGACTTTTATTCAGCACAGTAAGTATTTATGGGCCATTGTTGAGTGACCAGGAGGTCATCCGGCCCGAAGGACCATGTACATCTGGTCAAAAACAGTGGTCATCCGGCCCCGAGGACCATGTACATCTGGTCAAAAACAGTGGTCATCCGGCCCAGAGGACCATGTACATCAGGTTTAAAACAGCGGACATCCGGCCCGGAGGACCATGTACATCAGTTTAAAAACAGTGGTCATCCGGCTTGAAGGACCAGGCCCACTTGATGAATGGCAGTGAGAGCATGTGGTCTTGTGGCCTGAAGGACCATGTACTTATACTAATCAAGTCAAAACACGTGATCATCCGGCACGGAGGACCAGGTACATGAAGTTAAAAACAGTGGTCACCCGACTCGAAGGACCAGGTGAATGGGGGTGAGAACGTGCAGTTATGCTGCCCAAAGTACCAGCGGGGTGTCTACCAAATCCAAACAACAAAATTTTGTACCTTTTTTTGTACAATAGGCTATATTTTCAATGTTATTCTTTGTCACGCACCCTCGCTCACATTATGTTCAAAAAAATTTCAAACAGTTATTTCTTCATTTGACTTATCATTTTGAAAATCCTTTCAAAATTGCATACACTTTTGACGGTTTTTCATACTTTTTGTGAAGTAAATTTGTAGTTTTCTTTTTTGCTGGCTGGTAGACACTCTGATCAGACATACTTGATCAAAAAATGTGACCATCCGACTCGAAGGACCAGGTACACTTGAATGCAGTCATCCGGCTCGAAGGACCAAGTGTACTTGGTAAAAAAAAAAAAAAACACAAAAAACAAGCGAATCATTCACAAATCGTGGGTCGTTTTTCTACCAGAACCAATGAATTGTTTTTAATGTCAACCATTCACTCAGAGCTACTTATCTTTGAATCAAATTCGTCGATTCAATGCCAGGGTTGGGCAATTTCGAAATAACGTAACAGGACAAACTGAAAAACTCCAATTCTACAATCATTTTCTCATTCACCATACCACATTTCAATCAATCGTTTTATCACCAACATCAATGAATGCTTTCACCCCCTGCAATCCCTTTCTTTCCTCTCTACTAACCAGCTTCATAATTATTTTTCCGGTACTCTCGTTAGAGCATAGGCATATCCGAAACGTGACTAAAAAGCGTTTCAAAAAAACAATGAATTTTGCTCTCTTTTTTTCATTTTTCCTTCACCACGTTTTCATCGTATAGCATTCCACAAAAGAAAAAAAAACCAAGCAAACTTTATACTAAAAGTAACAATTTTTTCATAACACAACCAAAGCTCAAGATGATTATGTCGCGAGAAGAGCTAAAACAACGAGAACGACGAGCAAGCGTAACCAAGCAGAGAACAGGAGGACACTTAACGTTATCCATTTTCATTATGAAATATTACAAACGCTTACACATTACACTAACCCCAAGTTCTCAGCTCGTCCTTCATCGTTCACAGCCTGTTTTTCTACTCTCTTCAATACCTCGTCTCTTTTCGTCGATCTCTCTTAGCGTAAAAATTTGTAATTTTTTTTCCTTTCTACTTTGCGTTTTTTTTTTCATCTTCACTTCAACCAAGTTTGTCGCAGCTTTCATCGCGTAATAAACATTTTCCTCAATTAGCATCCATCCGAACATCTTTTCTCCCGCCACCCCCTTCCATCTTTACATCCTGTAACAATTTTCAATCTACCGAAAATGCTCGATCTGTAGGCGGTCTCTGAGCAGAGCTTTAGCTTCGTATCGTAGTCTGTTGTGCTCCTTCCACACACAAAAAAAAAAAAAAACTCTTCTATAAACTACTAGCGATAAATCGCTCGTCAACGCGATGACGTCAAAATAACGTATTAGATACACTTTATCCTTTTAGAGATTCTCTTTATCTGCCTCATATTCTTCGCAGCTAGCTTTTCAATCTCGTCTCCTTCTCTTCGTCGTCATCCCCTAACGTTTGTGCAAACTGAACCATGAATATTTTCAACCAACACACACACGAGAGAAACGAGCTTTTCATCAGAAGCGCGACACACATTCCCTCTGCCTCCAATCCCAATCCTCCATTCCTCCTTCATCTCACTAATACACGCATTTGAAAGATAATTTAATTTCACGTCGTCGTCGTCGTCGTCGATACACGTATATGTATTTTTCACTTTCCAAAATACTTTGCGCGCTGCGCCACCAACCACCAGCTAACGTTGGAGCAATGGCTGAATAGGAGGAGAACGACAATATTCCAAAAAAAAGAAACACCATCACCGCCGCAGCCACAGTTAGCGTAACCAACCGAAAACGACGGTGACGCCTTGTTATTGCAAACATACCTATACAATATTATATATTTAACCGTTTACCCTTTTTACCGTCGTCGTCGGCGCCTATGCTGTATAAAATGACGAGACCACCTTTTCACAGGTGCACGCGGAATACCAAAATCCATATCCTACAAGTGTAGGTAATATAGATCGTATGCGTGCGTAATAGTACCTAGTACCTACACATTATCACCAGCTTCGCATCAACGCACACCTGCTGCGTTCCAGACTCTTATTATGGCTAGATAAACAGATACAAATCGGCAGACTGATACACCCCATTCTTTTAGACACCACAAATTATCACCTGTGCAATGTCACACTCAACATCAGCTAAAATTCCAAACGAGCGAGGTAATCAAATTTGAAAGTTTCCATACATTTATAACCAGAGGACGACTCTTTCTCAAACGTCAGTGTGATTGGGTGTTTTGGAAAAAAAAAAACTTTGGTAAACAAAAAAGTTCAAGAAGTCAGAACTTCCATTAAAACATGTTAATAAGAAGTCTTTTTGGCAACCACAGGCAAAATAATGAGTTTTCCAATTTTTGACATGAAAGTGCAAATTTTGACGTTTTTTTGGCAAAAAACCGAAATTGCGTCAATTTCAGAAAAAAGTAAAGTTTGTCTTAAAGTTTTTTTGGCAAAAAGGCAAGACTTCAAAACAATTGTGACTTCTTGAAATTTTTTGCAAAAAAACGACAAGTTTTCACTTTCGGTAACTTTTGGCAAAAAAAGTTGAGACTTTTCGGTATATTATTTCCGGTGTTTTTTAGGAAAAAAGTAAGATTGTTTGAGAATTCGATGAATTGAAAAACGAGAATTTTCACCAATTTTTGGCAAAAAGCAACACTTCTTCAAATTAACTAGCAAAAAAGTGATACTTTGGCAACCTTTTTTTTGGCATTCTTTGGCAAATAAGCGAGACTTTTGGGCCATTTATGGAAAAAAAGTGTGACATTGGAATTTTTTCACAAAAAAGCGGCAATTTATAGCAATTTATGGTAAAAAACAACTCCTTTTGGTAATTTAGAGAAAAACCGACAGTTTTTGCTGTTTTGGGCAAAAAGAAAAAAAAAACAAAAGTGTAACCAGTTGGAAAAGGATACAAAAAATGAATACTTTAGTAAACTGTTCACTTGTTGATATTATCATCATTTTCCTTGAGAGCGACAATTTGAATGAAAAGATGCAAAAATGAACGTTTTTTTGTTGTTCGGACCCATTTTTTCTAAAAATTTTCGCTCTCGCGTAATTTTGCCTTCATTTTCATGAAATCACCACACATCACGATAGGTTTCCACAAAATTACTCCTCATTTCGATTTTTCGTGCCTAAAAATCTAGTTTTGCCCCCTCCTTGAGAAAATCCTGGCTACGCCACTGCAGTCAGTAGTATAGAAAGGCAGAAACTGAACCATTTTTCGGATTCTAGAACACAGATAAGTGCCAAAATCTGTGTTCCAGAATCTGCCAAATGGTTCAGTTTCTGCCTTTTTATACTACTGGAGTCGAAAAAATCCTCTCACACAAGCATGTGACACATCAAAATTATAATCTTGTTTTTGAGTCAAAGATAATGAAGATATTGTTCACATTAGAAGTTGGGGAGGGGGTACTTCTCATCTCAATTACATTTTTGTATGTACATGGATAGAAAAATCTGTCCAAAAGCTGAAAGTTGAATGTCGAAAGCCATCAATTTTCGAGGATTTTAGTAAAATAATCAAAAATCCACTTTTTTGACCCTGGAAAGAAGTCAAGTAAGGTTGGAAGGTCAAATTCTGCAAAAAGCTCTAATATGGCGCCATCCCATTGTATTCCAAAAATTTGAACTCCCTCGGTCAATTTTAGTGATTGTTAAGGGGGGTATCAAAATAGGGGTAAAAAGGTTTTTCCCACCTTAAAAGGGGTGGGGATGATCTAGGAAGCTGAAATTAGGATATGTTAATCACATTGAGGGTGCTGACCAATGGCATGAATTTGGACCCTTTTCATCCGTTTGGGGCCATATGATGCCACTCCAAAAAAAAGACCTTTCTGTAATTTTCAACTTCGACCCTTCCCACTCCCGGGGTCAACTCTACCTCTCAAGAAAATCCCATTCCCCAAGTTTGACTTTATTTGATCAATTAGAATAAGTTCCGAGTCCCAAGTCGTAAAATGTACATAAAATTATTAAAATCACGTCTCTCTGAAGGGTCGTAGCGTCACCTCCACCTTGAGGCTAGGGAGTTGGTCGATAGCTCATTTGATAGGAGATAAAATGATCACAAAGCTCATTCTTCTACTCAAAATTTGATATTTCAGAAGGAGTTTTCAACAAAAAACTGGTTTTGGGGACGTTGATCCACTGCGGAGAGGTTATCTCCAGGGTTAGGGGCGGGAGATTTTAGTATGTTGTTCACCACACCACCCTAGACAATATTCACTAAAAAAAAACCATTGGTTGGGCTTATGCTCAAGTCAAATCGTACTTTGATTGGACTATTTCCCCCTTATTATAAACACAAGTCTTCCTCTTCGTCACCGAAAAACACATACAAACCCATAGGTATGCCTCACTCTTGGCCCAGACCTCAGACAGTAATTTCAATTTCATCGATCAAAGATCAATCAATCATCGTCACACCGTGCTCCGTTCTCCTCTCCTCGTCATTTCTCTCTCAATTCCTCTCTATCGGGTTAACATATTGCATAAGATTACAACCGTGATGCGTCGTCGCCGTTCTATCCCAATCTCGTTTTCTTATCACGTGCGAACCAGAATCACGCCGAAGACGTAGAGGAGAGCCCAAGCCGCCGCATACTACACTAAAAAGCTCGCCATAATGTAGTACTTTTCCATCATCGATGCGGCGCTAAAACGCTGATACATATCTCCGCATAGCGTAGCGTACTTTTCATAGGTAGGTACCTACGCCTGAATCGTGGCGTATCGACGCCTCTCCACCTATATGTACTCTGTTTAGTATATAGTTTCCTCTTCTAGCCCTCCGGTGTGCCATGCCATGCCATGCCATGCCATGCCATGCCATGCCATGCCAGGGATGGGATAACGCCAGCCTTCCTTCTCTTTCAACTTAACCTCTCCCATCTATGTACTGGCACTGGTGGCGTATCCATCGTTCACCGCGCGCCTAACGAAGTGTAATAACACAATCGATAGTATAACTCGTGCGCGGCTGCTCGTCCAAAGACGCCGACGCCACTACGGCAAGGTTACCTTCTACCCGTCTTCTTTCTCTCTTGCTCTTGGCTTCCTTCCCTTTCGACGACGACCACGAGCGTCGCTGGTTCTCATTTCTTAATTTTTTTTACATTTTTGTTAGCGAATCGAGCAATAGATAGTGAGACAGAACTCCCCTCATCTCACTATTCTCTTCAACAGCACAATAATATGCAAATGATGATTAAACACAACACAGTTTACTATTCGAATACACTAGTGATAGTGGAATCCCATCCAATGAACTCAAAAGCCACGAGGAGTCCTTTCAAAAGTACTCCGGCACCACGACGACGATGAGGTGGAAAGGTGCCCAAAACGCGTGCGTCGTCGCCAGTTTCGCGATTCGCGATCTCCGCGTTACACTGGCGGCGACAGCGACTAGCATGGCACGCACCTTGTACTCTTAATACACCAAGTCTCTAAGTACCTACGTTCCACCTGGCAACGTGTACTGTGACCCTACCCATACCCATTCGTCATCATTTCAGTCGAGAAAGGTAAAGTGTTCGCCACCACTACCACCGATCTATGCAAATACACGTGTATAAGAGCACCATTTTTACGTACGTTAACATCCCACAATCGCGTCGCGACATTCTCCAATACCCCTCTCGTTCTTCTCCTCGCTACATATGTACGTACTCATTGCCCAGAGAGAATACGTCCGGCATGGCTGGCTTTGCACCACAATCACATGCATTCTCATTTATACGAACGCTAATCGTATAAGCAAGCAATACATCTTTTACACCGTGAAAGAGAAGGTAACTTCTTTCTGCCCCTCATCCCTCAATTTGGCTCAAACTGCAGCTCACATCGCTTCCCCTCTTCGCGTCCCCACCATTCGCCTCCTTCCTCCTCGAGAGATTCGCGCATTCCACTACGGTTGAATCACCGGCGACGACGATGACGACGACGAGAATGGCGGCGGCACCGGCGGTGGAGTACTATACGTTACACGTCGGACAGACGCCGCCGCGCCCCAGCAGCGTCCAACGACCCAGTTCTTTAGCCTGGTCACATTACATTGACGCAGTGTACCGATAAATATGTATTGTGCTGTAGCTGTTTCCATTCTTTCAGGGAGATGAAACCGTGATACGGAGGGACAGTCTACGTGCAGGGGAGAACGAGCGTGCACCTGTCAATGGCCAACACCCATCAATAATTTCTTTGAAAAATATATTTTTGAAATAATGACCTCCCCCCCACTTCCCTCCTCATCCAAAGTAGTTATTTGACAAGCGAGTTGTGCAGAAAAATTGCACCCCTAGTCTGGAATTCGAGCCAAAAGACTCTGAAACTGATCACTCACAGAAAAACTGAAAAATCCTCATCCAAAGAAAAAATTTCAACGACTCGATCAATCTGAATAATATTCAGAGGCTTTCACAAGTTCATTTAGATCACCTCAAGGATCATATTTTCAGTGAGATGTACTCTTTTACATCTTGTATCTTGGTGCCTGCACCGAAGCGATAAATTTTCGACCATCGATAACCATCATTAGATGAGCCACCTGTTCCACCAACATTCTGTTCTGCACATTATAGAGGTTTCTTACCATTGGTAAAATGTTACGATATACATATTACATACCTACTTTCTACGTAAATTATTATCATTGCTCTCAAGTATCGAATATCCTTCTCATCTACTCTGATTACAACCAGCTAGCTCCTTATTTCTCCTACCTATTTTTTCTCATTAGTAGCAGCTCGCTAACTACCGTACAATTTACCTACTTATATGTAAATGAAAACTTCTAACTCTGCTGCTGCTGCTGCTGTTGTTAGAGCTGTTGTACGTATTCTCAAAAAATTACCCCAATGATCTTTACACTTTCTATTTCTCCATCTTCTCCTTCCCTTCTTCGGGGGATCGATAATACATAACCTACGGTGTCGATGCTGCGTTGACAATATCTCCATGTGCGTTTTTTTCCTTTTTCAATCTGACTATCATTTGTGAATCATTCCTCGTGAATTGCGATTATCGCACGCGAACGATTACGAGCATCGTGTACACTAAGCTATCAGACAGAATATTGTCATCGTCATCGTCGTCGTCGTCGTTACGGTAGAAATAATAATATTGTTATAATGTATTTCCATTTTTCCTCCTCGTCGATTCGAATTTAATATCTTTTCAGGACGACGAACAGATTAACATACAACGAAGATGCCTTCTGTTCTTACCCGTCGATGAGAAAACCACGACATGACATTTGCAAAGTCAAGGCCAGCTCGAAAGTTTTATTTTTCAAGTTTACAATAAATATTCAACAAATTCGTCTTCATTTTCCTACGCATTTAGAAACAAAAATTTTTTCGAGCATTTTTGAACAATTTTAAGCCCAGAATGAGGTAAGTAACGATTTTTTAGTGTATTTGAAAAAGTGTCACGTGACCTATCAAAATGGGTTGCAATTTTGCGAAAAATTCAAATATATCGTCGACATTTTTTTTGAGGATTTTTGAAAAATTTTGAGCTCAGAATTGGGTAATGATTTTTTGGTGTCTTTGAAAAGGTGTCTTGTGACCTATCAAAATGGGTTAAAGTTTAGCAAGAAATTCAAATGAAGAGTGATATTCCAAAACTCGCTTTGTCCATTTTTATCGAAGTGCGTTTTTCAGGGGTACCTGGTAGATGAAGTATTAACTCACATTCCTACATCATCAACCTACCAAAATGAGGTGTTAAACTCATCAAAATAGCCAATTCACTGAAAATTTTTTAAAAAATAATGTTCCAAAACGCGCTTTGTCCATTTTTATTGAAATTTTTTTCAGCAGTATTTAGTAGATGAAGTGTATACCTACACTCCTACATCATAAATCCACCCAAATAAAGTGCTAAACTCGCCTAAAAAGTCAATTTACCTCTTTAAAGGGAAACTGTTTTTCCTCTTTCCTGAAAAGTTGTGAAAATGGACAAAGCGAGTTTTGGAATATCACTCTTCAAATGTTTCGTCGAAAATTTTTTTGAGCATTTTTGAAAAATTTTGAGCTTAGAATTGGGATATGATTTTTTGGCGTCTTCAAACAATTTTCGTCTGACCTATCTAAATGAGTTCAAATTTCGCAAAAAATTCAAATTATTAATCGTCGAAATTTTTTTGAGGATTTTTTGAAAAATTTTGAGCTTAGAATGAGGTAACTTAATGATTTTTAGTGTCTTTGAAAAGGTGCCTTGTGACCTATCAAAATGGGCTGAAATTCAGCAAGAAATTCAAATGTGTCGTTGAAATTTTTTTTGAGGATTTTTGACAAATTTTGAGCTCAGAATTGGGATATGATTTTTTGGCGTCTTCAAACAATTTTCGTGTGACCTATCAAAATGAGTTCAGACTTCGCAAAAAATTCAAATTATCAATCGTCGAAATTTTTTTGAGGATTTTTTGAAAAATTTTGAGCTTAGAATGAGAGTTAATGATTTTTAGTGTCTTTGAAAAGGTGCCTTGTGGCCTATCAAAATGAGTTAAAATTCAGCAAGAAATTCAAAAGTTTCGTCGAAATTTTTTTTGAGGATTTTTTAAAAATTTGGAGCTTAGAATTGGGTAATGATTTTTTGATGTCTTTGAAAAAGTGTCATGTGATCTATAAAAATGAGTTAGAATTCAGCGAGAAATTCAAATATTTCGTCGACATTTTTTTGAAGAATTTCAAGCCTAGAATTGGGTAAGTAACGATTTTTTTGGTGTTTTTGAAAAAAGGCCATGTGAGCCATCAAAACAGGCTGAAATTTTGCGAAAAATTCAAATATTTCGTCGAAATTTTGTTCGGACCATTTTTGTAAAATTTCGAGCCCAAAATTGAGTCGTAATTTTTCATGTTTTTGAAAGTCGTCACGCGCAATTCTTTATCACGGGCTAGAATTTTAGTTGGAAAATTGAAAATTTCCAAAAGAATTTTTTTTGATCACCTTTGAAGATTTTTGAGCTCAGAACTCGGTTATGTTTCGGGATGGTTGAGCTCGAAATTCTTCAGAAATACTGGGTAAATGTTTTTAAAGAAATTTTTGGGTTTCTGTCGAAATTTTGATTCATTTTAATGGGTCGCATGACACCTATAACCCAATTTTGGGCTCAAAACTCTACAAAAATGCTCGAAAAAAGTTTTGATGAAAATATTGGAATTTTTCGCCAAGTTTTAACCAGTTCTGTCAAGTCGCAAAGTCTTTTTTCGCCCCAATTTTGGGCTTGAAAATTGTCAAGTTTTACATGATTGGAAAATTTGCACTTGACCTTTCAATTTGGAAATTTATGCTAATATGTCCTGATGTTGAGGAGTTGAGTTCCAACGACTCGATGAGAAGTGTTAACTCCTCTGTTTCATCTCAGCTCTGATTCGATGATCGTCGGTTTCTTACATCGACTCCTCAACATCCGTAAGATTATTGGCAAGTGCGTTGTCCGCAGACGACATTGAAGCTATCAGACCGTTACGTCTCTTCCCGTGAAGTTCCGGGACGTTCAGGTGGCGAGTTTTGCATTCGGAAAAAATGTGTAACTGTGTCAGAGTACTGCACGGTTAAGTTAAAATAGCCGGATAACCGCCGGAGCTATCGGCTAATTTAACTACAGGTTACAAACTGCAGTTACTTTTGTCGGCGCGCGCAACCAGCGGTAAGTTAGGTTAATAACCATACGTTAACCGCATTCGGTTCTCTGGTGTCTCAACAATACATTTTGGTGACTCATCAAACAGATAAGACAGAATCGAACATTACATTTCCGATAAGAGCGCGGTATAATCGCAGGTAGTTTAGTCATTTTAACTACAAAATTATCCGCATAGGCTAACGCTAATATAACTGCTTTTGGATGAGTTATATTTGGTAGCTTACCGCACACGACACGCGACTAACGCAGATAACTTTTAACTATACCGTGCAGGACTCTGAACTGTGTACACTGTACGCATTTTTTCGCTCGCTTTTAAATTATTACTCGTATACAGTTATGGCTCTGTACGTTACAGTACAGTGCGACCAACCACGGTGAAGACGACGACAACCGATTGCAACGAACGACCTCGACATATTATACATGTAAATTTATTGCTGAACAGTACATTACGTCGTCGAATGCGTACGATGACGTCAGTCATTTATGTGGGTGAGCGGTGGCATCGGAAAGTATAAAAAACCCGAACGCGATGCGAAGAGGTGTAAAGGAAACTTGTTGTTTAACTGCTCGCTGGAATTTTAGCGGTTGTCGTAGGTGACCGAGAGGCGAGAAGAAGCGGGGGAAGAGGCTGTTTTATCTCCTTTTATCTATCGGAAAATTGCGAATCGATTCGTCGCCTCGCTCGTAAAATGTATTGAAAGGAAAAATATCCGGAGAAAAGTTACGACCACGATGGTGTGTAGGTCGTGCTCGTACTAACGGAAGTATACGATACTAGTTTGCACCTGTGTTTCTTTCGTGTGTAAAGACGTTCGCACCGAGTGACACAGGCGGATTAACTTTTTCAAGAAATATATAATCGAATGAAAAGCCTCGGTCTTTACGTAAGACCGGTGTGATGTGAAAATAGCGAGAAAGTTTCGACGATGTAATTGTCTGCAGCACAAAAGAAGGAGAAAAAAAAGTAAGGTTATACTTTTTCCCTAAAAGAAATGGCATATGGTCGGATGTACGATTTTTCTTTCTCCGGGGAAATGAAGGCGAAGAAACGGAAATTCGTGGTGTTGGGATTAGTCGCAGGTAAAGTACAAGAATAAAGAAGGGTTTCATTGGATGGTTTGTTACGTTATATTGCATCGTATTGGATAACGATGTAGGTGATGTGATAAGAGAGGAAGGTACGCCGAGTGAAGAGGGCAGGTGGAGACTTATGATTAATATTTATGAAAGGTGTATCTGTATAGGTATTATTTACACTGGCGAATACGTTTTATAGTCTATCCGGTGTATGTCTGCGCGGAATAGCGATGACGAAACCATGTCGAAGATAGCGAGAGCCGCGAACTTTGATGCGAGCGGGGGGGGGGGGGGTGGAGCGTAGAAAACCTTCCGATGGCCATCGGTCAAGTCGTAAGAAGATCGCTATTGCCATGATGATTGTCATCGTAATCGTCAAATCGTGTCTACGAGCGCAGCATCGTCAATTAGCCAGGGCAGAGAACAGGATGCAGGATGTTTCCGTGCGGACTTCGCTGCTCTGATCGAAATTACAAGTATTGATTATTGAGGATTTCATTGATGCAGATATCGAAAATTGAATCAGTTCCGTTCCAAGTCGAATAAATTGATGCAACGTTCGATAATCGAATGAGAATCAAAAAAAATTGGGCAAAAAAAAAGAAACGAGAATTTAGCTCGATCGATTTTTTTAAAAATACGCCAGATACGACGTGAATGATGCTGGCAGAACGTGCGAAATTACGTTGTAGCAGGTGTTCGGTGTTCTTCTATACGGCCGAATTGAAGGAAGAAGACGTAAAGTGACTGATAGCCGAGCTGATACAGGCAGTCGAAGAGAGGTCAACTTTTACGGCGCAATTTTTCAACCAACTTTACGCGCATAAGTATTATCGCGTCGTCGACGGATTTGAATTTTCGTACAAACTTGAGAAAAAAAATTATCGACGATTGAATAAAGCGAGACAAATTGGAAAATTTATGGTTGTACTCGTAAGTTGCGTCGGCTTATTTGGTTATGACTTTTTAGTCATCTGTTTATGTAGTATGCGATTTGAATTTGAGCTGTGACGAAGTGAATGCTAATTGTTTCGAGGAACAAATTGACGTTAAGTAGTAAACAGAACACCTCACACAGTACGATTAGTCATTACGTATTATGTATACGTAGTAGAACACGATTAGAGCGCCAAACACGATACAAACATGACGTTAGTTGAATGACACGAATTCTGGAAATTCATCAAAAAAAAACAATCGAATGATCGATCGATATTAGTAGCTTGAAAACCTCGTGGATCCCCCCCTCCCCGGTCACCTCTCCATTCAAGTAAAATATTCCAAACAGGGAACAATTTTTCGGAATTCCTTGCAAAATTTCAACTCATTTTCATACATCACACGGAATTTTTATTTACAAAGACACCAGAAAATCTCATTGGTACCCAATTTAGGGCTCAAAATTTTTCAAAAATTCTCAAAAAAAATTTTCGACGAAAAATTTGACTTTCTTGCAAAATTTCAACCCATTTTGATAGGTCACATGACACTTTTTCAAAGACACCACAACATCATTACCCAATTCTGAGCTCAAAATTTTTCAAAAATCTTCAAAACAATTTTCGACGAAATATTTGAATTTCTCGCAAAATTTCAACCCATTTTGATAGGTCACAAGGCACTTTTTCAAAGGCACCAAAAAATCACTACCCAATTCTGAGTTCAAAATTTTTCAAAAATCCTCAAAAAAATTTTCGACGAAATATTTGAATTTTTCGCGAAATTTCAACCCATTTTGATAGGTCACATGACACTTTTTCAAAGACACCAAAAAATCGTTACATCATTGTAGGCTGAAAATTTTTCAAAAATTCCTCAAAAAAATTTCAACTAATAATAATTTGAAATTTGTTTGCGAAATTTCAACTCATTTTGATAAGATTACACGAAAATTGTTCAAAGACGCCAAAAAATCATATCCCAATTCTGGGCTCAAAATTTTTCAAAAATGCTCAAAAAAATTTTCGACAAAATATTTGAATTTTTCGCGAAATTTCAACCCATTTTGATAGGTCACATGACACTTTTTCAAAGACACCAAAAAATCACTACCCAATTCTGAGTTCAAAATTTTTCAAAAATCCTCAAAAAAATTTTCGACGAAATATTTGAATTTTTCGCGAAATTTCAACCCATTTTGATAGGTCACATGACACTTTTTCAAAGACACCAAAAAATCGTTACATCATTGTAGGCTGAAAATTTTTCAAAAATTCCTCAAAAAAATGTCAACTAATAATAATTTGAAATTTGTTTGCGAAATTTCAACTCATTTTGATAGATTACACGAAAATTGTTCAAAGACGCCAAAAAATCATATCCCAATTCTGGGCTCAAAATTTTTCAAAAATGCTCAAAAAAATTTTCGACAAAATATTTGATTTTCTTGCTGAATTTCAACTCATTTTGATGGGTCACATGGCACTTTTTCAAAAACACCAAAAAAATCACAACCCAATTTTGTCCTCGAAATTTATCAAAAATTAAATGCTCAAAAAACATTTTCGACGAAAAATTTTAGGATTTATCGCAAAATTTCAACCTATTTCTAAAAAAAAAAATAATTTTTGAAATAATTTCACAACAGTTGAATTATACTCGACATTATAGGGGGGGGGGACTTTCTTCTCATTCACGTCCTCAAACATCTGTAAAAACCTCATTCTCTCAAATTTCTCAATCTTTCGATCGATCAACGCTAAAACAGCACCAGCTGTACGCAGCAATTTCCCAACTAAATGAGAAAAAAATTTTCCCTTTTTTTTTCAACTCTCGTCCCCGCGTCCTCCACATTCTTCATCTTCATTCAACTAAACCTCATTATTTTTTCAAAACTATCGTTTCTTCCAGTTTTTCTTTTCTTCTCGAAAGATAAATCATCCCGAATGAAACAATAGTTATTAACACGCGAAATGAAACAAAAGAATAGAATTCGTTCAAGAATAAGGGGGAAAAAAGTTGGAAGAAAATATTATTCGATCTTTTTTTGTTGACCACCCTATCTATGTACTATCTGGTTTCTGCGGTTGCTCCTGCTGTAACTTAAAATTTCTAAAATAAAAAATGGCGATGCCATCTTCGCTTTTGTTCGCGTGTCCATTTTTCTTTCTTCGTTTCCTTCCTGCCTTCGTCACTATCTCTCGAGACATTTTTTTCATCTTGTGTTTTTTCGCCATCACTAGAATCGTTGCAATGGGGTTTAATTTTGGTCGAAATTTGTCATTTTCAGCTTTCGAGCTGTAGAACTTCTCAAGTCCCTTTTCCCTTCATCACTGCGCTGCTGCTCCTAATCAACTCGTATAAAATGCAATACATAACGAGGATATCACTCGAAAGCTCACCTCAAATTAAATACAATCACATAACAAACCCGCGGCCTTTATCCAAGTTACAAATACACACAAACGCCTTTTCACCTCACATGTACACATAAGGTTTACGCCTCGGTGCCCTATGAAGGAAGGGATCACAGAGCACCACGAAGTACATACAAGAAGCAGGGAAACAACCTCGTTTACACCGCAAACACACCGAACGACACATCACCGACCACATATCATCTTGTAAAACACGAGTTAAGTAAACCACCAGAGAATCCAACTCTACACACGTTGCATCGATCGATTTTTCCGTGCTTTTTCCGGCGACGACGACGATGGCGGCGTCCTAAACCAATCTATAGGTATTTCAACTTTTCAGGTTGCAATTCTCTTCCTTTATTTACTTTTCCTGTCTCCGGTCTCTCTCTATCTTTTCTGTACCTACTCCAGACACTCGTATTTTCTTCAAACAAAAAAAATACCAAAGAGAGAAGCGCGTTCGGTTCGCGATACTCCACCAATCAACCATCAACATGGCAAACAAACTCGTAAAATATTCCATTCGCGAAAGAATAAAAAAAACACAGAAAGAAAGAAGAAAAATGACAGAAAAAACAACCAGGAACATTTCTTCAATGAAGACGACAGCGATATAAACTCTCCCTTCAGTCCCTTCTCTCGTTTCTTTCTCCTTTCTAAAAATTTACATCGTGCTCGCGACCAACAAAAACAAAACCAAAAAAAAACCTAAAAAGTACGATACGAAGCCAAGGAAAAAATGCATCTCGTATTATTTTTTTCGTCGAATATAACTGTAACGAGTTATGAGTACTCGAAAGTATCTCGATATCGCGTCCTCGTCCTCGTCTATACAGAATTCCACTGCATCTCTGTATACTTTACCTGACTCTAGCTTCCACTACCGCTCCCCTTGCCCAGCTACGAGGCACTTAAAACAGTTACGATGCACATTCGCGCATCACTAATCATCGTCATCGCTGCTCGAGTCGACACACAACGTATTCTCTCTTTTTTTTTTTTTGGTCGATATTCCGCTATTTTATGTATTGTTCTCTTCATCTCTCTCGTCGTCTCTTCGCCTACATCGAGCTGCGCTGACAGATACCGTAATATACGTACTACTGCATGGACATCGGCGACGACGACGACGAAGACGGCTTGGCTTGGTTGGCTCGATCATCGACGAGTTGCAAACCACTCTCTTATGACCAGCAAAAAAAAAACCATCACATAGAAAAATATTGCACGCTTTAACCGGAGAAATACAGCAGCGGAAAAAACCGCGGAATATTATCGACATTAGGTATAGGTACTATTATTCGCAAATTGATGAACCACCGCGAACAGTTGATGAAAAAATTGGACGAAAACACCGCCAAGATGATGAAGAGAGAGAGAGAGAGAAAACAGAAAAGAGGAACAATTGAACAGCAATTAATGCAGAAATCAGGGCCTTGGTAGGTTGTTGATACCATCGAACAAAAGAAATCCTAAACGATACCAAGCAAGGGTGGGGGGAGGAGGAAGTGGGTCAAAATTTACTCACTCGAACCAGAAAAAAAAATACAAAAATACAAAAAATTTGAAATTCGAAATTTCAAAACGAGAAAACTAACGAGAAATTTCAAAGTTTGATTTGAAAAACTGCATCATTTTTCGCAATTCTGACCAAAAAGCAACACTTTCTCACAATTTGGGCAAAAATGAAAAATGTTGTTGAAATTTGTACCGTTCGCGAACGACTCCTTCGATCGTATGAATCATTCAACAGACTGATGAAGAAGACTGTCGGTGACAGAACAAGAGAACGTCTAAGACGTGACCAAAATGCAATATGGCTCCTCTAGTCGTTCGCGAACGGTTCGATTTTTTAAATGAGTAATATACTCAATAAAACGAATCAGTCGTTCTTGAATGATTCGTTCGAATAAATAAAGGGAAAATCACCATAAGAACTGTCATTAAACAGGAAAATGAACAAAAAAAAAAACCTCAAAAAAACCACTTCATACCCACGACTTGGGCCGTTCGCGAACGATTCTTTCGACCATTTGAATCACTCATATACTGATGAAAACCACTTCTGGGATGGGAACATGAAAATGAAGCAAAATGAAATCAAATAAGTATGACAATTCTGATTTCAGATCGTATACAACTCTGATGAAAATACATCAGTCGTTCGTGAATGATTTGTTCGAATAAATTGAACGCTTATGAAAATCGTTTTGCACTCAATACTTGAACGTTCGCGAACGATTCCTTTGACCATATTATGAGTCTTTTTAATTGCTGACAAGAAAGACTTTCAGCTGAAGTACAGAACCATATTATGTAAATGACACAAAATATGTACGTCAATTCCAGCGGTTCGCAAACGAATCGCGTTTCAAATAGGACCGCATTTTTCTCCGATTGGACGAACCGGTCGTTCGTGAACGACTCTTTCGAATAGATAGAACATCGCGGCGCACGCGAAAAAAGACCTATCATCCAGAGTCCAGAGTATACTGAGAGTATACACGAGAGAAAAATAAGAACGACAAAATCCATCGAAAATTAGAACCGTTCGCGATTGTTCGAAGATGAAATACGTCTTTTCTGGTCGTACACGAACGATTTGATCGTGAAAATTTACCATTTTTCTGAATAGAACACGAAAATCGTTCGCGAATGATTCGTTCGAATAAATAGAACGCCGAGCCACGCCTAAAAACGTAAAAAAGGAACAATCGCCAAGAGTTCGTACGACAGAAACAAAAATTATTTTAAAAATCAGAACCGTTCGCGAACGATTCTGTTGAACGAATGAATCAATCCACATGCAGATGATTATCAACTTCCGAGGAAGAATAGAACCGAAATGAAATATGCAATTTCTGATCACTGATCAGTCACGAACGATTCGATTATAAAATTTGATCGTTTTCTCAAATGAAACAAATATCAATCGTTCGCGAACGATTCTGTTGAACGAATGAATCGTTCTACATGCCGATAAGATTGAAATTCCGAGAAAAAATACAGCCGAAATAAAATATGTCATTTCTGATCGGTCACGAACGATTCGATAATAAAATTCGACCATTTTCTCAAATGAAGCAAATACCAGTCGTTCGCGAATGATTCTTTTGTATAAATAGAACGTCGAGTCATACCTCAACAAGAAAAAAAAAATCACCAAGGAGTCGACATAAAACTTGAAAGGAAAAACAAGAGCAAAATGGACTTCAAAAATCAAAACCGTTCGCGAACGATTCTGTTGAACGAATGAATCGTTTCACATACCAAAAAGAATCAAATTCCGAGGAAGAATAGAACAGAAATGAGAAATGAAATTATGTCGTTTCTGATCAGCCACGAACCATTCGATTACAAAATTGGACGATTTTCTCAAATGAAACACGAAACGAATACCAGTCGTTCGCGAATGATTCGTTCAGATGAATAGAACGTCGAGTCATACCTCAAACACATGGAAAAAAAAATCACGAAGAGTTTACATGAAAGAAAAATCAAGAGCAAAAATGACTTCGAAAATCAGAACCGTTCGCGAACGATTCTGTTGAACGAATGAATCGTTTCACATACCGATAAGAATCAACTACCGAGGAAGAATAGAACCGAAAGGATGCCTTTTCTAATCGTTCGCGAACGATTTGATCATAAAATTTGGTGTTTTTCTCAAATGAAATATATATTCGAATCAGTCGTTCGCAAACGATTCGTTCGGATAAATACATAGAACGTCGAATCGAATTTCAAGAAAAAAATCACCAAGAGTGGACATTATGAAGAAAAACAACAGCAAAAATTACTTCAAAAATCAAAACCGTTCGCGAACGAATCGTTCCACATACCGATCAGAATCAACTTCCAAAGAACGAATAGAACCTCGTTCAAAGATCGTTCATGAACGATTCGATCGCCAAATTTGGTCATTTTCATTACCAGAACATATCTATCGTTCGTGAATGATTCGTTCAAGTGAATCGAACGTTTATGCACACTGCATGAAAAACCAATCGTCAAAAACTACCACGTAAGGGAAACTCCTACGAAAATGTCCCAAAAAAATCAATTTTCTATACCCACTGGTCAGTCGTTCGCGAACGATTCTTACAAAAAATTGAAAACCAACTGCCAGGTTCTTACCTTCTTACACCATCCATACGAAAACGTAAGCTTCCAAATTGATACTCTAAAAAAAGCTACTTCGATACACCAATGATTCACTCTATAAAAATTTATCGATCAGACATACACAATCGAATCATTTCTTTGTTCGAGTCGAGACATTCGACAACGCGAAAATAACGTACCTACAGTACAGAAATATCCCGTTAAATAATTTGACCTTCCTGATCTTGAAAAAAAATCAATGTTACCGATATCGCTTCCTATTTTTTCCGACCAATCGGTCGGCGAAATGTTTATAAGAACACTTTTATTTTATGGGCTAACAACATCATTATCATAGCAGCATCGCATCTGGTCGATGCGGCCATCTCTAAAAATAAATATCTGCATGACATTTTCTCGTTTGTTATCTCGGCTTCCTCGTACTCGTATGTACTTCAACGCTGCTCGTACTTGTATTTATAAAAAGTTCGCCAATGTACTACATATTTAATAAAATGTACAGCTGTACTGTACACGCACACGTAATTATATCGCATAGTAAACCGCCACACACTACCACCCCATAATGTGTATAAAAATATGCATTTATTTTCACGCCCCGTTTTTTTTCAAACAAGAACACACCGAGAGTGAAATGAAAAGAATGCATTATTTCAGCTCAAGTGAGCTCAATTTGTTCGCGCATTTCTGGGTCTCGCCAAATATAAAAAAATTTCTATCCGCCATTATCAGAAATTCTTCCGCGAAATTTCGATAAGTAAGGAGTATACGCATCAACAAAAAATAACACACTCGGTATTATAAATCCATATCTACAATTCTACATCTCTCTACCAACAGTTTACTCTCTCCATCGGGTGCCAAATTCCCATCATAATTCACTCTTACACGTACGTATTTTTCAATCTACGATCACAGAAGATCACCTCTCTCTGCTTCCATCTCGTCATCTCTTCCTTCTCTTCTCCACAGAATCGTCGACGAACGAAAAAAATTCATCTTCGAGCTACCGGCCGGTGCGGTTCGCGACTCGCGATTGCTCCAATGACTCATACACACTCACACACTAATATCACATCCGATAACGTGTCGGCGGTATAAATTTTCTCAAGGATACGCAATCTACACACACACACAGCTCCCGAGTACCTCGCAGTATTCTCTGAATCACATTTCGTCGAGTTCTCTGCGCAATTCCGACAATTTTTTTCCACTCGTTAGTCGTAGAATAGACTTTTACGAATACACATCGCATGTACATAGATGTGTCAAGAACTTCGACTTATCTTTCGAAAGAAGAAAAAATTCAAATTCGATACAATAGTACACGTAGTAATACGTAAGCAAATATGAGTCATATTGGCCTAGCTGCTTGTACAAAGCTTCTGATAAAAATTTCTAAATTCAAATATTACAGTACTCGAAAACTTTCTCAACATTTCTACCGCGTTCCTTTGACAGCGAATTTCGATATTCCCCCTCCCCCTCTTCCCAAATTGAAAATCAATCCAATTTTTGAGTAAATTCTCCAATATTTTGACGGAGGAAAGAATCATCCTTCCTCTACACACAGAAACGAAAAAAGAATTATGTAAGTACTAAAAACAGAAAAAAACTCAAAAACAAACTTACCAAAACGTCGTAACAAATATCCCTTAATTCTTTCTCGACTTTTTCCCTGTATTCTCTGGCCATTTGCTGTTTCCGTTCTGATCCTTCTGTTTTTTGTTCGATTGAGGATATCACTCGCCATGACGATCGTCTGGCGCCGACCACGTTCTTATAAGCTACGGATAGCAAATTTCGTTCCTCGTTCGAAAGCTCGACGCCGGTTTCTGTAACAGCTTTCATCGCCGATGCCATGTCATCGTACCTTTCCGCCTGTTCGGCTAGTTTTGCGCGCTGCACTAACTCTTCTTTGTCTACTGACATTTGTACTTAAAATTTAATTTATCTGCCAATCAAAAAAGAAACAAAACAAAAAAAACGCCATTAAAAATCAACTTCGAATGCAACGTTACACGTTTTATTACAGCGTAAGTTATATCTATCTACAAGTATAATAGTAATAATAGCCGAGATCTAGATGTACGAGTAATTCAATATGTTCAACAACTCTAATACACGTAATAACGATGATAATTACGCGAACAAATAACACGTGGGTAGCGTATTTATGGTTTCGAGGCATTATATCGACAGATCGAGGGGGAAGAGGGGAGTATTAAAAGCGGGAAATGAGGTCATTATACCACCAGAATGATTGATCGTTTTCAATTTTTCACAATGTCGCAGCCCAAAATGATCAGGGTCACTCCATATCGAGTCAACGAGCTTTTTAAACTCAACTTTTGGTGTATTTTTCACGCGAATAAATCTCGACGAGGAGATGAAAAATTATGCTAACTGCAAGTTTCAAAGTGCATTGGAAGAGAAGATAGAGGGTATTCAAAGTTTTGAGGAAAATGGGATATTGTAAAGTTCAAACGGGGTCAACTTGAAAACTAAGTGGGTGGTACAAATTTTACAAAATTTGGAATTTTGACCAGTTTATTGGCCCGTAGAATCGCTTTTTGGAGTTGTGGTGAAGAATCAGCGTTGTTGCCACCTTTTTAAGCACCAAAAATTAGCTAGCAAAGTTAGAAAATTATATTTCTTCAACGCGTCCTGTCCATGCCCAAAAATTTTGAAAAAAATTACTCCCAAGTACAACTTTTTATGCAGATTATTCATTAACATGATTATCAAAAAATTAAGAAAACTTTTTTCGTAATCTCGATTCAAAAAATTCTCCAAATTACGAGAAAAATATACATGTGACCTCTCTCAAAAAAGGTATGTACCTGCATAAGTCGGATTTCTGAAAATCGAGTTCTTACGTTTTCAAACACTAGAGACTGCCATCTTTCGAATGAGACCAATCCCAGTCACCTGACTCACGCAAACTTATAGGAATGTGAACTTCGAATATCAAAAAAGTTCATTTTTTTATTGGGTCAAAATGTCAAAAAAAAAGAAAAAAAATACGATCAAGTCAATTCAGTTTAAAAATATGATTTTAAAATAAAATTTATAAAATTTTTCATCAAATTGATTAAAAAAAAAAAAAAAAACAATAAGAATCTTTTTAAAAAAATCAAAAAAATGATTTTTTGAAAAAATTAATGAATTTCAAGTTAATTTTGGTTTAAAATTATATTTTGAAATAAAATTCATCAAAATTTTCGTTAAATTGGTAAAAAAAAAAAATGAAAAAGTAACAATAAAAATCCTGAATAAAATTAAAAAATTGAGTGTAGGTATTTTTTTTACTTTTTGAATTTTAAGTTGATTTTAGTTAAATGGTGAAAAAAAATGATAATATAATAATAAAAGTCTTAAATAAAATCAAAAAATTGATTTTTTTGAAAAAACTGGGTGTAGGTATTTTTTTTACTTTTTCAATTTCAAATTGATCTTAATTAAAAATTATAATTTTCCATCAATTTAAAATTGAATCTACCAAAATTTTGATCAAATTGATAAAAAAGAGAAAAAACGAGCAATAGCCTTGAAAATAATTTCAAAAAATCAATTTTTTTAATGAGATTAATTTTTCTAGATTTGGCTAAAAAAAACCATTTCTCGACCTGAATTCACATTTCTGCCTCTAACTGAAAAACCTATTTTCCGACTTGTGGCCACCTTACGCTTGAGAGATCACACATTTTTTTTCTCAGACCCCCCTCTCCCCCCCGAACTCTCCAATACTTTATTCAACGTCGCCAAAATATACACACTTTTTCCAAGAAGGCACAATAAATGGTATACGAGATTCGGAGGGGAAAGGAGGGAGGTGATGCAATTCAATGATGACCAATTATACACGTGAAGAGTACCTTTTCCTTTCATCTTTCGATGAAAATGCCAACTCGAGTATTCGACATTTTATGACTGATCAGACCAAATTTTCAAGTCACTTATCCCTTTTTTAATTTTTCTCGACACCCCCTCCCCCCTTCAAAAAACGTTTTACCGGTTCGAAACACGATTTCCCTCACACAACGTCCCATCCTTTCGAACCACCTCCGATCACTATACACTTTCATCCTCTGATAATTCTTCGATTTTATTGGCGATTCTTCAAAAATTTCACGAGCAATTAGCTACTCGCGTGCCAGCATTCGGCTAATAAATTTTTCTGAGAATTGGCCAAAAATTGAAAAACCGATACCGCCGGCTGCAGAATTCGGATCTAACGACCAAACCGCGTGTAATTTCGACACAAATGTACTCCAACGACGATCAATATCATACCACGTCACGTCACAGGCGACTTGAAGAATCGCATTTGCAGCCGTCAGGTATAAATACACTCAGCATTCGAGTTCTCAGGAGAACGAAAGTTAATTTTATAACCATCATCACTGGCTGCAGATGCGAAACATTCGCAATTTCTACGCGAGAATTGTGCGAATGCAAGATACTCAAAAAAGCGTGTACATAATTTTCGAATTCCACTGCTGAATTCGTTCGACTAATAATTTTTATCTAAATTCGAGTATTTTTTCACCATGCTCGGTAATACTGTCTCTGAACCGAATTTGCAGCCGTCAGGTATAAATACACTCAGCATTCGAGTTCTCAGGAGAACGAAAGTTAATTTTATAACCATCATCACTGGCTGCAGATTCGCATTTCTGGCGAGAATTGCGAACACGGGATGCTCAAAAAAGCGTATAATTTTCAAATTCCATCAAACACCGATTCGTTCGACTATTTTCGACCAATTTTTATCCAAATTCGAGTACTTTTTTCCAGCATGCTCGTAATACTATCTCTGAACCGAATCGACTCGGTGCCTCGTTGATCACCAATCATCGTCATCACCGCACCTCTTCAACATTTCATTAAAAATATCACGTAGGAGGAACAAATTCATAAACTCTGTGTTTCTCTGCAGCATCAAAAAAAAACTACACCTATACCTGGACCCGAAGACCGGTTCTTTTCGCGAGTGTGTCCCGCGTGCTCCATCAGACCATCTTCCCTCTTCTCCTCTCTAAAATAATTTCAATAATAGCGAGCAAAGCTACACCCAAAAATGAACACCGAAGATGTGTAGGCAAATTAGCTCTTGAAGAATTTTCATACCAAATACTCGGACAACATCTTTCACAGATACATGAATATGTACGTATCTCTATCTACTTATCATTGTTATGCATTAAAAAAAAAAAAAAAAAAAACACGTGTAAATTACACCATCTGGGTAAAATCGTGCCGCTGGTCGATTATCTTCACGTACTTGACCAAAAAGTAGCCACTTATGGACATCTGTTTGCATTCTTTCGAGTCATTTTCTATCACAACCACGCGCATTCCCCATCTTTCAACATTAAAATAGAGGTTCTGGCACAGCAGAAACGATCGGTAAAAGGGCAAAAGAGGTACAGAAAAATCGAACCCTCGACTCAATTTCAATCAGGTACTAAAACAAAACCTCTACCATGCCTCCTCCCTTCGCTCTCTTTTCCTTTCCATCATCATTTTGCTCACGATAGACTACCAGTTCATTTATTATTCCATTATTGACGACGACCAATTGCAAAACAATTCTAATCACCAATGTACCTCAGTAATACAGAAATCACAAACGCCATTCGTGTACATTCGTCGCTCCAGCTACAATAACGTCCCTCTCCCACCTCTTCAAGGACTCGTGAGTTACTCATCAAAAAATTTCTAATCTAATTCACTACCTACAATATGACACTCGATTCTAAAGGCATTATTTATTTACTCGTACTATACTATACTATACACTATACAGTCATTGCAGCGAGGGAAAAAAATCATTTTATGGTATTTATATTTATAGCAGGTACCTCTACCTACACAATATGGCATAAGCGCGTGCTCAGAGAACTCTCGAGTCTCGAAACGTTGCTATGCAAAACATCGACGGAAAATCAACCCTCTGGGATCTCCTCTCCCTCGTACCTGCTCCTCATTCGTCAAATCGTCGTTTCGTTTGTTTATCCTGCTCAATTGAATTTTCGACTCGTGTACACACATATAAGGCGAAGAATTGCCATAGCCGCGTACTATTTACTGCTCTCGACTGAACGAGCATTTTCTCTACGTACCCTGCCATCGCGCATCGTCTCTTTTGAGAAGACGCACGTACGATAAGTAATGTCTCTGAGGCTATTTACACAACATATATACAGACATACCTAGCGGTGAACGCAGACAGACATCGTTGTTCCCTTCGCCATCGCCACCTTGTTCGATTTTTTTTTTCTCTATTCGTACTTGTGTACGTACTTTTCAAAATCCTCGGTACTCGTCTGCCACACTTTGAGAGAATCGATTTGCTCTTTTTCTACAGTGTTTTCCGATCGAAAACCGTGATTCGAATAAGAACTTATGTACGTGTCTGTCTTCCCTTCAACGACACTTCGGGGGTGGGAGGGGGGGCGAAATTCTGATGGAAAATAATAGCAAACTTCATCCGATTTGTCGTCTTTGTAGGGAAATTTTACAAAAAAAACACGTCAATTTTTTTCCCTTCATTTTTAGTCACTTTTTTCAAATTAGGACTGCAAAATTACTCTCTGGAGTTCTTCTTGATGAAGTCTGACCAAAACAATCACGATTATTTTGAAACATTAGCGCAAAAAAAGGACCTCGTCACAATGTCTATAAAAAGCAGCTATATTTTTTCCAGTTATTTCGGAGAAAAATCAGCAATTTTCAACAATTTTAGCAAGAAAACGAGATTTTTCGGCAATTTTAAAACATTTGAGGCAAACACTTTTGACCAGAAAAAAAAAAGAATTTTTCCAATTTCGAGCAAAGCTGTTGACAGGAAAAGCAGAATTTTTTGACTTTATTGACAAAAAAGAGATTTTTATAGACATTTTGGGCGAAAAATCAAACTTTGACACTTTTGACAAGAAAAGTACAATTTAGATTTTTTTCAAAAAAAAGAAAAATTTCAAGACATTTTGAGCGAAAAATCAGATTTTTGACACAATCTTGGTAAGGAAAAAACGATTTCTTGAAATTTTTAGCATAAAAGCAGGATTATTTTTTAGACAAAACATTTTAGGACATTTGTGACGAAAACAGCATTTTTTGACACTTTTGACAAAAGAAACCCCAGAATTTTTCTCAATTCAAGCAAAACTGTTAACAGAAACAGCAAAATTTTCAAACATTTTGGACAAAAAATTAGATTTCTCAAATTTCTGA
The DNA here is from genome assembly GCF_950023065.1 of Planococcus citri. Taxonomy (NCBI): domain Eukaryota; kingdom Metazoa; phylum Arthropoda; class Insecta; order Hemiptera; family Pseudococcidae; genus Planococcus; species Planococcus citri. Next base: position 20,739,695 of record NC_088678.1, on the reverse strand, counting down.
CACTTTTGGCAAAAAAAGTACGATTTCTTGACATTCACAGCGAAAAAAGTGATTTTTTTTTTAGCAATTACAACACAGAATAATTTCTAGACATTTTTTTGCGAAAAATCTGATTTTAGACACTTTTGGCAAGGAAAGAACGATTTCTTGAAATTTTTAGCAAAAAAGCAGGAGTATTTTTACCAATTCTGACAAAAAAATTGACATTGTCGACAGCAAGTCCAACAGATAAAATTTTAGGACATTTGTGACGAAAACAGCATATTTTCTGACACTTTTGACAAAAGATAACCCAGAATTTTCCTCAATTCGAGCAAAACTGTTGAATGAAAAAAAAAATTTCAATCAGATTTCTGACACTTTTAGCAAGAAAAGAACGATTTCTTGACATTTACAGCAAAAAAGCGGAATTATTTTTGGCAGTTTTATCCAAAAAAAAGCAAGATTTTCTTTGATTTATTGTGGTCAATTTTTTCTAGCATTTTCAACAAAAAAAAGCACAAAAATATTGAAAATTTTCTGACAAATCAGTACGATTTCTGCACATTTTAGACAAACCAACAACATTTTTCGACTGCGTACTTTTTGATTAATTTATGAAAAAAACAAGCTTTTGGACATTTCTGCGTCTGTCACTTTTGGCTTCAAACAAGCAAGACTTCTCGACGGTTTTGTCAAAAAAATCAATATTTTTCTGACAACTTTGGCAAAAAGTTGAATGTTTGAAAATTCTTGGCAAAATAGGAACATTTTTAGACACTTTTGGCCAAAAAAAAACGGTTTTTTGTACATTTCTGGCAAAAAAAAAAAAATTCAAACCACTTTCATTTTGAAATGTGGCTGCCAAACTTTTCAGAAATTGGAAAACCAACTTGAAAAATTTTCAGTAACGCAATCATATTTTTTGAATTTTTTCAAACCCCAGAATCAACACGGAAATTTCCATTTTTCTACCTCCATGACTTGAAATTTTGCGACTGGCAACTAAAACAATTTGAATTTCTCGAGTGGAAAATATCTCAAATTTGAACATATGCTCAAAAATTTTTTTTTGCACAGATTGCAAGAGAACTTTGATTTTCTAAAAATATTTTACCCCTCCCCCCTCCCCCCAAAAATTCCATTTCGAAAAACTTCGAATCCCAGAATATTGATGCCAACCTGTCACTCAAAAAAATCCTCAAAATTCTTGATCAACCTCATGATGTACAAAAAGAGTGGGGAGGGTGAGACTGAACTGAACTTATCAAATTTTGAATTCATTCATCCAGGACAGAAATAATGTCCATCGTTCCATAATCCTAAGTTTGGTTTATTTCAAGAGAGCCAGTGTCGCTTCTTCAATTTGACACGAGCTCTTTGCTCACATTTCTTTCCAATATGATACCTAATTAGGTACATCAAAAGCCATCCTACACAGAACTTTCAATTTTGTCCATTATAGGATACATAAATATCTAATTAGATACCTACAAAGTTTGTTTGCATTAGCCTCTCAATATTCCTCTCACTCAACCCCTCCTCCTCCTCCTCCTCCTCCACCATTCAATCGATCACTACCATAACCCATCCCTATGGCTTTCAGCAACAACTAAGTATACACAGGCAATAAGTTAATTTCGCTTCGATATGCAAAAACACACCGCATAAACGAAATTATAACGACGAGAACAACAAACAAATAATCTAATTGGAGTTTAATTTTCGTCGATGTCGATAATTCAGTTCACAAAACCAGCAACGATAACAAAAACAACGCGCAATATCTCAATTCATCGGCCGACGATACTCGTATTTCCGCAAAAGGAAAGGAAAACCACCCAGCTTCGAATCATCGACCGTGTTTATACAATTCCTTTTACTCCTGCACGTCTCAAAACACAGGTAAAAAGGTAGAGTATACAACAAACAACAGGCCAACACCCGCAGCTTTTCCGCCTCCGAGTGAACTTTTCATGCGCGCCAAAAAAAGGCCGAGACGAAAAGGCGGAGGAGGCGTCGGTCGCCGCAACCCAGATAAAAAGACCCCAGCCTATGCCTGTTTTCCAACAACGATTCTCTGGCTTTTCCATCTCTCGAGACCTTACCCTTCGCCGTGTCGATCCCATCGTCGGGTAGATAATTTTACAAAAACTTTCCACACGCCGTAGCTGAGCTTGAAGGCAACAATTAGGTACAACATTCGGTACATCTGCGTAGAATAAACCAAGATACCTTTACATGAGCGAATGAAGACATTTCAAATAATTATTTCAACGCATATTCGCACGAGCATCTACACGTGGAAAAATAGTATAATCACGAGCAACACGAGCGTTTAAAATTTTGAAATTTTCATCTCTCAATTTTTCCCCCTCCCTGTCGTTATTTTTGAGCCTTTTTCGCGTTCTCACTACTCTCTTGGGTTTCATCTACGCGCACGCATTTTACCAAAATTAATCCTACTTCGCGAGAGCTTAATTTCTACAATAGCTTTGCCTCTGCTTCGCGTTGCTATGTTAATTTTCACCATCTAGGCTCGTTATTCAAAACGATGCAGATAGGTAGGTAGTGAAATTTTCCATCATTATTTTCACAAAAACAAAGCCAGCGAAAAAATTTTGCTATTCTGTTCATCCGTTCCAGGCCCATTCATTATATCATTTTTCATACCCTGACCTTTCAAAGGTACCTGATCTCATATTTCATTATTATATCAGTGGAAAATTTTATGGACATCGAGAAATAAAATACTCCGAATTTTTACCCAACATTATTCGCCAAATCTCCTTCAAAGTTATTTGGAAAATTTCAAGAATTTTTTTTCGTCAATTTTTTTTAAAAAAAGGATCTTTATTCGAAGTAAAGTCTGATTCAATTTTTCCCATGAAAATACTAACATACACGAAGAAACTAAATTCTCGAAAAACGTCGAATCGTGTACAATTTAATTTTTAAAAAAACTTCAACCATTTTATTCTCTAACAACCGAGATTCCACGAGTCAAAAATTCAAAATTTCCATCTCAAAACACACCTGCAAGCATACCCTTGAGAAAACTCGACAACTTACCCCCGAAAAAGTTACACATAACCTTGAAATGAACTCACCATATCGTCGTACTCTTCGTTTTTCATACTTTCGAGCGAATAAGAAACCCAGAGAGGAAAAAAAGCAGCAAGCACGCGACCCTCCTATGGAAAATGATTCGAAGACTCGTCGAATCAAATCGACGCAAAAAATACAACATATCGCCAACTTCGTCCAACAGAAACCCGAAAGTTCTTTCAATCGTATACGATACATCGTTGAAATATTCTTCAATTTTTTTCCTTCTAATTTTCTTTACCCTATGTTATTTTTTTTCTTGCCCGTTTTTATACGTAAAAGTCCAGCGCGTGCGACGGAATTTTCCTTTGTTATAAAAAATACAAACGCACGATTTGCTAAAATAACAAAACAACGAATAAAGCGATGCGAGGGTTAATCCAGCTCCACGCCGCCGCTTCATCTTGCTCGCTTTCAATTTTCCGCCTTCTTTACGTAAACCTTTAGTAGAGTTATATTTTTGATTTATTTCGTACCTTATTTTCTTTCTTTCTTTCTCTCGACCGCTCGTTCACCTACTCTGCTCTGCTCCTTCCTATACACCTTTCTTAGCACATCTTTTCGTGTAGTTTTGCTCGAAAATTCTCATTTTTTCCCCTGCTTTATAAACGAAACATGTTTTTTTTTTCGGGGGTTGTTAAAAAAAAATAACACACAACATACCACTCATCAGCCCATCTCATTATACTGAATTTCTTCGAGGCTTGTTTTCTGTGCCTCGTTCTATCTCTGAGAGCCCCCTCCCTCCCCCTCCACCCTCATCAAAAGCAGCGTATTTCAGATCCTAATACACCTACATAAAACCATGTTTTTTTTCGATTTTTTTCTCTTGAATAAACAAAACATGAGGAACGCAGACAATTATTCGCGAATTTTCCTTCTCATCGCAACCAGAAGGAAATTTAATTTCATCTCAAATGGCGCAGACATTCTTTTTCTGAAAGTTGGGGAGAAAAATTGAATACTTAGGAACACAGTATAGTGTCAATTTTTTGAGAAAAATAGCCAGGAACTTGACAAACTTTTTCGAGTTTTCGAACTGGGTCCACGTTGAATCTCAAATACCATTTTTTGAAACTAGGTCATTTTTTCCCAAACAGGTTGGGTAGGTGCTATACCTACTATAGCGAAAATAACGTGATTTTTTTTTGAAAATTCCCTCTCTTTGAGGGTACTTGTACATTTTATGAGTGACTCTTCAACTCGAAATGAATACCTCTGCTTAATTCCACCTTCAAGGATCTTACTAATGGAATAAAATGAAAAACTCCAGAAAATTGAGTTTTCATTTTTCGCTCGATTTTGATTAAATGACAGAGAGGGGGGGGAGATAAAACTTAAATTTTTCGTAGTATTGTCACTTCAGCCCTCGTTCTCACAATTCTAGTTTCAGAAACATGAGCGAAGTTCTTTTTATTATATGATTGATGAAGAAAATTCTAGAAATTCGCCTGGGTAGACAACTGAGGGGGGGGAGGAGGAGGGATGAAATGGGGAATTTTTCGAAGCATAGTCCCCTCAGTCCCCTCGTTCCAACAATTCTAGCTTCGTAAACCCAAGATTATAATTGTATTTTTCATCAAAATATGTCACGTCGAAAGTACTTACTGCGATAGTTCTTCGAAGACCGTGTCAATTGCAGAAATACAAAAATTGACATTTTTTTGAACTATTCCGAAAAAATGGACATTTTTTTTGAACAATTCCGAAAAAAATGGACATATTTTGACATTTTTGACAATTCTGACAAAATGGATATTTTTAGACAACTTTGACAAAAAAATAACATTTGTTTGACAATTTCGACAAAATGGGCATTTTTTCGACAATTTTGACAGAAATTGACATCTTTTGACAATTTAGACAAAAATGGACATTTTTTCAACAGTTTTAACAGAAATGGACCTTTTTCACAATTCTGACAAAAAATGACATTTTTTTTGACAGTTACGACAACAATAGACATTTTTTGGCAATTTTCACAAAATGGACATTTTCTCAACAGTTTTAACAAAAATGGACCTTTTTGAAAATTCTGACAAACATGAACCTTTTTTCGACAATTTTGACAGAAATGGACATTTTTTTGACAATTTTGACAAAAATGTACACTTTTAGGACAATTATGGCAAAAATGGCCATTTTTTGGACAATTCTGAAAAAATAAACATTTTTTGGACAACTCTGACCAAAATGAGAATTTTTTTTGACAATTCTGACAGAATGAACATTTTTAGACAACTTTGACAAAAATGAACTTTTTTTTGACTTTTGACAATTTCGACAAAAATTGACATTTTTTCAACAGTTTTAACAAAAATGGACCTTTTTGAAAATTCTGACAAAAGTAGACATTTTTTGACAATTTTGACAAAAATGGACATTTTCCAACAGTTTTGACAAAAATAGACATGTTTTGACGATTTTGACCAAAATGGACATTTTCTTGACAATTTGGACAAAATAGACATTTTTAGGCAACTTTGACAAAAATGAAATTTTTTTGGCAATTTTGACAAAAAAGGGCACTTTTTCAACACTTTAACAAGAGTGGCCCTTTTCGACAATTCTGACAAAAATGGGCATTTTTTTGACAATTCTGACAAAATAAAACATTTTTTGGACAGTGACAGAATGGACATTTTTTTGACAATTTTGACAAAAAGGGAAATTTTACAGACATTTTTGACACTAATGGACATTTTTAGACAACTTCGACAAAAATGAACATTTTTAGACAAATCTGACAAAAAAGGGCATTTTTTGACAATTATGGCAAAAATGGACATTTTTTTGACAATTCTGTCAAAACGGACATTTTTAGACAACTTTGACAATAATGGACATTTTCTGACAATTTTGACAAAAATGGACCACCTGTAAAAATTTCGAATTTTGCATATTGGTTTAATACTCAATGATTTTTTCGTAGCACAGGTGAAAAATTGAATGGAAGACGAGTAATTCACTCGAATGGTTTCTCTGCGGGTATCAAGTAGTAATTGCGAAATGGCGACGAGTGTGACGACCGAAGGAAAATTAATGAACGGTGTTCGTAATAACGATAATAAGTCGATTAGTGCGGTATCCCAGCGTGAAATGGTTATTGGCGGCTTCCCTGCTGCATTTTTTGTACACGTCAAACCTGAGTGAAGAAGAAGGCAGGAAAAGAAAGAGGAGTTCGAATGTGTGTATTTTTTTTCGGTGATAGCAATTTTTTCCGTATAGAGGTATTCGTATGTGTGTGAGTGAGGTGAGTACGTAGGTGGTGGTTATGGTGGTTCGGTTCAGTGTTATATGCGTGTCGTGAATATGGGTGACCTTGGCAAGTACCTCTGATTTTTTGGTTACGTAGAACGACTACTGTCGTGGTTACCACCGCCGCCATGGCATGGCATATGACCCAGAATTTTATAACGTATGTAATATGTACTGTACGCTGCATAAGTATAAGTAAGTATACTCGATTATTATTGTGTCGGTTTTCGAGTAATCTGTACCTACCTCTGGCTCTATCTATGTATTTACGTAGACCGTGTAAAAAATAGCGTAATTTGAAGAGATAAACGTTCCTACATGTAGTAGATACTACATGGGAGCACGTTGGATTAGAGGTTAGGGGCAAAGAGAGCAGCAGCGAAACCGATTAGCGGAGAGAATTTTTTTTCTTGCCTTCTTTATAATGAACTAAGGCCGAAAGTAACGTCACTTATTATGCTTTCGTTCGTGCACAGTTTTAATTATTAATTATAACCGAATGCCCGCCATCCCCTCGCCCTCCCTTCGTGGTGGTTTGTAAGTACCCATATACTTCGCTATAGGTACCTATCTACTTTTTGTACGTTGTTGTATTTTACTGGTGTTTGTGTTGTCGCGTGGTGATAATTTCGAGTCGAATCGAGTTGTTAACTTTGTTTTTTATGGGGCGATAAAATTACGCGAAAATGGGCGAATGTACGATACACGACGACGACGTCTTAAAAGTGGATGTAAACGATAACGATACGACTTCTGGAATAGGTCGGTTAATTGGCCCGATGATGAGGGATGAAGAAGACGTTTCGTCTCGTTTCTCGGAGGAGTTTCTTTTTCGAGGAAATATGAATAATAATCTGAGTACTCGAACCGTGAAATATTGACGTGGGAAGTACCCTGTTTCTATACCGAATCGAGATGAAAGAAATATATTTTAATTTAGTTTCGTTATAATTTTTCGATGGTTTTTTACTCCCTTTTAAACGACGATGATTTTCACCTCGTTGGAAGTTATCGCTCGCTTCGTTTTTTCTTGCGTGTAGGAGGATTCTGGCGAAACGAGTATTTTCGTTCGTTTGAAAGGTCGAGTCTCTGAGTGAGTGAGACGCGTCGTCGTAGTTTTAATTCTATATTAATTCGAATGCACAGTTTTCTTTATCAAAGTGGACGCTTATTTCGTGAAAATGAAAGATTGATAAGGTAATTTTTTCGAATTTTTCTCATTAATTAGTGACGAAAGTTGGACTTTTGATGGAGGAGGGGAGAGGAAGGGGGTTATTTGATATTTTTAAACGATGAGATAGAATTGCATTGAAAATTTGAAGCTTTCGGTTATGCATCCACATTAGGGCTAATTGCAAAACCAAGATGTCCGACAGTCCTGCAAGTCCTGTAGTTGTCTTGCTTTTTTCACTTTTCATCAAGAAGTCGTGCTTTTATTCAGTCAAGACTTCAAATTATCAAATTCATTTCTCAGGATGTCCAACGGTCCTTCCTATCCACAAGGTCAGGAAAAGTTTGTTTGTTTGCCTATGAGCCTTTCTTTTCAAAAAAGTCAGGAAAAATTCCTCCTTTTTGCCCGAAGGTCCTTTTTTCCGAATTTTCAAATAATAAAAATGTTGACCTGAAGAAATTTGTTTAGAAAGAATATCCTCCTGACCCAACAAAAAATTGACACATTTTGCTCTTATGTGTTGTTCTGTTTGTTGACCACCTCGTAGATAATCGAAATGAACTCAATTCTATGAAAATTTTTTGGAGATACTTATCAAATCTAAATAATTTCAGAAGGAAACTTTTCACCAGAATTTTGCAGCATAAGTAATCTGAAAAGGAAAAGTATCCTGTACCCCGAATTTTTTCAAACAATTCTGTCGAATCACGAAAATGACTACGAAAATTTTGGGGCACACGAATGACCTCCCCTTCCAAGTTGATCTTCAAGAGGAGCAAATCATTTCCCCTTATTCATCTCACACGAATTTTCAAATTTTATTTCTCTAGCTCAAACTCGCTGCAGAAAAAATTCGAAATATGTATTCAAGAAAGAATATTTAGTTTCCTTTGAAATTGTCCGAAGTTTATAAAAGAGAATAAAATGAGTTGTAAAAAAAAACCGAATAACGTGCAAAGAGGACATTTTTTTCTCTGATAAGCTTGTAATAGTATGCTTTCGAGTTCATTCAACTTGATGATGAAGAAGGGAGTCAGCTATGAGAAGGATAAAAGGCGGCATTTTTTGTTACAAGAGCGAGTGAGGAATCTCAAGTTTCAAGAGCCTCCTTTTCCTTCCTTTACAGTTCGAGAATATCCTCCCCCCACCACCCATCCGTTAGAACCGTTCACTTTTCACATTATACCTTTACCTACAAATCGAAGAAATCGTTCATAAACGCTCTCTTATAAATAAAAATCAAGCGCGCGCAAACACACCTAAAAAATTTGAATAGGCGCATTATTAGTCCGGAATTCCATCGCACGTTCTTCGGCGATCCATCGAATCCAAATCCACACACATTGTACAAATTACAGGAGGTCTACCTCTACACACACACACCACACGTCACATGACGCAATCACGCAGATACCACATACTACAATACGAGTACAATACGAACCAAAAATCATTATTAGCGCGTCGAAAGACCACAAAACGACGATAAAGATGAGCAATACGAGCATAGAAATTAAAAAAAAGAAAAAGGAATACCATCGGTGACGACAAAAGGCATATTCTAGCACCCAAATGATGGAACGCATCGCATACCACACAAAAAAGGTCATCGGTGGTGTGCAGTGCGGTGCGGGGCTGCGGACATCGAACGTCGGACAATTCGTACGTACGTATGCTCCGCTGCTAGCTACATTTTCCTCTCTCTCTCTTCTCTCCCCCTTCAGACACCCCCATAATAACCGACGCGATGGTTTTTCCGTCACGAAAAACCATCGCCGACCACCGACCGAAGTCCGTTCTGAAATGGCAACCGTACAGGGGGGAGGACAGGAGAACTGAGCATACAAAATGGAAAATCGTTCCCTGTACAATACTAGGTACATTATTATAAAAATAGTCGACGTGGTAGTATATTATTCTAAGCTTCGTGTTCGAATTGGCCTTTTTTTTCTTTTCTCTCTCTGTTTCTCCTTTCATTGCTTTCTCATTTTCTTTTTACACAATATGCTCGTTTCCTCTTTTTTTTGCTAGGTACTACCTTTTCCACCTACTTGTTTCCGGTTATCCGCCTACCATCAGGGTTTCCTCTCCTCGCGTTTTCCTTAGATCTGCGTTGGTTTTCTTTACTTATCATTATCAAAGCTTTAGAAAGCGGAAGAAACAATACTGTTTTTAAATTACATTCCCCCTGTTGGTCAGCGTTTCTAGAGAGTAAGAATTCTCGATTTCCATTCCAAGGTGTTTCAGGGTGTCTACCAGGTCGCGAAAGTTGCGAAAAAAGTCGCGATCTGATTTTGAAAAGATCGCGAAATTCGCGAAAAATCGTCTCGACTTTTTAAAAAACTTATCATTTTTCAATATATTTTTTTAAAATTTACTTTCCATTCCAAAGTGTTTCAGGGTGTCTTATCAGGTCGCGAAAGTTGCGAAAAAAGTCGCGATCTGATTTTGAAAAGATCGCGAAAGTCGCGAAAACGTCGCGATTTTTGAACATCAAATTTTGGTAGACACTCTGTATGGAACTCCATTTTTTTTTTTTTCGTTGAAAAATTGGTGAGAGGGAAGTGGTACTGAAATTTTGTTGGACACCCTGTATTTCTGAAACAGGTTCATCGAAATGTAAAAAAAAAGGCGGCTTCACGAGGGAGGGACACTGGGAAATCGGACCTGCACTATGACAACAACTCATCCATTTCCTGTTTTCCTCATCGTCGTCGTTTTGTTTCGTTGTTAGGTCTACTCAATTGCCATTGTAATCGTAATTACCACAGTTCATGTACGAGTGTACTTTTCCAAATCCCCCCTCCCTCTCTTTCTTCCGATTAGCTGGCGTAACGCCTCGAACCCCTCAACTAGTTCCGCTAATCATTTACACGGCTAATTTGCTTCGTAAAATATGTACCTAACCTACGCGTGTGTTTGTACATCGCATAACTATATTTAAAAATATATACAGAATACGTCAATAGGCATGTGCTATATGGTAGTAGATATTTGTACAATGAACACCACCAACAACACCGACTACGAGTACATACAACAGGCATGACATACACGAGGAACGATCTGCGACCATTCGTCACAATTACCAGGAAGATGATGGTAATTGATGGGAGATCGGGGTAGGGCTGAGGTGGAGAACAGGAACGAATGTGTACGAGAGTAAAGGATGTTGGCCAATTCATCGTCACAAATTGTTCACAACAGTAGGCTACATCCTTTCTCATTCGACTGGTTGGTTGATGCAAATGGTTCGATGATCATTTTTCCAGTAGTGGTTTTGCTGTGAATATTCACCCGATTTTAAGGAATTTCATGCCGCAAAAATTGAGAGAATACTTTTGATCAAATGTAGGTAATTTGCGTTCAATTTTTGGCCATAAGAACTACTTCGTGATGACTTTGATGACGTGGTAGACACCTCAACTTCGCGGAAACTTGCGTTAAAAACAGAAATTTTACCGCCATTTTGAGTATGAACGCAAAACTTTTGAAAATTTCGTTCAAACAATTCTCAGAAAAAAACAGGACTTTCTGACAATTTTGACGAATGGCGGGATTTTTGGCAATTCTGGGCAAAATAACGAGAATTTTTACTCATTTTAAGCAAAAAGCCAGACTTTGATAATTTCAGCAAAAAGTATGTTTTTTTTGTTGCAATAATTAGGCAAAAAAATACCCTTCGCAGTTTTCGTCAAAAAAAAAAAAAAAACGAAACTTTCTTGCAACTTTTTGCGGAAAAGCGAGTCTTTCGAGGAGTTTTCGGCAACAATGCAACTATTTTCAACAAATTTCTGCCAAAAAGCGAGTCTTCTTCGTAATCCGGGCTAGAAAATCAGCTGCATTTTGTTGCCTTTTTTCACCATTCGACATTCGAATGAAAAATCAGAAGCAAGAATATTAAAAAATTTGAAAAAAAAGTGATATGAACACATTTTCAAAATAGGATCTCAATACTTGTAAGAAAGGTGAAAAAATCAAAATTTTCAAAAATCTAGAGTGAAAAGACGCCCCTTTGAAGCTAATCTAGAAGCTCGAAAATTGAATAAAAATGAATGATTCTTTTCGATCTGACCCCTTCTGACCTCTCCTACCATGTTTAAAATGTACCCCCCCCCCCCAACCAGAAAACTGATAATCACATACGAATTGTTTCGATCAGATTTTCAAAACTGCTGAGGTCGAATGCCCATTCATTTTTTCAATACGGACCCCCCCCCCACCTCCACCCTTTCAGCCAGTCAATTTTGAGAAATACCTCAGAATAAAAATTTTCCGAAGCCAAAATTCAAGATTCACTAGTGCAAGGGTTACCAACACACAAACGATATGCCCGTATTCGACAAACAAATTTAAAATGTTCCAACTCGTCGTCGTTCAAAAGTCGAGATCGTATTGAAAAAGGTCGGCTTTGTAATAAAACAAGTCGGTCGCAATTACGGGTCACCATAAATTCAGCAACTCGTCTCGGTGAAATGTCAACACGACGAAAAATTGAAATAGAAAAAAACCTACATTCCCCACCTCCCACCTCGCAACATGCCTCTCTTTCGGCGCCTCCTGTCTACATTAACGAAAAATACACGATCATTGAATCGAGAATTAGTCAACATGAAAAAGCACGTAGGTGAATTAGGTACAATTTCTTAAAATTCCAAATATCGCTCAATAAGAAACAGAAGAGAACAAAAATTATTCTTTCTCAAACATTGTGGATAAAATACACAAAATTACCTACGACTAGAAAAAAAAATCAAAGAGAACACGATGGGTCGAATAAGGCAGAAGGGAAAGCGAAAGGGTACAGGTTGAGAAATCGTGTACTCGGCGATTCGAAAATCATCCCACAAAATGTAAATCATAATATGTATGTATTATGTACACTGCCAAAGTCAACAAACGCTCAAAGGTACCTACGTCCAATAAGGAGCACCTAAAAGGGTACCAGAGCCACCAGCAGGGTAAACAGTGATACAACGACCACAAAAGGTCAATTACTACGTGAATACGACGACGATGCGAGACGACGAAAAATAATTACAACAGCGTGTACATTTAGTATAGTATAATCGATATCACTTTGGTTAGAATAGGTATCGTGGTAATGACCACTGTCACCACCACCACAGCTGCTGCTGGTGCTGGTGCTGCTGCTGTTGTGGTGGTGGTGGTGGGTTGGCAATTACTCGTACAAAAGCTCTATTTCAGAAACGAAAACACAACCTAGGACAGGAAAATCTGACGTAATTGCTTTCGACCTTCGTCCAATTGTGAAAAAAAGTTTTCAAAAAAAAGGTCGACCACGGTGACGTGTTCTTTATCATATAAAAGAGGGTACAAGAGAGTAAGGGGATGGCGAGGACGACCAAAAAAAAAAAAAAAAAACGGTCGAAACAAATAAACTTCTCCGTCTCTCTGTGACGAGATGGAAATACATCCTTATCTTACTTTCGTTTTTATACAGTACCTACAGTTGCCCTGGAATTCTACCTTCTTGCGCTATGTCATCATTCTGCTGTGTGACAGGACAGTTTTATCTCTTCTTTTTTTCGATTTCGTTTCATTTCCACTCGCTCATTTTCTTTCTTCATTTCTTTTCTCCATTTCGTCGTCTCAAACTCTACGAAGCTTCTCCGATAATCCCCATTTTCGTAATTCTTCCTTCCCACTCTCCCTCTTGTAAACCCACCAGCTTTCTCAACGTTTTAAAATTTTCTTCCGAACTTTATCGTACACACTTACATTATTTTTACAACAACAATTCAATCGCTAAACGACAAACTTTATATAAATCGTCGATCGGTTTTCCCTCGCTCGCTCTCAAGACCCAATGCCAATTCTTGGCATTCCAAACACGTTTAACTACCTGAGTTATTATGAATCATTCGATCACCGTGCTCTGCCGTGTATAATGCATAGAGAGAGAGAGAACTGCGTACACAATACACATCCATCAATTCCCCTCCACCCAGCCACCAATCTATAGCCAAATACACTCGATCGTTCTATCTTTCTCTCTCTCTCTCACTCATTCGACGCACTCGTATATGCCGGCTATTCCATCTCTGTCATCGCGATGTAATTCTTTCTACCTCTCTTCGGCACTCTCTACACTAACGTGTTAAAATTCTAACCAGACGTCCGAGAGTTCGCGGAACAGCCGAGCCATGCCATTTATACTGCTGCACATTGTGCACACAGTCACATAACACAACAGACGCGCACGCGCACACTTACACACACATGTCTTATTGAAATCCATCTGTATCTCTATAAACACAAGTGAGTTCCATGGAAATGGAGACCAAGACCACGTTGCTGTTCAGAGTAGAGGTGCACAACGACAGAATGCGATAGAATAGTATAGAAAAGAGAAGACATTTTTCTGGATTCCTGGAAATTGAAACTATAGTTCATCACTATGACACTGATCGTCAACTACAGGCTCAAGAAGTAAGTCAAGAGTCGCCATTTATACTCGTACAATCCCATTCGCAGCTAATAACAGTAAAGTACACGTCTACGATAACGTGTACAAAATAAACCACGAGGTTTTCAACGAATACTTTCACCCCTAACTCTCCTATCAGGCGTACAAATGATTTGAATCTTATCCAAGAAACCGAAGAAATGAAATCCGAACACAAAGTGAGACAGCGATAAGAATATCGGCGATTTCCTGGTTGGTCGTGTCTCTGGGCGACCTTTTCGAAGACTCGAACCGTATTGCAGTCGAAAGAACACACGAAATGGCGCCTATCTCCAGCAAAATGAGGGACACCGATGAATATCAGGCAAAAATAAATTTTCATCGCAGACAAGAGAAGATAGATATCCAAAAAAACAGGCCAATGAGCAAAATAAGATCACACACAGGGCTCATGGTAGGAAATATTTCAATGAGGGGGAGGGGGAGTCAAAATGTCTTCAAGCCTACGGCCTTTCTTTCCATTTTAAAAATAAATTTAGGTAGGTAAAATGAAAAAAAAAAACGAATTAAGAAAGAAAAGAACGAATTGAAAACTTAATGGAAAAGATGTACGTAAATGATCAGAACTTTTTGGCAAAAATTCTTCAATGAAGAGGGGGGAGAGGGGAGGGTAATTACTAATTAGGTTACAATTGAAATTTATTCGAGCTAATATTTCTTAGTTTTCAAAAAGAACTACATATAAAATATGAAGAAAGTAGAAAAATCAAATTTCTGAACGAAAAAGACAGCAAAAGGAGAAATTTTGAACTTCCATCTCAAAAAAATGAAAAATGACTTACATCGGTAATACTGACACAAAAAATGATTATTTTGACAATTTTGACAAAAACAGAGCATTTTCAATGAAAAATTGAAATGTTCAAAAATGCAATATAGAGGAGGGGGAGAGGGGAGGGTAATCAGGTTACAATTGAAATTTATTCGAACTAATATTTTCTTCGTTTTAAAAAAGAACTAGGAAATATGAAAAAAAAAAAAAATTTCTGAACAAAAAATAAAGCAAAGTATTTCAATTAAAAAAAAAAAAAAAAAACAAAACAAAAACGCCGGAATTTGAACGCAATTTTGGTAAAAAAATTGGACTTTTGAGAACCGAGTTTGAAATTATTATAGTCAAAAATGTTCATCCTCGAAATAAAATATTTTTGAAATCCATTTCAAGATGTCTGGACTCAAAATACATCATTTAAAAAATTGATACTCATGTTTACTTTCACTTTTTTGTGAATGTGAGGGAGGGGAGGGGGGTGGTGCATGATTGATTGAACTATACTTAAAAAACGTGTGAATTAGGGTGTATCGCCCTCAAAAAAGTCGTCGGATTTTGACCACATCCAACTGAGACTTTCATTTTCAGCTGAAAGTAACTCAGAAAAAATTTCAGCTCCAGAGGTGCCCTTGGAGGGAAGAACTGGGTTGTCAAAAAGGGAGCATTTTCAAAAATATCTTGGTTTTTTCGCTCGCCTCCCGTCGCTACCTAACCTGTTTTGGGGGGAAATGGCTTCGTTCCAAATGAAAGGGTTTGAAATTCTGCATCGATTTGTGCTATTGCCATACCACTCTTAGGGTTCTACTCAGCAATCGAAAATTTGCAATTCGTTCATCATTTTTTAATAAATTCGTATTCTGAAAATTGTTTTTGGCGAATATTTCGTATTAATTTTGCCAAAACATTGAAAGATCTCAATCCTGAAACCGAACGAATTTTTTTGGAATGCAGGGATTTCAATTTTTTGATCAATTTTATCAGTTTCAGAAGAAAAAAACAAAAAAAACACATAAATATTGAAAGATCTCATTCCTAAAACCGAACGAATTTTTTGGAACGCAGGGGTTCTAATTTTTTGGTCAATCAAAAAAATTTCATAAGTTTTTGGCTATATTCCTCAATTTATTGGGGTTGGCAAAAACGAATAAAAAATTGATATCACTACGTTTTCCAAAAAATTTCCCCAATTTCAGGAATTAAGATCTTTCAATATTTGTAAAAATTAATGAATCAAATGCGAAATATTTACAAAGAAGAAATAATTTTCAAAAAACACAAATTTACTTATTCAAAACTAAGCGATTTGCAAATCATCAGCCACTCAGTAGAACCCTAAAAGTGGTCTTGCATTTTGAGATACTTCCATTCGAGATAGGGCCATTTTTCCAAAAACAGGTTAGGCAGCAACAGGAGCGAAAAAACCTCCATTCTATCGAAAATACCCCCTCTTTGAGACCCCACATCTACCCTCCAGGTACACCTCCGGAGCTAAAAAAAAAACTGAGTAACTTCCAACTCAAAATGAAGGTATCTGTTCAATTCGATCAAAATCCGCCGACTTTCTTCAAAGATCAACCGAGGCGTAAATGTTATGATCCGCAAAGCCAAACAGTTCTATCAATAAAATTGTAGAAATTTTGGGTGAAGCAATCATCATTTTACTTTACGACTGAACTAAAAACATACAGTCAACGATAACAGTACGTAGAACAAGTTAGTCGAGAATAATTAACCCCCCCCCCCCCACTCATAGGCTTAGCGTTTTCCAATTCCAGAAAAATATCCAGAGAAAATTTGTACTGGAAAAATTTTTACTCGGCTTTCAGCAGGTAAAATCACAACGAGATTCTCAATTTCTTTCAAAATATCGAAACTTCGTTCTTTTGTGAGTCAGCGAAAGTGTATTTTTGATAAAATTTATTTCTATTTTCACTAAAATGATAAGTCTCTTTCTTTCAGAACGCTCCTTCCGAATCGAAATCACGAAAATTTCGAGTAAAATACTTCAGAAGAACCACCATCAACGAACTATCCTCGAGAATCGCATTTTTCCACAAAAAAACCATCAACTCATGTACTCGTAGTTCCACAGACCACTTCGCAATCTACAGCAATGAGTTCCGCACTCTCACGTAAATACGAGAACCATTTCGTCTAGACAACCTGCACCACAATACATAATACACCAATGCAATACACTCCGCTAGAGAATAAAATCGATACACGTGCAGCAATCACCGAGTCGAGAAAAAAATTCCGCAATACGTAAAGTAAAATTGCCAACAAAACCCAAAGGTCGGACTTGGCAGAACGCAAAAAAGACGCATTAACCGCCAAAAGCCAAGCTATATAGAGTTACCTACTCTAGTATCGATCACACTCAAACCACGAGCCCGCCGCAAATGAATACCAGTTGTTGTAATAGGCAGATTCACCCCGCCCTTGCCGCCAAAAAACACATAAAAAATGAAAATTCTACCTCTATACCAAGCTGGGTAGTCTCAGTCTCGCCCTCTCGCCCATGTCCAAACACACATAAACATATACATACACAATGTCAGTCAGCAATAAAAGAATGGACTTTAAAGAGGAGCGATACAGGGGTAAAGGGGCAATGCTCTTTTTAGCTTTATTGGCTTTTACATATACACACAACACAATACACGCGCGTCAACTCCTCGTACACATTCAAATAATATTACAAGCATATAAATGTACGACGAAGGTAAAAGGTATACACTATACAGATATACACCATACACTACACGCAGTTACACACGTTCATGTACATAAATGTATGTAGTATATTCTACATGGACGTACACAACAACAAACAACCAAACAACGTTTTACTTCGCACTCGTAATACAATTAACAATACATATACGAGGTATTGCGTACTCTACAACTACACACATATACATACGAATACACCTCACTTCAGCTCTCACCCCAAAAAACCCTCCTCATTCCCCTTCACCCACAGTCGCTTATTGTACGCGTGATAAAACCTTTAAAATTGACTGTTGTTACGCGTTGTATGTATAAATGAATGTACAAGTACAATATCGCAAACGTGTATACATAATACAAAAACGCGTATAAGTCCACTTTTTTTCTTCAATACCCAGACTACTGCAAAACGTGATAAAAATTTTATCGCCGAAGTGAAGAAAATGCGTACGCAGAAAATACATACAGAGACAATACGGTATTTTTCCACAGTCTTTCGCCAGTGTGGGCATGAATGATCGAGAAACAAAAAGGTTCGTTGATATTCATACTACTAAATCAAGGAAGAAAACATCGAGTGTAGATGAAACGTTTCTGATTTACGAGGGGTAGAGACTGGAGGGGGAGGGGGGATGAAGATGAAGTTCGATCAAAAAACGAATACTGGGTATATTCGTGTTCAGCGTTCTCGAAAACATGATAATCAATGGGTCGCACTACCGACGAAATCGATCATTTGAACAATTTGAACTGTAAATTGATTGGGAAGGCGTAGGGAGGGGAGGGGGTTGACGATGAATCGATGAGGTCCTATCAAAAAACCAATATATGCCATATTCGTGTTCAGCACTCTCGAAAACTCAACACGATAATTCATGCGTCACACTACTCTGACATGAGATAAATATTCGAAATTTGTCACGATGGGGGGGGGCAATAAGTGTTATGGGCCCAACGAGCCCCCCCCCCTCCAACCGAAAAACAATAACGCCGACTTACTCGCGTTTCGCACGTTCTCAAAAACGGATCATTAAAAAATACATCGCACATTCGCATTAGCCCAAATTGGAAAGGGAGGAGAGGGGAGTTCATCTTCTCTCGAAAAGAATGGTGAAGAAATCGGTTTTGAGTCAAATCCTTGTGAAAGTGAGCACCACTAGGCATACCAAGAGGGATGTTGAACTTTTCTCCCCCCCCCCACTGCCACAATAATTAGTTCGAAACTGATTTTACCGCTCAAAATCGCGTTGAAAATTAAAATTCGTTTTGGAAAAATATTCGTAAGAGTTTTCAAGAGTTGAAAGTGTTGAACTTCTCACACAAAAACTCAAATTTTGAAAAAGCGTACGACGTAAAAATTACAATCTATGTGATCTTCAGCGTCGATTCAAAATATACCATTTTCAAAATAGAGATTCTCTGGATTGGAAGGAGGTGTCATTCTGCCCCCCCCCCCCCATTTGGGGTCAAATTTTGAAGGGAAAAAAAATCGATAAAAAAATTCAAAACAAAACAAAAAAAAATGAAAAAAAATGAAATAAAAATGAAGTGGCATTATTGAATGTTGTTAATCAAGTGGTCAGTTCTTTTTTTGAAATTTTTATTGAAGAGGGGGTTGCTTTGTATTGTGTGTTTCCACCGGCTATATTGGGATCAAAATCCGAAACTATGATAAAATGAATGTGGATTTTATTGAATATGGCATCTTTGTTCAAGTCTTCAAATACAAATTTCGCCTCAAATTTTTTGGTCTGTCCAATTTTAAACCTCTTCTCCCTCATCGTTGATCTTCCAACAACAGTTATTAACCCCCTCCACCTCCCCTCCCTTCACAAAAAAAATACGTCGAATTGTAGATACGTTTACAAAACTCCATTTTTTCGATCCAGCTGGCCCTTTCCATATCCTTTTACTTTTTTATGATAGGTCAAAGCCTAAAAAATATTGATAAAATCGTTCAAAATGTAAATAATTCATGTTTTTGAACGAACTGAACTTCGAGCTGAACACGAGCATTCAAACTCTGAAATCTCCTGAGTTGAAAGTAGGAAGTAAAATCAGAAAAAAACACGACGATATTCCTGTTAGTGATCACAGGGACAGTGACGTATTCAGGAAGAAAAATCATGGAGGGGTTTTATATTTTAATTCGAGGTGGACGGGGACGCAAAACTAGATTTTTAGGCATAAAAAATACAAAATTTGGGGAAATTTTCCCAAAAATCCTTCACAGTGGCACGATTATTTTATTGCAATGAAGGTGTGTAATCGAGTGAAAACCTCTTTCAATGTGGAAAAAAAATCGCAAAAAAAGTCAGAACTTTCATTTGAAATGTAAAAAATTAGGCTTCTTGGCAATTATTGTGAGATTTCCAAATTTTTGACATAAAAATGACAATTTTAGCAATTTCTGAAGGAAAAAAAAAGATTTCGTGAATTAAAGCGAAAGGCAGAGCTTTTTTTGGTCAATTTTAGGCACAAGTGTAAGACTTTAATAAGCACTTCCTGAAAAATTTTTTTTTTCAAAAAATTTGAAATATCAACCGTTTTGGGGTAAAAAAGTAAGCTTTTTGGGAATTTGGTAAAAAGATAGAATTTTTGACAATTTTTGGTAAAAAGCAAGACTTTTAGGAAATTAATGACCCAGAAGTACAAAATACTTTTTCGTAATTTTTTACCAAACAGATGGGTTTATTCAAAAAATGTTGACAAAAAGCAAAACTTTTCAAAAATTGAGACTCTGGAATTTTTTGCCAACAAAGTGAATCTTTTAAGGAATTTTTTAGAAAAAACTTTGAGAATTTCTGGAATTCTTAGCAAAAAGGCAACACTTTATTATTTATAAAACGAAGACTTTTTTTTAGTAATTTTTGGCTCTTTGAGAAAAAAAAAAGGTTTTTTTTTTTAGTAAAACGTGTGAATTTTTGGCAAAAACAAGATCTTTTGGAAATGAGTGGTAAAGAAATGATACTTCATGTCAATTTTTGTTGGAAAAGTGAAACTTTTTGGTCAATATGTGACATTTTTTGAAAACAATTGACAAAAAACGAGACTTTGACATTTTTAAACAAAAAATCAAGACTTTTTGACATTTTTTAGGCAACAAAGCGAGACTGTGGGGCCATTTTTGAAACAGAGGTAAGACATCGAATTTTTTTAAGCAATTTTGACAAAAGCCGAGACTTAAAGGCTGCTTGTACAAAATCGCCCCAAAAAAATGATCCTTAGCAAATGGTTATTTTATTGCTTATTGAACACGTTACAATGAGATAAAACTACTATTCATGACGAAAGAACTTCCTATTTTTGGAATTTGATTTCGTAGTCGTTAATCTGTGACTAAGTCGCGATTGAATCATCATGATAAGATCTACGTGCATGATTCTAGTTTAGCATCACGAAAGTGAGAAATTCATCATCATCATCATCATCATCATCATCATCATCACCTTCACAGAAATCGAAAGCATACTAATACAATCCACGTGTAATAATACAAACATTTCGTACCAATCCAACGAGAAATTCGTCGAAACTCTAAAACGGAAAAAATTAAAATCAAAAAATTAAACGAACAACTTCACAAAAAAAAACACAAAAATTCACACCGAATTACACGAGAGCTCTTCGTATACGCCAGAACTTTTCAAAAACGTAAGCATTCCGAAAATGATAATGATAACCACCAAAGCGAAACGTTACAGTTACATTACCACAGCAGAGAGAGAGAGAAGGGGAACGCGAGAAAATAATAAATTCACATTCCAAGACTTTAAAACCTTCATTACTGAAATTTATTCAAAATTGACGCCGCGGTTCGTTATTTTATACTCCTAAAATTTTTCACGAGTCATTTAATATAACTCGAAGCTTTATTGCTTCTCATTTTTCATTCTGATTAATTTCTCACACAGTGAGAAAGAAAGAAAGGCGCAAAAAAAACTAAAAATAATATGGAAAAAATATCCATAAATCAAGTATTCTCAAAATCGCAGGTCGAGTTCGACTTTCGTGTACTAGTTGGAAAATTTTCACAGTGAAAATTACATTGTTTCAAGGCACTAGGTGCAAGGGGGAGGGGGAAAAACTTTCTAATATCCATCTGATGAATTAAGATGACCTTAAAATACAAAAAAATTTGAAATTTCAATTTGAAAGAAGGGGAGAGAGGGGTTCATGCCCGGTGCAAAGAGGATGAGTGCAGGAAAAACTTTCAAATATCCACCTGATGATCAAAATGAGATGACCTTAAAATACAAAAAAAATAAAAAATGAAATGTGAAAGAGTAGGAGAGAGAGAGAGGGGGTAGAACGAAAAATTCGAAGAAACGATGAGAAAATTGTGACAACTGATAAGAGGCATAGGTTTAGAATTGGATCCTCTCTCTTCTCATTTTTCAAGAAGATGAAGCTTCCAAACACTGTCAAAACAACAAAATTTTGAAATCCTTTCGGCACAGGCAATTCTAAATCCCCTTATAGAGGGGAAAGAGGATCAAAAAACGAAATTTCGAAATATTTTCTCTCCTAATCTACAAATTTCTGCTCCTCCATTGAACTAATTTCAAAAATACCCAGTTTTTTTTCCAATTCGAGTATTTGTTCAGCGATAATCCTACATTAATACCAATCAAACACAAATTCCAATTCGATAAAATCACCATTATTTACACACACACATTCTTCACCAAAAAAAAAAAAAAACTAACCCAACAATCGAGTCATCGCCTCCTCTCTACGAACAAACAGTTCAACACATTCGATAAGATAACAATTCCTCGTACACTCACCATGACCAAAAGAATACCTACCTACGTTATCTCAACCCTTCTATCAACACAATCACCCCCCCCCCCACCACGTCAGGAAATAAAAATACCCCCAAACTCGACGACGACGACGCGACATCCATCACCCCTCACAACCCTTCACCATCGTCATCGCAGCACCAAATAAATTAGCAAACTGTTGCATCGCCATCGGCGGCGACAAGCAGCACCTTCATCTCACAGCTGGAATGGAATCTGCGTACCGTACGGTTCCAGGTCGTTTTACGCAGTGAAGGGGGGGAGGGGGGACCCATCGTCGCTGGCCAAAAAAAAAACCACACAACACACGCAACCCTTTCATACAAATTCCACTCTCTATTCAGTGTGTTTGGTAAACCTCGGAGAGTTCTGTATTGGATTGGCCGAACAAAAGTGAAAATGAAGTGCGCAATAGTGAAAAGAAAAGCTCGGATCGATGCTCAACTCACACAGTTTAAAAGCTTCAGAAAAAAAAAACCACCACCAAGACGGTTGATATTATAAAAAAAAAAAAAAGGAAAGAGTTGTGCGAAAAAAAAACCTGCTCGTTGCCAAAATAACTTTTCCATATTGTACAAAGGGTGTGGTGGAGCGTAAACGTAATTAAATTCTAATTACTTATTAAATGTTAATAGGGTTTTTGAACGAATTGTACCCGGGGTCAAATATATACGAACCTTAGAAAAAAAAGTCAGCGAAAACCAAAACACCCAAGTACCTACAATACAGAAAAATTACCGCACTAAAAAGGGCTTTAAAATTATACCGAGTTATGACGTAAAATTCAAAGGTATTGGTTTTTTTCCTTCCAACACTTAAAACGTAGCAACATACCCGCCCATAAAAGCTTCACGATTTAAGGGTTGCGTCGTCGGGAGTCGAGGTCGTAGGAGGGGGGGGGGGAGTAAACTTCGGCGCAAATGTAAGCAAAAATACACTACATACTTCGATACGAGACAATATGATTGTATACGTAGGTAAAGGCGAAAAAATGACGAGGTTTTTAGCCTGTTTGTATACACCATATCGAGCAATTCCACCGATTAGAGGATTTCTTTCCGCCTTGTCGAATACCTAGGTACACTTTAATAAATTCGTCGAATGACAAAACCATTACGTAATCGGAGCGAGCTGCTTTATCATCGACTCGCCGCGCAAATACTCGAACCAAGAAGACGTTTAATAGCGTTACGACGTCCTATATTGATTTATATTATTCCTCGAGCCCCTCGAGCTATATAGTAGGAAAAATTCAATCTACACCATTATGTCATCCTGTGTAAGTAACTAAGATGGTGATCGACGACTGCAACTACTCGGAGGAGAGGGGCAAAAAATGCACTTTATTAAACGTAAAATTACACCTAGCGACCTTGCAAAGGACATTAACACTCGATAATAATTCACCGCTCGAAATAAATTAGGATAAAACACGCGCCAAGAGTATAGTTCTCACGCGACTAAATCTCCACGAGTGATTTCTAGACCAACTTCTCGCAGTATTCATTCGACCATACTCGACACATAGTATGTATTTTTATCATAACGTAATGCATCATTGGTAGCAAATAAACCGGCGAAAGTATAGTAGAAATTAACGCGGATACCGCTCTGGCAAATGGTAAAAATTATCACGTAATCGATTCCACGTCTCCTTTATGTGTGAGCTTCGCCATGCATCTGATAAACAATATACTCGAAGAGAAGCTGTTTCGTCACCGGTGCAATTATAATGTACTTGTGTGCACAAACGAATGAATATTGTAGGCTGTTTTTAACGAGTAAATGCATTAATATAAAGCTATTAAATTAAACATGGTCGACTACCGAAAGAATGCCGGACAATGAAGATGTTATTGGCATCTCGACACAGAGTTGAAACTTTCTCACTGATAATACGTTACACATTGTTTAATGTACTCGTCGTCCAGATGCAATTTACCATTCAAAAGGTTAATTTTGGAATACGTTTTCGTTAATTAATAGCGAATTAAAGTAGGTTAATTGAGATCCGCCCCGATAAATCTAACACAGGTACGATGCGAGCGAGTACGACTACGAGTACTCGACAGAGAGGTGTAATCAAATTTGAAATCGTAACGCCATCAATCGAACTGATAACACGATTAAATGGTAATAAAATTTGGTAAATTGCACGTGCGTGGAATACATATTTAGGATATATATATTTATAATATAGAGAGAAGTGCATTAGCGCTATATGAGCTTACCTTCTACCGGTAAATACCAAAAATGGCGATGGTTGATTTTCAGGAACTAAATTACTACCACTACACACACAGTTATCACAAATTGAAACAAAAATAAAACAAGACGATAATAAATTAATTACAATAAAGATATTAATAATTATTAATTCAACATTAAAACATTTTTTACCTATTTCAACGCGTTTTAATCGTTACTAAAAATACAAGCACAAATAAAATTAAACGCAAAAAGTCTGATCCTCCATGCATATAACCTTCTCGAAAGGCTCGCTGAAACGGAAGTTCGAACATAGAAGAATGAAAAGCGTAACTGGATGATACACGAATGGACGAAACGTCGAACAGGCGTTTTGTTGGGAGAATTTTTCAACGCAAAGTTTTCGCATAAACGAGTAAATTGCGAAAAATTGTGATCAATTATCAAAAGTAAATTTAATTTTAATTGAAATAAAGTACCAACAATTTTTTAATTTTCAGGAAAACGCGTAAAAAACTGAAATTAAAATTGTTACCTACTTTCTCTCATTCAAGTAGGTAGAGAATCTCACAGCGCGCTATATTTTGGAACTATCCAACAACGTTCGAGTTTTTTGCATTTTTTTAGAAATAAAACTCAATTAAAATAGAATTAATTCATACTGAACACTTTTTAATGAAGAAAAAGACCCTCTAGTTACTTTATTTTGAAGAAATTTGAGCTTTTTCTCAAAAAGTTCATTTTCCAAACTTTCAATCCAAAGTGTGAAAAATTTCTTTTCTCGAAGCCTACAAACAATTTGTTTACATTCCAAAACACGAGCGTCTCGAGAGCAAATATGTGTAACCAATCAGAAGCGAGTTAGTTTTTATCTGTTGTCTCTCTTTCGTCCGTTGTTTACGTTTTTGGACTTGTATTTTATTTTATGATGGTGTATTCGTATATTTATTGTCATACATGTGTATAAATCATCACAGTCATTACAAATAACAAAAATGAATCAATGTAACATAACTTTACTAAACCGTAAACGTTAAATTATTAAACGATATCAAAGCTATACGTACTTAACTAGTATCAATATCAAAATTCAAAACGTAATAAAATAAGTACCTACCTATTTCGAATTCTCAATGAAGATGATCGTCACAACACAAACACTTAACGATCATCTTTATCGAGAATTCGAAATGACACTTGTATTAGCCATATCGTCACAAGCACATAACGATCATCTTTATTGAGAATTCGAACTACACGTTTTGAATTTTGATACTAGTATAGATAATAGATATAAGATACTGCTTTAATAATTATTCAACATATAGTAAAGTTATGTTACATTGATTCACGAATTATTTGTAATGTGATGATTTATACATATATGACGAAAAAAACGACGTTGGAAAATATATTTTTATTTTTTTAAAAGAAAAATATAGAAATATACACGAATACACCATCATAAAATAAAATACAAGACCAAAACGAAAACAACGGACGAAAGAGAGACAACAGATAAAAACTAACTCGCTTCTGATTGGTTACACATATTTGCTCTCGAGACGCTCGTTTCCAAAACCATGTGCATTTTTTTTATCGAAAAAACAACTGCAATTCTTCAAAGTTCGAATTGAAATTTGTAAAAATTCAATTAATTCGGGATTAATTAAACTAAATCCACGCGAATTTATGGTGAATTTCGATCCACAAATCGATCTAGTGTTATAAAACCCATCGAATCTAGTGTAATAAATTCAAAATGCCGAGATCCAGACGTGATAAAAAGAGTAAGTTTCATCGAACCGTTCTCTAAATCACTTAGCTATCAGTTTTACTCTATTTTATCGTTTTTTTTCAGTCTCATTAACTCAAACTACGAAGAAAGGTAACGATTTAAAGCAGAATGTTATCGAAAAAGTACAAAAAGCAGTCGGAGAATACAACCATATATTCGTCTTTCACACCAACAACATAAGGAATGGTAAACTGAAGAAAGTTCGTATGCTATGGAGAGATAGCAAGTAATGAAAATTTTCGTATTTTATCGCTGTACTATGCTACGTGATGTTCTGAGGAATATCGCTCTAACTAGAGTCGTGTTTCTTTCGACAGATTTCTATTCGGTAAAAATAAAGTAATGGCTCATGCTTTGGGACGAGACGAATCGTCAGAAGTTCAACCCAACATACACAAATTAGCTGAAAAAATAGAAGGCCAATGCGGTTTATTATTTACAAATAAGAAAAAAGAAGAAGTGATAGAGTAAGCGTGAAATTTACCATCTTCGTTATCATTTATCACTCATTGCTTCGATATAGAAACTAATACCATGTGTTCTGTAGATTTTTCAATAAACATAGCGAATCTGAATACGCAATGGCTGGTTTCGTACCATCGGAAACTATCACCGTACCTGAAGGACCACTACCACCCGAATATATTCATTCTATGGAACCTATGTTTAGAAAACTAGGTATGCCAGTATTATTGCAAAAAGGTGTCATAATGGTTCTTAGCGAGTATAAATTATGCAAAGAAGGAAAACCAATTACTCCTCAACAATCTAGACTATTGGTGAGTGTTTCATTTTCGAAGTTTATTTGTATTGTTTTTCTTCGTGGTAGTAATTTTGTTCGGTTTTTTTTTTCTTTCAGAAATTATTTAATTACAAATTGGACGAGTTTAAAGTGACGTTAGAATATGTATGGTCGAAAGAAGACGGATCATTTGAGAAATTATGAGTTCGAAGTTTTGTTTATTTTGTTTTTTATATTAATAAATGTATTTTTATTTATTTCTCGTGTTATGTTTTTTTCTTCTGTTTTAAAAGGTTGAGAATATAGTTCCGAGTTATTTTAACGTATTATATGAAAGCAGATCGTATTCTTAAAATGCTTCGATGTCTCTTTGGAGAAAAATTTGTCGATGTGAAGTGATCTATTTCGAAGAGAAGTTGATATTGAAATGAGTTAAGCTGGTTAAATTCAACTGTATCGAGCAAACTCCAAAAATTCCGCACCGTCTTTCCGACGAGCTTTATTTTTATTTTTTATTCGGTTAAAATTGCATTAATTATGATTTTACGATGTCGTAAAACATTTCGTGATTCGTCCGTTGGAAAAAATACCATTTTGTTGAGTGAAGTTCGATAAGAATATTTGAACGTTCGCGTGTCGAATTGAACCCTCAATTCGCATAGGTCAAAAATTACCTTCTGCGTGATTAAAACGCTAACCAAATTACATGTAATGAAATTTTACTATTCTTCGAGCCATCGAAGGTACCTTCGAGTCTTTATTTATCGTCAACATGCTGAATAATTCATTACGAAATGTATTTATTTTGAAAATCTTCGATACTTTTTATACAATATTGTACGATGATTTAAACGAGCAAATCAAACTTCTAAAGTAACATTGAAAAGTTAATGTTCTGTAATTTACTAATAATACACGTTAAATGAACTACTAAAATCTGATTTAATCTATGACATGAAAATATTGAAAACAAATTTGATTTTAAATCTTAAAATTAATGTTGTGATTTTTTAAGGTATAAAACACAGGAACATGAATTTTTCTAGCAATGGCAAAATTTCCTCCGACTGAAGTATCAACTAATCAACCTTCAATCAAGGGTCATACCGACACAGAGCGCACACCAAAACGATCCACCCGTACCTGACGAATGAGTTGAACCAACAACCTGAGGCTTATACTCATACGAAGGCGCTGTTTCAGGCGTATACTGATACGAAGGCGAAGTTTGACCAGCTATTAAACACAAGCCCTGATGAATCAGATATTTACCGGCTTCAATATCCGAAAAACAATAAATGATGAATTCGTACTTACGTGTACATGAAGATTTACAGCATATCTTGTTGTATATTTCTCGAAGATTATCTATTAATCAAGTGAAAACGTTGTTTCATTTTATAGACATGTTCCAATGTGTGATAGTTTACTTACTCGTACTTGCGTATAAGTTGTTACTATCTCTGCTTACTTCTTAATTTTGTTTGCGATTCTTTAATTTGGACATCTGCAGTTCCATCTCCTTCAAGAACTGTGTCGGGTATCAACTTGTTGGTGTAGTAATCTAAGTAGAATTATGATGCAAATCATTTTGTTTAAAATAATCACCCGAGTTGATTAGCCTTCTCTTAGCTTTCAAACTACTCACTGCAAAGCTTATTTCTTCCTTTTACTTTTCCCAATAACCCTGCGCCACATTTCAAGATCTTATCAATTTGATCGATGAACTCTGTTACCACGATCTTGGTAAATGTGGCCAATTTTTCGTACTCTAAAAACAAACATTATACTTATTATGTAGGCAGGCATTCTGCCTGAGAAGTGAAATCCAGATTGTTTTGAGTCCGGTTAACCTAAACCCAAAATTGGGTTGATTTGACTGGGAATGAACTTGGTACCTCTACCTACCTATAATCAAGTACAGGGTGCCCAGAAATATCGAGTACCCCTAAGAAAGTTTTTCATTAAAAATATAGGTTGGCAACGTGAAATAGATGCATATGATTGGTGGAATGTTATCTCTCCAGTCCAACAACCAATCATGTGCTATATTATTATCATTCACTGTGACCAACCGAAGTATTTTAGTAGAAAACTTTTTTAGGGGTACTCGATATTTCTGGGCACTCTGTACATATGTACCTACCTTACCTACCAAGTACAATTTCAAGAATTAGGTATGCTCATTCGCATTACTCACCTGTTCTGAATTCTATGAGAAATTCTTTGCTACATCGAATGCTTCTGAAACCAGTCCTGTATTTTATTGTTCCTGTTAAAGCGAATGAAATGTACCAAAGTCATGTAGATAATTTTATGATTGTTGTGTTATTTTAGCCATCGAAATTACCAAAATTTTTCATCCCTGACGGAGTCTCAAATCTGAAATCTAATTTTTCAACTTTTTCAAAAAAAAGTTTAACTGCTTTCGTCGACTTTTTTATTGAGCTGGCATTTCCTGCGCAGATTGAGTAAAAAAAATCATAAGAGGTCTAAAAAATTGGAAACTTTCTTCTGCATTGAGTCGTGAGTGGTAGATACTGAATAATTTGGGAATAAGATTTGTAATATGGTTGAACTTCTCTCAACATTTGATAATTTTAGATCCGTTCGCAGCCTTAAGGCTGCGAACGGATCATAAGAGAAGCTCTGAAATTACATAAAAATTACATAGTTACCTGCTGAAGTTGAAGAGAAACCTGAAAATGCGTGAAATTAAGCATATTACATAAATATTTTTAGTTTTATCTCAATGAAATTTTGCTCTTACCAATATTCATAAAAAAAAATTGAATTGAAGTTTCATTTCTAATACTTACAGGCGAATGTAAGGCCTAAACACAAAATTAAATTCACTTTGAGCCAGAACATTGGTATCAATAATAAGTTAAGATTTCAATGTGAAAATTTTCTCTCTTAGACGACTTTGTGGTTCAATGGGATTCACGAAGTATGAGCATCGAGCACCAACTGTTGTAAGATTTTGAAGCCACAAAGAAATCGTTGAAAGAAGGTGGTGTCACAGGCATTCATATCAAACACAAACAATAAAATATGATATATTTGTGTAGATAGGTGAAGGCAGATTTCGAACGACTTGGAACTGTTTTTTTTTTCTGTTTTTTTCATAAGGATTCATTCGCAAAAGTTTCATCAATACCTAAACAAAATTTTCAACTCATTCTATGATTACAATTCTGCATAGGACACTACTTTCAACGATTTTCTTGCCTAGGCTATTACAAGTAGGTACCTACTTCAAAATCTTACTACTGTTTGGGGGCATAGGTACTTCCGAACTTCGTAAATTTTAGCAGGAACTTGCACTTCGTCATGTCTCCTCAAAATGCGTACCCATTCTCGTTCCTTATTTTCAAATCGGACAACAAAATTTCACAAACTATTTTTTTAAGATCGCAAAAATTTTTCCAAGAAATCGTATTCTTGAGGCCAAAAAATATCGATTCTGGGTCCAAAGTGAAAATCAACGCTATTCTCGAGTTCATCCTTGAATTTTAATCCATAAAGACACATCACGAGTACCTACGTTTCCTGTCGAATTGGACCCTGAATTCAGATAGGTCAAAAATTACCTCCTACCTACGTGATTTAAAACGATCACCAAATAACATGACGTAATGAAATTTTACTATTCTTCGAGCAGTTCGAGCCATCAAAGGTACCTTCGAGTCTGCATTTATCGTCAACATGCTGAATAATTTCATCATGAAATGTATTTATTTTGAAAATCTTCGATACTTTTTACAATATAGTACTTAGGATGATTTAAACGATACTAATCAATATTTCTAAAATAACATTTAAAAGGTCTGTGTTCTGTAATTGACCAATAATACACGTTTAAATGAACTAAGGGTAAGATTACTGAAATTTGAGTTAATCCACAGCATAAAAATATTGAAAACAGATATGATTTTAAATCTTAAATTAATCTTGTATAATTTTTTTGATATATATATACAGTGCAGTAAGATGAATTTCCCTAGTAATGGAAAAGTTTCCTCCGACTACCCTTCTGCATGCTGTTGCTGCACAACTTCAACTATCAACCCTCACTCAAGGCATGGACCGAGACAGAGACAGAACATCAAGCCGCGTCCGCCTCCCGAACCTGAGGATCGTCTTGAAGAGGGAGGCTGCTGACGCTCATACAGTAACGCAGGCGATGTTTGACCAGCTATTATGGTATAAACATAAGCACAAGTGAATCAGATCAGATGTTTGAAGACTTCAATATTCAAAAAACAATAAATGATGGATTTGTAC
Organism: Planococcus citri; assembly: GCF_950023065.1. NCBI lineage: Eukaryota > Metazoa > Arthropoda > Insecta > Hemiptera > Pseudococcidae > Planococcus > Planococcus citri. Next base: position 20,708,341 of record NC_088678.1, on the reverse strand, counting down.
TTACGTGCCAGTGGTTTACAGCATATCTTGCTATATAGTTCTTTAGGACCTTCTGTAATTGATTGAAAATGTTTCATTTTAAAGACATGGTAAGTACGAGTACGTATAATCGTGTAATTGGTTTATTTAGGTAGGTACCTACTCGTACTTGCGTATGAGTTGTTGCTATCTCAGCTTACCTCTTAATTTATTTAGCGATGCTAGGATTTCCTTATCTGCACTTGCGTCTCCTCCAATAATTGTGTCGGATAGAAAATTCTCGGTGTAATAATCTAATTATGCAAGTAAGTAGTTGTAATGCATAATTATCATTTTGTTGAAAATAATCACCTATAATCGGTTAGCTTTCTTTTAGTTTTCAAACTAGGTAGATACAGATAGGTACTCACTACAAAAAGTATTTCTTCCCTTTTCATTTCCCAATAACACTGATGAGCCCGGTGGGAAGAGAGAATTAATTTGATTGATGTAGTCCGTAGCAACGTTCCTGCTAATTGAGGCCAAATTTGCGTACTCTAAAAGCAAACAATTCACTTTTCAACTCTCGCCCACATAAATATCGTGGTAAGTAACGATCTTAAAACGACCATAAACGATGACCAATTTGCACGTGGACCAGATCTTTGGCCTTTCCAGAGACTTGTGAAATTTCTGGAGAAAATTTAAAAAACTCTGGAGGCTTCAAAATGATCCAAAAACGACCAGTGGCAAAAAAAATACATTTCATGAAAAGGTTTGGAAATCTTCGGACATCATAAATCATCACTTCTCTAGTCACAAGTCGAGTTATTCTGACGTTTGCAAAAGTTGCAGTAGCCCAATCATAATTTTTCGACCACTTTTGGACAATTTTTTTGAAAATTTTGGTCCCAGAAAGATGTATGTAGGTACCTACTCAATTATTTAATTATTCTCTCATCAAGATACGTATACGTACTTATTTGTTCGTACCCACCCTTACCTACCAACTATAATTTCAAGAATCATGCTCATGGCTCACCTGTTCTGAATTCTAAGAGAAATTCTTTGCTACATAGAATACTTTTAGTACGTCGGCCAGTGCCAATGGTGTAATTTATTGTTCCTGCAAATTAAGCGAATGAAATGTAATAAAAGTCAAGTACAGGGTGTTCCAGAATAACCTTTCACATTTTGGTAACCACTGATCTGTGTTCAAGTGGAGCTAGGGGAATGGTAAAGGCGGTTCTAGGTAGCCAAAGCATGCCGAATTATGTTTCAATAGTTATTTTTTGCCCTGGAGAAGTAGATGGCTGTACAGTGTGCTTTTACTGTGAAGGCCTTTTTTAAAAATAAAGGTTCCTGTAACTCTTTACTCCTTACTCATCAGTAACGAAGCTCATTTTTATCTAAATGGTGAAGTGAATAATTGGAATGTGCGCTTCTAGTGTACAAAGAATCAGTTGATAATACTTGAGAAACATCTAAACCTCCGCCAAGTTGACTGTTTGGTTGGGCGTGGCTAAATTCGGTATAGTGGGACCATGTGTGTTTAACGAAACAGTAACGGTGAGGGGTAAGGCAAAATGTTAAACGAGTTTCTTGTTCCAAACTAAAAGACAGACGCGATGTAATAGAGTTACTTACTTCCTTCCAACATGTTGGAACTACCAGGGATGTACACATATGTTTAGCGCGTGAGCACTTCGATCATCAAATAATTTTGTTATGGTCGACGTGTTGAACCAGAAATTTAATGGCCACCTTGATCCCCTGACTTTTCAGCCTGCGATTTTTTTTTATGGAGTTATTCCAAGTCAAAAGTGTATCGAGATAAATCTAGGACTCTGAAACAGCTTCTAGGTTCATGAGTCGCAACTGATTGGAAGAGAAGTGTTCAATAATTTGAAAAAATGTTTGGTTGAATGTGTCAAAAATGAAGGAAAATATCTCGATGGAAAAATTTTTAAAACTTCATTTTTAATGAAAACTCAAATATACGGTCTAAAAACGGCATATTTCTACTTCATTTTGGTTGTAAAAGAATTTTTGTAAACATTTTTCTCTCAGAGTAATAAAAAAAACAAATGTGAAAGGTTATTCTGGAACACCCTGTACCTACATAATATTGTGATATTCAAGCCATAGAAATTACCAAAATTATTCATCGCTTGCGGACTCCTTAATTTGGAATCTAAATTTTTAACTTTTTGAAAAAATGTTTTAACTGCTTCCGTCGTTTTTTTTATTGGGGTGGCTTCTCCTGCGCAGAAATCACATTAAGCGAAAAGTTGGAAATTTTTAGGAAAAATTGGTGAGTTGGAAAATGTTGAGAAATTTGGGAAAGTTGGAAACAAAATGTGTATAAGCAGGAAAAATTAAAGAATGACAAAATAACACGAGTTCTTACTTCTAGCTCTTGAATTATAAATTTTCACAATGTTTTCTCTTTTCCTTTCTCCGATAAAAGTTGAAGAGTAGAAAAATTGACACTTCTCACATCAAAAATAATGTTTTACTTGAAATTTTCCGAAAAAAAAAAAAAAAAAAAAAAAAGGTCTATCCAATGCATTTTAGTCAAAACTTCCAAAATGTTCTGACTTCTGCTAAAATTTCAAAAAAATGTCATATTTTTCATTGAAAATTCAGAAACAATAATTTCCAAGTTTTGTCAGAATTGGTTGTTTTTGAAAATATATAAAAATTATATGACATATATACATATCCTGAGAAAAATAAAGCAGAGCTTTTGCCCTCGCCTAGCTCGAACTTTTCATGAAATTCCAGCATCAAAAATGCAAAAGTTCCAAATATTTATGTGAGTTATGTAGAAAAAATTACATAAAATGAGTTACCTGAAGTCGAAGAGAAATCTGAAAATGCATGAAATTAATTAATTATATGCGAGTATTTTTAGTTTTATCTTAATGAAAATTTCCTCATCTCACCAATATTCATAGAACAAAATCAAATTCAAGTTTCATTTCTAATACTTACAGGTGATTGTGAGGCCAAAACACAAAATTAAAATCACTTTGAGCGAGAACATCATTAGTATCACTTGAATATCGGTTGAGATTTCAATATGAAAAATTCTTTCTTATCTAGACGACTTTACGATTCAATGAAATTCGCATTAAGTGTGAGGACTGAGCACCAATTTTTATAAGATTTTGAAGCCACAAGGAAATCGTTGAAAGGTGACGGTTTCACACCCACAGGCATTGATATTGAACATGTAAAATGAAATATCATGTTTTTGTGTAGATAGGTGAAGGCATGGAAAATTGTTGTATTTTTTTTTCATAAGGATTCATTCGCATGTTTCATCAATAGTAAAGTAAAAACACAAAAATTTCAACTCCACAATTCAGCCGAATGACGTTCTGTGATTACAATTTGGCACAGGAAGGTGAAAAATTTTTGAAACCAATTCATTCGATACCGAGTACCTACTACCTGCCTACAGGGTGCCCAAAGCAAGTTTATTATATTAAAAATATAGGTTGGCAACGTGAAATAGATGCATTTATGATTGGTGCAATGTTATCAGTGTTATCACCTTAGTCTAACAACCAATCATGTGCTATCATTATTATCATTCAGTGTGATCAACCGAAACATTTAGCAGAAAACTTCTTTAGGGGTTCACGATATTTCTAGGCACCCTGTACCTACACTACCTACTAAGTCATCATCTACACACCCATCTGACGCAAACGTAGTAACCATTTTCTTACCTATTACCAAACTTTAAAATCTTACCTATTACTGTGATTCAAAAAACCCTGGATTTTTTAGGATTTCAAAAGTCTTGATTTTTTGTCAGAATTTCAAAAAACTTGATTTTTCAGCCAGAGTTTGAAAAAAGTACTGATTTTTTCCAGGAATGCGAAAAAGTCTTGATTTTCTAACCAGATGATTTTAAGACCTGATTTTTTGACCGAAATTGATAAAATTATTCCTGATTTTAGCCGCGGGAAACAATTTTTAAAGAATTCCAATTGCTATAGTCAGATCTAGCCGAAATGCCAAATTGATATAGGTCAGAATTCCTTCCTATAGAGGTGAGATTTTTCCATTTATTCCCTAAGGGTAGAATAAATGTATTAATACCTGGTTAGCTCACTCGAAGAGGCTTTTTAAACTTCAGCAGACTGATATATGCAATTATTATGTAGTGACAAGAGAAATATATTCTAACACCAAGACAAATTAAGATCATTTTATTAAAACGTAATTTACAAAGACAGCATCTAATCTTATAACAAACATTTGAAACATTAATGGTTGCCTAAGAGCCGTTTTAAGGCAGAGATAGAACATTTTTACATCAAAGTACCATAAAGTAACACTTGTGTCTATCTAAATTATCGATAACTAATATAACTTTAATGAGTAAAAATAAATAATTTAAGCCAAAGAGAACAAGATGTAATTTTGTCTAACTCCATTTGAAAGATGGATTCGGAGTCAACGAACATGTGTTGCACTCTGGCGGTGAAATGCATGAAACACATGTTATCATGCTGAAAGGGGGACATTTCCATACTCACGCACGCTTACACACGCGCACACACGACTTGTCGAAATGCGAATGAATGCGATTCTCTGCAAAAAGTCCCCCTTTCAGCAAGTCGATGGTGGCGCCGCCACGAGATGTTAACGCCGAATGAAGTAAATTAAATTAATTAGATATGAGTAAGTTATTTCAAACTTACTTACCAAACTATACACGTTTTCCATCTCTATCTGGGGCCTTACTAATACCAAAGGCATTGATGGACTAGACGTTAAAGTGCACTAGTTTTTTTTTCCGGTGCAAAAACTCGGAAGCCGTCGGGTATTGTCGGAGGTACTTCGTTCAACTTGTATTTATCATTTCATCATAATTCGTAAGGTGCGATGATTTTATTATTTTTATCAATGATGATCTTCCCTGACACTGGTTTTTCAAATTCAAATTTTTGATGTCAAGTATTTTTCCACAACTAAAGCATACTAATGATGTTCATATGAACTTACTCGATAGTTGATGTTGATTGAAAAACCACTGTCACTGTAGAGGCGAAGATTATTGACATAATCACCGCGAACTGAGAATGAAAATATGAAAAAACAGTAAACAAGTTGAATTAAGTAGATTATTACGTATTTCCGAGCTTTCAACAATTGTTTTTCAACTCATATAATCCAAATTTGCGTACTTATGTGATATGATATTATGTTTTGTGGAGTATGTACAGTTGGTGAACGATAAGTATCACCACTGTCGGGCTTAACTTTATTAAAAAACTACCTTGAAGTGATGATAATTGAACCATCTAACGATTAATATTATGGAAATGTAGTACGTAATGGAATGTTATATATTTTCTTTTCATCTTTATAAAGCAGAACAGAGTTTGAGTTATCAGTTATCACACTAGAAAAATAGAACAAGTCGAACGAAGTATTTCCGACTGTACCCGATGACTTCCGAGTTTTTGCACCGGAAAAAAAAACTAGTGTACTTTAACGTCTAGTCATTGATGGAACTTAACTAAAAGAGGTGCACTTTAATTCTTTGCACAATGCATACCTGACCTGTTCAGGGTACATTGCCAAAAAGATACAAATTAATGATCATCAGATCCATGACCAAATTAACAATGAATTAACCTGACCGGAGTGGCGTAAATTAAAAGGGTAGACCATGATTTTCATCATCACTACTGTGAATAATTTCTACTCTCGGGTAAGAAATTATATGATAAAATCACGCCGATATGGACGTTCGCGACGAGGTACCTATTTGCTGCAGGTTCAGGAGCCAAGTGGTTTTTGGCGCTAAAACGATTCAATTTATAGAAAAAAGGGTGAAATAGGATCCTCCCCCTGATCACGTGGTAAAAAGGGGTAAGAAATGCTCGCGGCATCGGTATATTTCAAAGGGATTCCTCGAGCTGCCAAAAAGCGAGCATTCTTTGCAATAAATTTTGATAAATAATGATCTTATTTTCCTATCTCGAGCCATAAATGTCGCGGGGGCTGTCAACCCTTGTCTAATAAAGAACTCAACTAAATGAGAAGGGTTAACCACCTGTGACATAATCTGCACGAATACAGAGTATTTGTACATTTCTAATTCACTAAATAGTTAACACGTTTCCATATAATATAACAAGTAGGTATAATTTGCATCACTATAGCTGATACCTATCATAGGAATCACCTAAGCCGATGCGGGCCATCTACACTATGTCACAATTTTTGCCAAAATTGCCAACAATGTGAGAAAATTTTGCTTTTTAAGCTATCTATAGATTTTGAAAAGATTTGATTTTTTGCCTGAAATTTGAAAGTTTCCATTTTTTAACCAGAGATTTTGAAAAAATCCTGATTCTATGTGAGAAATTGAAGAAAAAAAGTTCTGATTGATGCAGTCGAGTTTTCAAAAAAGTCCAGATTTTTTGTCAGAAATTTAAATGAACCCCGGTTTTTTGCCTGAGTCAAGAAAGCACTGATTGTTTTTCAGGATTTCAAAGGAGTCATGATTTTTGTCAGAAAGAATAAAAACTCGATTTTTCAGCCTGAGTTTGAAAAAAAATCCTGATTTTTGCCAGGAATGCGAAAAAGTTTTGATTTTCTAACAAAATATTTCAAGAAGTCCTGATTCTAGCCGGTAAACAATTTTTTTTTAATCCCAATTTTTGTCAGAGCGAGAGAAATTCTCTAAGAAGTCCCGAGTTCTTGCCAGAAATTTGAAAAAATTCCGAATTTTTGTAAAAGATTTGAAAAAGTCACGATTTTTTAGTCAGAATTGAAGAAAAGTCTCTCATTTTTTTTTTACAGAAATTCAAAAAAAGTCTCAATTCTAAAATCGACCTTCTGATTTCTCTCCAAAAATTCAAAAAGTTGCAATGTTTGCCAGTTTGAGAAAATTCTGATTTTAAAGCGAGAGATTCAAAAACTTTTGATTTTTTTCAGGATTTTAATGAATAGGTAAGTAACAATTTTTATCAGAAATTTAAAAAAAGGTCACGATTTTTTAGCCAATATTTACAAAAATTCCTCATTTTTTCCAGTAATTCAAAAATGTGGACCTTTGGAGGAATCCAACACAAAATTTCTAGCAGGTCAATCGCAAAACTACGGAATTCACAAGGGTCCCAGGGTCACAAATTTTCGATTTTTGACCAATCAATAAACAGAATGAATATAAAACAGTGATTCCCAGAATACTTACATCAAGCTACAACAAGTCGTAGGGTATTTTTTGGCCCCTAAATTTTCGTAAAATTGCTCAACAATGGTGAGAAAATGAAATTGGGCAGCTACAATAATTCTGGGAATCATAATTTCTATTTACAAATCGAGTTTTCTGAAGTTTGAGCGTGACATTTTGAGTCTGGAAATGCAAAAAAGTGTTTTTCGTGCCCATACGAGATTAGGCACCTACAATTCCAGGAATCGTATTTTTTAGTCACTAGTTGATCGAATTCCCCGAGGTTTGGATGCATTTTTGAGTCTGCGCATTCAAAAAGTCATTTTTAGTGACCAAAATTTTCAAAAAATTTCCCAAAAATGGTCGAAATATAAGATTGGGCAGCTACATTAAAAATCGTCTTTATTAGTCACAAGTGCTCAAATGTGGAGATCACTGAAGTTTGGATGTGATTTCGAGTTTGGTATCCGAAACCGAAAAGGGTATTTCTTGGGCCCAAGATTTTCAATTCTTGAAACGCAAGTAAAAATTTACAACAGTTCGGGTTTTTTTCACTAAAATTCATGCATTCGCAAGTTTCATCAATAGCAGAGCATAAAAAACAGATGAAATTCATGGATATTGAACACCTATCACAACTATGCATGACTAATGGCCTTGAAAATGTGTTATTCTGTTTTTTTGCCAGCGAAATTTGTCTGTACAGGTACAACTCTTATTGAAGCACGCCCTTGTACGTGTGACAGCGATACGAATTTCGAAATTTTCAACCTATGGCATTCTGTGATTACAATTCGGCATAGGTAGGTAACAGGTGTTTGAAAAAATTCTGAAAACAACATTTCGTTACACTCGTGCCATCGCCAATCCACTGACACGATCAAAGAAAGACGAAAATTATTGTCTAAAATTTTCAAAGCCTGTTTAATACCATCTCCTCTGAACGATTTTCTTACTATCGTAGGTACCTACCTTCAAAATCATACAACTCACTTTTACCATCGTCTTCATTATATTTTCTAAGAATGCATCCCAAATCTCTTTCGTTATTTTCAAATTGGGGATAAAATTTTAATCCATTTCAATAAATTCACAAACAAATTTCTTCGAGATCGTGAAAATTCTTCAAAAAAATACCATTTTTGAGACGAAAAAATTATCGGTTTTGGTCCAAAAATCAACGCTATTTCTGAGTTCAGAGTCAACTTTTCTCTTGGACAATTCTAACAAAAATAAAAGATTTTTAGCAATTTTTGAAAAAACAAAATTTTTTGGCAAAAATCAAGACTTTAGCAGTTTTTTTAAAAAAACATAACTTATTGAAAATTACTGACAATAAAATGAAGCTTTTGGATGATTAAAAAAAAAAAAAATGTTGATTTTGCTCAAAAGTGTAAATTCTTACATAATACAAAAATTAGGAATTTTTAGGATGAATTAGCAAAGGAATCACATTTTTTCGCAATTTCTTCCCAAAGCGAGATTTTTTTTCAATTGTAAATAACCGACACTTTTTGGAGATTTTAGGTGAGTAAAAAAGCGAGACGTTTCATTTGCTGACCTCAAAAGCTAAAATTTTCGAAAAAAGCAAAGCTTTCGGATAATTTTTGAAAAAATTAGGCTTTTTGAAATTCTTTTGCAAAAAAAAAAAAAAAAAAACAAGAATTCTTGACTACCTATTTTAGCAAAAAACCAGACTTTTTGGCGAATTATTGACAGAAAAATGACGTACCTATTTTTAACTATGTACCTACCTATTTGTTAAAAATTATGAGACTTCTATTGAATACGGTTAGAAAACCAGACAATTCGCACTTTTTGTTTCGGAGGGTAAAAAAGCAACAATTTTCGGGGTAGGGGCCAGTTTTGAGTAGAAAATGATGAACTGTTGTAGAATTTTTTATTCAAAAGTGAAGTTGTGACCTTTCAAAATAAGTTAAAATTTCGCGAGAAAATTAAATATTTCCACGACAATGTTTTTTGGGCATCTTTGAAGAATTTTGAGCCCAAAATTGGGCAATATTTTTGGCATTTTTGAAAACGTGTTAAATGTGATAAGTACATTTAAATAAGTTGAAATTTCGCATGAATATCAAATATTTATACAAAAAAAATTTTTGAGCATTTTTAAAAAATGTTTAGCTCAAAATTAGGTCATGGATTTTTTTGGATTCTGGAAAACGTTCACTGCAAATATTTCCACGAAAATGTTTTTTGAGCATTTTGAAATAATTTTCAACTGAAAATTGGATTATGATGTTGACTGGTTTTGAAAAAGTGCAATGTGACCTATCAAAATAGGTTTTTATTTCGCGAGAAAATCAAATTTTCCCAAATTCCAAAAATATTACTCAATCTTGGGTTCAAAATTCTTCAAAAATGCTCAAAAAATATTTTTGTGAAAATATTTGAATTTCTCGCGGGATTTCAATTTATTTTGATAGGTTAAAGTCACTTTTGAATAATTCTAAATTCACCGATGAATGAAGGAAAGGTCCATCCTCATGGTGCTGACGTATGCTACCCACCAAACTTCACTATTTATGGAATTGCGTAGCATAAGTTTCAGGCACAACGGAAAACGTTGTGCAATTGTGTTTTTTCACGTAGATTTAATCCACAGAAGATATTCGGCCAACAACGTAAACAATTTCGGCAATTTATTCGTTCATATTTTATTCATTTTTAATTCAAATCATCATTCGAAGACTGAATACAAATAAAATATCCCTCAACAGAATGTCGAGTCCGCATCATCATCGTAAACATATCAAATAATAATTCATTATAAAATTTATTTTTATTTTGAAAATTTTCGATACTTTTTACAATACTATACAATGATTTAAACGAGCAAATCCATTTTAAAAATAATTTAAATACCGATAAACATAAATAGAAAATAGATTTTTAAATATACATACATAATCATTTTACTCGTATCTGCGCGAGAATCACATACAAATACATAATAAATTACAGAAAAAAAATCAACTCGGATCTTCATACATAATTGACCAACAATACACGTTCAAGTAGACTAGTGAAATTTGATTTTATCTTTGGTAAATTTAAATGCAGCTGTATATCATACTGAAATTCGTCTAAAATCTTAATCTAGAATATTCGCTGTTTTCTGTATTCGACTGGATTGTTTCTGCGTCAGTTGTAAGAGTATCATCTGTAAAATAAAATCATTAACGTTACAAAATAATTTCTTTTTAAATTTCTACCAATAGGTACCTATTATAAAATTATTTTAGTTTACCATTCTTTTTGAAAAGAACCGCCATCTCGTTTTCTTTCCTCTGTACCATAGCTTTGAACTTTTTACAAGGTAATATATCCAGATCGCCTTTATTACCGGGAATCAGCAGACATCGATCGACATTAGTCACTTGGAACGTATCTCTAGTATAACATTGTCTAGTCCTCGTAGCAACAGTATCGTTAATCGAAGAACATCCACTCCACTCCGACCATTCACCCCAGACGCCTTCTTCTCCTCTAACTGCAACGAACAAAACAAACCACCGCAATCATTAATAATAATAATATCGCAAATTCAATCGAACTGAACCGGTTCACCAACCACCAAGATGAAATAAGACACCATAGACACGTGACACGTGCGCTTACTTTGAAATCCAATCGACTGCACGTTAATGGTATGTGCTCCTAAATACGTATGTCCATGTTGCAGTCTAAGACTTCTTAAAAAAGCTAACCCGATACGTCCGACGTTGATGTTATCGCTGTTGTGGAAAACTACGATGCTTTTGATAGTCATATTGGGAGCTATTTCCAGTATTTCGCTGCGTTTGAAGTATTCGCCTACGTCGCTCCATCGGAACAATTTATTCAACTGCAACGCAAATAATAGGTAAACGATGTGTAATTAGAACCGTGTACGTAAATGCGGAAATTACTCGAATACTTGAGACTTGACGGTGTTTCGTCACCAGCCAGTGGTAAATTTAACGTTGGATTAGAGTTTTAATCGAGAAATTTACTCGTAGGGTATTTATATCTTTCGTAGAAGTGTGAGAATCAGTTCGAACTCAGAAATTTCCATTTCAGAGTTCAGAGACTTTTTGACTCTTCGATTCATTTTTTTGAATGAAAATATTACTCAGGCAACTTTTTGTTCAATTGATCCACAAACCATTTTCATCGAACGTACCAATTTGGATCTTATTTTATGGAGATTCGGAATATTTTTTTGATTTAAAAAAACCTACTCAAATTTTAGTTAAAATTTCAGTTACGATAAGCTATGGAATTAAAATTAAAAATCCATAAAATTAAAATTGGAACGAAAATGAGAAAAATTGAAATTGATCATTTGATCGTTGGTTACAAAAATAATTACGTTCGATCACAAATTTTGCTTCTCCTAAAAAAAAAAAAAAAAAAAAAAAAAAAATTAACGATCAGAAGGGACCAACCTTGATCACGTTTAACGAAAGTTTGTCAATACTCAATAAAATTGAAGGAGTTTGAAAGAGTAAAGGGAGGGGGGTTTCAAACTCTAAATTGCTCCAAACATGACCCATATCTTATTCCACATCCTCATCCAATTTTGTTTAATTTTTTGTACAATTCCATTCGATGCTGGTCTTTGAACTAACAATACTTCATAATTCTATCGAAGATCGGTGAAAGGAGAAGTGAACTGGAGAATTTCCACACATTTGTGATTTTTTGCGCGATTCTGATTCAACTTGAAGTAAATTTGTTCGCAGAGCTTAGGGGAGAGTGAACTGGAGATTTAAAAACCAATGATCAAAATTTGAAACACTCTAAACTGAACTTAGCAGTCGTTTGAAAATTTAGGAAAAAAGTGAAAATGACATTGATGTGAAGTATCATTCGAGAAGTTTTTGAGATCATAACAACTGTTGAATTTCGAAAAATAGTTTTAAAAATTACGAAAGATCTCGATAAAAGTGAAAAATAAGATGTGACATTGATAAAAAGGTAGTAACTTGAGAGTGAGAGCATCAGCATATAGCATAAATACTCGTAGATGAAAATTCTCACAAAGAAGTCATCTAACAGGTAAAGTTGAGGTGATGCTAGGCTCCAATTTTGACAAAAAGTTCCTACTTATATTTCTAAAGAGAGAGCATGATTAAAAATCTGGGCACTTTTCACAAAATTTCGCTAAAATTCTGAGATGTTTTATCAATTACCTATTGTTGCTTTCATAGTCGTTTTAACAAGTTCTGACCTCGTTTTATGCTATTTTTAGCACTTTTTTTTCATCAATTTTACTAAAATTTCATCACATTTTGATAGTTTTTAAAAATCTGAACACAATGAAAATATTTTATACAATTTTTGCTGAATTTGAACAAATTTTAAAAATCGTTTATTTGATATTTTAAAAATTGATTTAAACGCTTTTTTCCAGTAATTTCGAGACATTTTTATCATATTTTCATTTTTAGGTAAATTTTAAAAATGTTCCTAAAACTTCATCAATAATTTTTTGTAATTTTGGGTAATTTTTACGTTTTTTAAAAAGCTTTTCTGCCTTTTAAATTGGTTTTTAAGCATGTTACCTATATACAATTTTGGTAAATTTTGAATTTTTGACAAATTTTGCTTGAATTTGATCAATTATCGATAATTTTTTATTATTTTAGTACTTTTTCATGTTACTTATTACAATTTTAAACACTTTAAACAATTTTTCTGCAATTTAAGGATGATTTTCAGACTTTCAAAATGTTTTAATGTCATTTTCAACATCTTTCAACAATGTTTTGTGCAATTTTTACTAAAATTCATTTAGTCTTGCTATATTTCTTCAATTTTTAGCATTTTTCAAGGACTTTGACGAATTTTAATCCTTATAAGACGATTTTCAATATGTTTTTAATTACGTTTTTTGCCATTTCACAAAAATTTTTCAAATTTTCCTAATGTTTCATTAATTTTTAGTAATTTTTAAATGATTTTTATGTTTTTGAAACTTCAGATAAAATTTCATCAGTTTTAAAGATTTTTTGAACATTTTTTTCATTCAATTTTAATGGTATCTTTGTATTCTTATAACGTTTTAATGGGATTTTAACTATCTTTTGTGCAATTTTTTCAAGTTTTCCTAAATTTTACAGGTGTTTTACCATTTTTTTATAATTTTAAAACGATTTTAGTAGTTTGAAAAAATGTTTTTATACCACTTTTTCAAAATGTTTAGGTACATAAGATGGAATTTTAACAGAATTTGTCCGAGTTTCGTTGAAATTTTTCAACGAGTCTAGATACATAAAATATTCAAATTTAAATTTTTGTTAGCTTTTATGTATAATGTTTTTTTGTAATTCGATTTCAAAAATTTGGCAATTTTTCAAATTTTAACATTGAACTTCTTTAAATTTAAAAATAAAATTTCAATAAATTTTCGCAATTTATGCACTTTTGCTCTCTGTACGAATTTTGTGTCAAAAATAGAAATTTTCCCAAACTCAAAAATATTGAAACTTTTATTGATAAATGATTACTTAAAGTACACATCAAAAATTTTTCAAAAATCTCAGTTTCTCAAAAATTACTTCTGAATTGGAAAACTCCTCCAAAATGAAATTTTTCAAAATCAAAAACCTACTTCTGAACAGTCCAAGTTGTGCAAAAAAGAATGAAAATCTTAACATTGAGTTTTCATCACCCCTGTTAAAATTTCAGATGCGAAAGAATTTTTGAAAATATTCGGGTCAAAAATCCGAAAAAAAATCAAAATTTTACCAATACGACCTGAAAAGCTGAAATTTAGTATGCATCCCAATTTTTGAGCCCTAAAAATCGATTGGAAGCAATTTTGAATTATTTTGAGCAGTTCTCTTAGAGTATACTGTAGCAGATTTTTAAAATCTGAAATTTTCTCAAAATTTTACGTATCCAATCCAGTTGGAAAGCTAAAATTTACTATATTCCTTAATTTCAACATGCTGGGACAAATGCAGATGGTTCCTAAGTCGTTCTGGAGCCTTCATCCACATCTTGGGAATTTCAGATTTCCCAAAAAATTCATAATGATTTGACAGAAACCGATTTTGGAAAAATGGCGAGTACTTAATCGGTCAAATGAGTTACTAACCAGCACAAATCATGTTTATACGTGCTAAATATGATTTGGACAGTGTTTGAGGGCATTTTTGAAAAATTTGGAATTTTTAAAATATCGCAGAAATCTCCAAAAAACAGTTTGAATCCATCTCCAATTCACTCAGCACGTTGAAATTAGAATAGGTTCCTACTTAACTATCTACAACGTTAATTTTCGATTTCCAGCTTCATAGATCAAACTTTGAGGAAATTTAGCAATTCAAGACGGTTCGAAACCATTTACAATCGATTCAAGGCCTAAAAATAGAGCTCACGACAAATTCCAACTTTCTAGTTCAATTTGGTGAAATTTATTTATTTATTTATTTTTTTGAATTTTTGGATCAAATTAATTTTTAAAAATTCACGAAAAATCGACAAATCTAATTCAAGAATTGAAATTTTAACTGGTGATCTATTTTTGTACGCTCTTTCGATTCAACTTAGTTCGAATCAAAAATGTTTCGCCAATTGGGATTTCTTCCTTGATGAGGGGAGGGGAGAGGGTCGAAAAAATTTCAGATAGATTTTCGTTTCCATCTACATCTTTTTTTAAGGGCTTTAGAAATCAATAAAATCGTTTCGAAGAAATTCATCGAAGATGTTTCAAATTTGGTAAAGAAAGTTAATTTAGAATATAGGCCATTTGAGAAATTTAATGAATTTAATTTTTTCAAAAAAGGAAACCTACTTGTGAACTTCAACTTCAATTTAGATTTATATCACAAGAATTGAGAGCTAAATCCGAATAATAGAACAGGCCCAATCATTCCCTCATCCTTTCCTTTGCTCAATTGCACGTAATAAAGGAACTCTGCCCAAATGTATGACCCCTATTTTTAGAAACGATAATATACTCGTATACTTGAACGTTTTTCGAGAGGGAAAAGGGAAGGGAGTTGGACTGAAAATTTACCGACTGATATGTATTTTCTGTTTTGGATTTTTGGAGATCCGAATGTGAATTTTTCAATTTTAAAACAAGAAACAAATTGGCCCGACTGAAACAAAAGCGAAAGTTTTTGAAATTTAATGTGGAGAAGCCTAAAAACAATGTTTTTTTTTTAGGAAGTCATTTTCGAAAAAAAAAATAGGTCAAGCCCGAGAAAAATGAGGGCGAAAACTTTGGAAAATTTGTACTTTAAAAGAAAGCATAAAAACGATGTTTTTTAATGCAAAGAGTTTACCTACCTATTTTAGAATTTGAAAGATTTTTTTAGGATATTAATTTTGAAAAAAAAAGAGAACAGGCCAAAGTGACAGAAGCTTTCGAAAATTTGTGTTTCGAGAAGTTCAAAACTGGTTTTTCTTTCACCACACGGACTTCTTTTGCCAGGCTCTCCAGAATAGCTAAGGCATGGGGCAAACTACCCCCTTTGCCCCCCTCTCGATGACCGTGTGAATAAGTATACTTAAATAGGTATCTCTATCGTAGCACTTACTTCTCTCGTTAAATTAGTCGAAATCTCTCTAAATTTCATCGAACGTTTGTCCAACATCTCGTAGTCGAATTTAGCGTTCAATATTTGAAATTCTCCGTCAACGATGATATCTCTAATTTCAGTTTTCTGAACTGCAACAACCACAAAAAAAATAAACATGAAATCGTCTCCATCTTCTACCTATGTACATATACAGCAGGATATCCCGTCGATTAATTTCGCCACATTAATACATATCTTTGATTCTTACCGGTATTAAGGAAATAAATAAAAGCCGTCAGCATGATCAAAGTGGTGCAAGTCAACAAGGTGGAACAACATATGAGATTTATTTTACGTCTATTTAAATCGCTGTCACGGCTGATCCGACACTTTTTCAATCTCAGATTGAAGGTGATCTTCTTAATTTTCTCCATTAATGTATTCTTTTTGTCCGCTCCGTCGACTTGATGCTGCTGTCCGCTGAATAATGACGCCGTAAACGATGGTATAGGCGAGCATCTTTGCCTCGGGTCGTATATGGTGGATATTCGTTCATTAGTTACGGTAGCTGTTGCTGGTGTTTGAGAATCACTGTTGTTCTTCTCGTCCTTCGAATTGGTCTCAGTTTTAAAGGTCATCTTGGAGAATTTCCAAATTCATAACAATCTGGAAACAGAGAAGAGAAGAGAATAAACAGCATGAAAACACAGCTGTACTGTACGTGAATTAAAGAGTCGAATTTCGCCAACCATATTGCGAGATGTTGAAATATACTAATAGTATACACGTACTACGAGTATATAAAGCAGATGTTTAGATAAAATATGTTTAATTGCGCAGATTCTGTCTATAAAATATAATAAATGCAGAAGCTGCAAACATCTTCTGTTACAAGCACACCGGAACCATACACACACACACACGTCTCGCAAATGGCTACTTTTACAGGGGGGTTATAAAGTCGTAGGTCTAAAAAGGTAGCTAAGGTACCTTGCCAGTTGCCTTGTGCTAGAATTTCACCGAGCAGCACCTGGCAACTGGCAAGTAGAAATCATATTTTGCCAGCCAATGCAGATATTTTGGTGAAAATCTGCCACACGAACCGGCCAACAGGTTTCTTACGAGTACTTTTACCTACCTAGCTGTTAATCTTTCGTATAAAAGGCAGACAATACAAACACATTCTCTTTTTTTTTTTAGCATATAAACAAATCGATTTCACCGAATCATATGTACGAGTCGTTGTCACCCAGGCCATTAAAAAACCATACCAATTAAAACCCAACGTCGAATAATACCTTGGAAAAGTGCTTCTGCGTTGTCAAGTCATGAGAGAAGAAGAGTCAGAGTCAGGGAAACCTAACACATTGTAACCGCGAAACCTGGTTTTGGTCGTTGCACAAACCTTAATATGTAAGTATTAATGGTTCGAAGGCGCAACTACGAAAACCTTTTTGAAGAAAAAAAAAATATATATTAAATACGTGTGTACAGTGTAGTAGAATGACTTCCGGTATAAATCTTATTATGTGTACTATACGATACAAGATACGCGACGAACAGAAAGAGATCGCAGAATAGGTAGGTAAGGTACCTAGTAGTGCTCTTATGATGTATAAGAAGATTATAAGCACGCTGCAGGGCGTAGATGAAGGGTTTACCTTGTCGTTTTTAAAAACACACCAATTGTGTAAGTGTAAGGGTGGATTTTCTTACCAGCCAGCTGCCCCTCTTGCGCCAGTATTTAAATGAATATCGAATAACATAGGCATCGAATATTATTCCTTCACTACCGTGCAAAACATCTGTTGAAAATTCAATCGGCTTCAAATTAGATCTTTAAGTAATCGCCTCACCTCTTCGCCTCCTCCTCCTCCTCCTACGTGGTGGTATATGCTTATGCTTTGAATATAAATAGAATGTCTCTTTTCTTTCACTTTTCAGGGTTGTGTAGGTAGTTGAATTTTTTATTTATGGGGTATACTTATTTGGGTAAGTATAAGGGTCGGTAGCTGAGCGTTGACACCTTTTATTGAAAAGGTCAACATTTGGAAATGAAAGAAAAGGAGAGAATAATCACGCGAATATGGTAATAGAGAAATACTATCAAAGGATAAGAGATGTTTTAGTAGACAATCCATCATTCAAAGGGTGGGATTTAAATCACAATTTAAAAAAAAAGATTGATAGGTACCTAAATATATGTAGATTACAGAATAAACCTCATTTTTAAATGAAGCTGCAGCTACATGGGAGAAATGGGAGGTATCTATCTATCGTAATTATAAATTCAAGGTGTGTAATGAAATCTTGAAATGAAATGATGAGTTTCTTAAAAAGGTTTCTTTCACATTGTAGGGGAGGGGGAAGATGGAGAAAGAAGACAGTCGTCTAATTTTTTATTTTACTCAATTGTGAATTAAACTACAAGGAAACATTTTCGACTACTCAGTTGCCAATTCCGCTTAATTTTCTATCAAAGCATAGTATAGCTCATAAAGTACTCAACTTGAAAAAAAATCAGTTCCCCGAAAAGGAAATTGAGGACCCTATGGGGGTTTAAATTTCCCAAAATTGTCCAAAAGTTGCCTAAATTGATGAAAAAATGTAGTGCCCAGTCATTATTTTGGAAAACCTTATTCAAATATTTATAATAGTATGTATTCCAATTACAATCACTTCAGAAGTCCAATGTCATTTGATATAAATGGAGTATACTTAAGTAGTATTTTTTGTGAATACAAATCTTACAAATAACGTGATAAATTTTTTAAAAATGGATTTTTTTACTCATGTCAGGAGGGAGGGGCTTTCAAAAAGCACCATCTGTAGTTTAGTTTTTTTTTGTTAGAAAAAAAATGAACTAAAAAAGTACATTTTCTCTCACTCAAGTTAGAAATGGGCTCTGAGAAATACTGTGATAGGTACCTTAAAATATGGTCTAGAAAGATGATTTTCAAAGACGTAGTCGCCTAATCGCTCATTTCGAGATTTTGAAAACATTTTTTTAGAAAAACTTGGGATCATGAAAATACAATTTTTCTCATTTAGAAAATGACCCTCTATAGAAACACGACGAAATTTCGTAATCATTTGTATTAGATTTGATCGTGAATTTCAGATATCTTCTACGTGATTTTTGGACGATTTTAGAAAATTCAGGTCACTGTACGACTCTCAATTTTTTATTCCAGTACTTAGGTCATTTTTTTGGGTAAGAGAGCTGCCCTACAAATCCTCATGTTTTGTTTAAAAAAGGTGTCCACAGAAATTTATCGACCAAAAATCACTACTTTTTCACTAACTTGAAAAAAAATTACAATTTTTCAAAATATTTTTAGCTCCCTCTCCCCCCCCCCCCCCCGATCGATTTTGTATTTTTTTGGTATGTATTTTGTATTTTTTTATTGATATTTAGCAGTGATTTTTATATTTTTTATGTTTGGAAAATCCTTTTCTTTCACTACCTCGTATCTTTTAAGCCAAATTACTGAGGAATCACTACATTTTCACTACTTTTACTACCAATTTTTTAAATTACTACTTTTTCACTACTTTCACTACCTGTAGAAGTGTAGACACCCTGTTAAAGGAAAAAAAGAGAGAAAGTTAGGGGTCCTTCTCCTTTTCCAGCCTCAATTGCTTGTATTTTTTTTTTCAGATCAATTATTTTTTGTTTTTCAATTTATTTAAGCATTGCGAATTACTTCAAACTGTTTCCGAAGCTTTTTATAAAAGAGAACTTCTCCGACTGAAGAAATCTAACCGAGCTGCAATTCAGGTCACTTCAATGGCCCTTGAAAGAGCGTGACGTTCATACCACAAAACAAAATTTTGAACAACCAAAATGAAAAATTAAAAAAATTAAAAAAAAACTGTTTCAAGGATGATTTTTAATTTTTTTCGTGAAATATAAATTTTTTTGAGCAAGCTGAACCAATATGTGAATAATTTTTTCATATCAACTCTTATACATGAAAAATGACTAGTTTTTGGGATATTCTGGAGCCTCTACAAATTTCTAAATTTTCTCTAGAAACTTCAAATGACACAGGAAAAAGCCAAAAATGAACTTTAACATCTGAAACTTCAATCACTACGTCTTATTGAACACCTCTTGACTGTTTCAGGTAGTTTAGTAATTACTTCGAAATTCCAGGAGTTTTTTTTTTTTTTTTTTTTGGTGTGTATGATTAAGTACTTGATTATTACTCCCTACGAGAGAAGGTTTATATTGAATTTGCTAGGTTGTGTTTTTTAATTAGAGTAATACATTTTCTATTTCGCCAGCTCAACAGTGAATTTTTGACCAGTTGAAATTCCAAAAATTGTTCAGGAAAAAAATCAAATCTTCAAAGAAAGTATTAAACGAGCGGATTGTTATTCTAAAACAGCAGTCGAGAGGGTGCCAAACAGCATCGACTAAAATTGTGGGTTGTGAGTGCTAAAGTCCATTTTTGTCCTTTCCAGTTCCAGAGCGATTTAAAATTTCAAGTTCTTTTTGGTTTTATTTTTTTTTTAATTTTTCGACTTTTTACAGCATACTTCTACAAAACTTCAAAGCGAATTTCATTTAAAAATCAAATAATATTTTGTTCATCTTTTTCAGAAAATTCTCATCTTTATTAAAAATTCTCCCGATTAATGTTTCGAAAAAAAATAAATTAAAAAAAAATAGCCTATACCAAGTCGATCCGGACTTTTTTTTTACGTTTTTTGGCATCAGAAAACTATTCTTCAATCTTTTGACCATTCAGTTCCGAACCGAAAATTATCACTTTATCAGATAATATTTTCATTCATTATAAACAATTTTTTGGAATTCCAAACTTTAAAAAAAAATTATTATGCACTCAAGTGTCTTTTTTTAAAAATCATTTCTCTGGTTTTTTTTGGTGTTTTTTTTTCAAATTTTTTCAACTTTTTGATTTTTTGTCAACTTTTTTTTCTTTTACCTACTTTGATTTTTTTGACTTCCTTCATACGCAACATGAAAAAATATTTACGATCCGATTTTGGTCATGAATTTCCCTATTCAAGACAAATGCGGAGAGAAGGGAGAGGGAGAAGGAGGACTCATGGCCCAAGAAAATATTTCCAGTTTTCACGAAGCAATTTCTTACTGAACTGTCAAACCTTAATCTTTGAGACTTTGATCGCTCATTCATACCTCAAAGATTTGCAAGTCTTCAAAAAGAATAAATTACTTAAAAGTTTACGATCAGAGGTACATAATTAAAATTTGGAGTGCTGAAATCAAATTTTCAATTCAAGATGGAAGCTCATCTTTCAAAGTTGAAAGTTAAAAGCTAATACAGAATTTAGACTTTTTTTTCAAACCTTTTTCAATAAATTTATGTATTTTCTAAATACTACCTGAGCACTATTTTAGGAGGGGGAAGAGCACAGAAGACCGTAAATTTCGATCAAAATATAAAAAAACACCTTTAAAAGTAGTGTGACATCGAATGTTGATAATTCGGAGGCGTTGTTTTTGAGTCGCTCACTTTTGTAAAAAAAAAAAAAAAAAAAAAAAAAATACCTACATAAATTAAATTGAGTAAAATCTGGTGTAGGTACTTACTTTGTTGATTTCTACTAATTCTCGAAGCTTGAATTCGAATATCTATTTATTTTATTTTTTGGATTACACCTCTCATGTGTCCTTCTCCCATCCCTCTGAAATTTTGAAAAAAATTGATGGAGGGGAAAAAGTGCTGTAAATATTTATCTTGGATCTCCAACTACATAAACATTCAATTTTACCCTTTTTTTCATTTTTTCAATTTGAAAATGTAAGTTTCACCCTCTCATCTCCATCGCTCCTTCTTCCATTCAATCAACCCTGAGCGATGGAATGTATCGACATCACGTTTTGGTGTTGATGTTTTCAAAGGACCAATTTGGAACAAGAAATATAAAATTCATGCAAAGAATTTTGAAATAATCTGCAATCTGACAACATAGCTCAATTTTTATTATTTTTTCTCTCAAATCGACTTTTTGGCATTTTTTAAGATAGATATATTTTACGTTTTTTGTCTATGATTTACGAATAAAAGTATCAAATTGTATATTTTGTTAGTTGAAAAAAATCTGAATAACCAGTTGTAGATTTCAGAAATTAGGTAATGGGTATTTTTTTTTTTTTTTTTTTTTTTTTTTTTTTAGTTTCAAGTTGCATCAAGAAAATTGAACCAAAAAAAACTCATATATAGTCTATGAATTTAGTTCCAAACATTTACACCAATCATTCAATCTCCATTTCAAACTCGATCAAGTTCAAGGTATCAGTTTTTAAAATCCCCTTCTAATCATCGTGTTTTTAATTAGCTACACTCAGCGACTTGTATCTTGTATCCACGGTTTTATTCACACGAATCGACCGATAAACTAAGTCTATAAAGAAACACAATATCTATACCGTTTTTCACGTTGAATTGTTTCAAGATTTTTTTCCTCTCTTTTAACTTAGGTATATACCATCAATTACACGAATCAATGACGAAGAGAATGACGCAAAGAATCCAGTCACGATTTAAAATATTGTACGAGGAAGGAACAGTAAATTTTGTGAGAACATTTATAGCATGTAAACTGTACCAGTCGTTCACGATTTCTTTCTTTTTACCCAATACAAAATGGATAATAAAAATAATGGAAAATGTAAATGTAACAAACGTCTTTTTAGGATTACTTAGGTACGCATACCTACCTCAGTTTATCTGCTTCCATATCCATACATTAAAGTAGCCTATACCAATACGACATTAATTTTTAATCAACTCTTTTTTTTTTCTTCAAATTTTACCTCGTGTCCTGATCGTTTAAGTGAACGAATTAAAAATAAATTAAATTTGAATGTACATAGTGTGATATGCTTGGTACATAGATAGGTTTGTGTACTTATTGTCTCGTTAGAGTATGGTCCAAGAATAGATAAAGGAAGTCTGTTGTCTGGGTTTCTAATGCGGATATTTTATATTTAATTTATTTCGAATATGAAACGTTTAAATGTAAAACGATGTCGTTGTATTTATTTTTGGAAGATTTCTTTGATCTTCATTTCGATGAAGTATTAGAAAAGTAGATTTTGAATTTAGTAGAAAAAAAATTATTTTTCACAACTCGAGTAGGTAGGTAGTTTGTCCCTTTCTAGGATTATGATCCTGTTTGTAATGTTCCCCGATATACCTATTGCTTCAATTATCGATATTTTTTAATTATATTTTTTTACATAATCGTGGTGTAGGTATAGAGGGTATCTAATCCGAAAAACGCAACTTAAAACACATGCAAGAAACGTTTATGCTTTTGACCTTCTAATCGATCTTTTTTTATTTTCAGGCCAATCCATAAATTAAATTAATTTCGTTACGATATTTACCAACACGTGAAATATTTAACGAAGGTGTTACATAATTTCTGTCGAGTCTAAATCGAAGGATACTGGCAATAGGTATTTTAATTTTGAAGGGGTTATTTGAGATCTCAAAAGAAGCATTGGAAGGGATAAGGAGCAGAGGGAGGTACATAAGGGTCTAAATTTTTGATTTTTTGAAATTATGAGGAGCCAAGGAGCCAATCAAGAGTATAAATACAAAGAGCAGAGAACGTAGAAACCTTTCTGCTTCAATTTTTATCAAATAATCGAGGTTGCTGAGGTAAAAAGTGCAGCTCTGAAGAGTAAAAAATATCAAAACTGGTACATTACTTCGAATCATTTTTCACCAGATGATTTAAATACAATCAACACAGATTCTAGGATCAAACTGGACCATCGTAGCACGAAAACTTCACTCAATCGATTACAAAAAATACTCTAACGAAACAAAATCCGCCGCAAAATTACACTAAAAGCCACATGGTATGGTATACATTATTTACTACACATGAGAGCGAATTAAAACTGAAACGAAACAATACTTACTCGAGAGACCTCGAACACCACGTAACACGAAAACACTACATTCGAGCTCGCATTTCCAACCCAAAGTAATTTTTTTTTCCACCAAACTCGTTAGCGTTTTATTTTTTTATTTCACTCGCACTAAACGTCGTATTGTCTCTAACGTAGAAACGATAAATAGGAAATATCATCATCGTCACCTGCGCTGCTATTGCGCCAATTATACCACATCATTCGATATTTTCACAGTGTTTGGAAGGTAAAGTACACACTACTGGTAGGTAGGTATAGTAATGGTAAAGTACGAGTACCTACGTGTAAAGAGAGCAAGAGAGAGACTCGAACATGAAGCAATATACGAGTAGAAACGTCTACCAACCCTAATTGTTGTTACACAAATACATAATTAACAAACCAAGTTCATTCGTCGTCGTCGACGTTTCCCTTGAAACGGAAACAAACACACCTGTCAAACAATAACGAATAATGTACCGGCTTTGATTAATAAATTTCATCGAAATGAGTGAAAAATTCACCCCCCTACTGACTCGAAACGTTTCCCTACCTACCCTTTGGGCTTATATAAATTTAAATAGGTACGGTCTTGTAATCGATATATTATTTTGAAGGTACCTTGCAGGCTCAGAGGTTACTGACTTCTGTATAATCATCTTCGTAGATTAGATCTATAGGTACCTAAACCTATTGTGTCTTTTGTTTATGTGTACCTACCTGCGATGAAATAATAAATTCGAAGCGAAATTCCATTATAGGACTTATCTGCCATTGTGATTTGAAAAATCACAACGATCGTATTTATTTGTTGTTGTCTGGACGTAGGTAGGTAAATTTTCAATCACGATCGAATATGATTCATTCGTTTGTATTGTGTCATTTTCATTTACACGTTTACTTACCTACTTGTCATCTCTATAGACAAAAAATGTTCTTTAAGACCACATTAAACAAATTGATTGTGTATGATGAAAATTGTCATTATAGACATTGATCGAAGCAGAATTGAAATTGAAAATACTCATTTGCAAATTTGAAAATTCACCAACGTAGGATATCACGACATGAAAATATGTTTTGGAAGCTCTGTGCAATGAATCGTAATGAGTAATGACATTGACATTGAAATCTAAATTTGCACGCTCGAACGATGAACATTGAACGAGGAGATTTACGAGTAGGTACTTAACGAAAGAAGAAAATCTGGTAACCTCAAAAATTAGGATTTTCACACAACCAGAGAACCTCGTGAACTGTTTCTCAGAAATTTTGAGGTAAAGCCTAAAAATGGTGGCTTGATGGCCTAAAAATCACACCATCAAAATTTCAGCTCTCAGCTTTGAGTTTCAGGTCTGAATTTGAAAACAAAAAATGCAAAAATTTCCATTTCAACTTTTCGCCATCCTATGATAATAATCAGAAAATGTTCTTACTCGTATTTTAAAACTTACCTAGGTACTGTATATTCCGATTTTTTACAAAAATCGAATTTTAAAAACAAATCTGTAAAATTTTGGGTATGTTTTTTTTTTAGGTCGCTGTGAAGTCAATTTTGGCATTTATTTTCCCCTTCACCTAGAAATGTGCCCTTAAGGGTAAAATTCGAAAACTGTCCTCAAAAAGGGAGAGGAGGTGTTAAAAAATGTGAATTTTGAAAAATTCGACATGGGAATCGAAATAGATTTTTTTGAACCGCTTATAGCATTTATTTTCCCCTTCATCCTTAAATTAGCCCTCAAAAATAAACCTCGAAATGAGACCTCAAAAGAGGGGGGGTGAGCAAAACATGTCGAAATTTTGAAAAACTCGACATGGATATTGAAATGAGGTTTTTCATGAATTCCTGAAGTCAGTTTTGGCATTCGTATTTTCCCCCTAACTCGAAATAAGCCCCAAAGAGGGAAGATGGGGGTTCCAAACATGAAATTTTGACAAATCAGGTCGCTGAAGTCGATTTTAACATTTGTATTTCCCTTCACCTTGAAATGAGTCCTCAAAGGGGCACCTCGAAATGAGCCTTCAACAAGGGAAAGGGGTGCAAAACATGAAATTTCGAAAAATTCGACATGGGTATGAAAATAGTGGTTTTTCGGGTCGCTGAAGTCGATTTTAGCATTTATTTTCCCCTTCACCTTGAAATGAGTCCTTAAAGGGAAACCTCGAAAAGAGACCTCAAAAAGGGGGGGGATGTTGAAAAATATGAATTTTTTAAAAATTCGACATGGGAATTGAAATGATTTTTTTTTCGAATCGCTGAAGTCGCGATTTTAGCATTTATTTTCCCCTTCATTTTTAAATGAGCCCTCAAAAAGAAACCTCGAAGTAAGACCTCAAAAAAGGGGGGTGTACAAAACATGAAATTTTGAAAAACTCGACCTGGGTATCGAAATGAAGTTTTTCATGGATCGCTGAAGTCAGTTTCGGCATTTATTTCCCTCCTAACCTCGAAATGGGCCCTACAGAGGGAAGGAGGGGGTGGGGTTTCCAAACATAAAATTTTGAAAAATCGGGTCGCTGAAGTCGATTCTCGATTCTGGCATTTATTTTCTGCTTAACTTCGATATATGAGCCCTCATTGAAGGGAAGTGCAAAGCATGAAATTTCGAAAAATTCAACATGGTATCAATGTATGGGTTTTTTAGGATACTGAGAATTATTGGATTTTCTGGATGGTTGGATCCCTAAGCTCGATCTATATTTTTATTCTGAAGAGCGATTTACTTATAGAAGTAAAAATTTTATCAAAGGAAGAAAGTGAGTGCAAATTTTTTTTTGAATATTTTTTTTCCAAGTCAAGTTATAAAAAGACACGTGGTATTTGCCTATTCTGACGCATTCTCCCCCCCCCCCCCATGGAAAAACAGCAGTTATACAGCTTTGAATAGCAATTTTTTCAAAGGGGAAAGTTGGAGCAGAACATTTTTTGTGAATATTTTTCCTTTCATGGCGTAATATCTCAACCTATTTTTGTATGATTTATTTTAAATTTTCAACAAGGCCAAATAATTTGAAATATTTTAATGAACCAAATTTGAAACAAAAAAAAACCATACACAAATAATCTGAAATTATCAGGATGTTTTGAAAATAAAATCATTTTTATGGCTCCTTCCATTTTGATGATGGGCAAAAAAATGTATGAAACTTTTTTGAATGTTTTGGATTTAGGATCTAGTGATACAATTATTTTTCTCTCTCGAGTCTCTTGAAAGTAAAAAGTTAATATTTTCAAATTTTTTATAATTTTTAAATTTTTAACTTTCGATTTTCACTAAAGGTCCCAAACTTAATATTGATACCTAAAATGTTTGGTGTAATGGTTTTTTGGCCAAGGGAGCAGGGGGCTACCACATCTGGACCACACTATTTTATTAAAATCATGGGAGGACAGTTCATAAAGTTTCGTGGTCGGCTCGATTTTGGGCATTTTTCGCACGAATGGTACGAATTCAAGGTTTTTTTTAGCCAAAATGACGTCACATATTGAATTTTTTTCAACTTTTTTTATTTTAATTTAAAAAATGTTAAAACGATCCTTACACCTATCTGTTGTGACTTTTAGATACAATTTCACTAGGTAAGTATTTCAAATGTTTCTCGACGTATTTCTTACCTTTATGACGATTTTCTACACATTTCAAGTTATGGAACTTACCTACCTTAATGATCGAAAAAGCATGTTTTGACAGCATTATTTTCTACCCTAGAGACTCCAGAAGCAGTCTTTATCGATCGAGATTTTTTTTCGTGATCGTATTTCAAAGTGTCTAGTTTTCAAAAGAAATGATTTTGCCTGACTTTTCTTCATTTTCCTTAGGTACCAATTTTTTAATTTTTTTGATTTTCCAGATTTTTAAAATAGGTATTATCAAGTCCACAAACACATAAAATAGCGAAATGGCGTAGGAAGGTTTTTTCAAACGTCATCACTCATCACTCTCGTCATCATTCGTAGGTAAATGGAAATTAATTTATCAACTATTACGAACAGTTCGGGAAGCTGACTTGAGGTAAAAAACCTAACTTAACAAAATCGTTTCAACTGAAGAATTGAAGTAAATGCCTAGGTACCTACTTCGATCATATTTATGGTATCAGATTCTGAGATGAATTAGTGAAGAGGGGAGGAAGGGGACCAAATGCTGTGAGAATTTTTTTTTGAAACATTTTGTCGGCATATTAACTTTTTCAACCCTGAAAGAACTTTACAGTGTTCAAAAAATGTTTAAAAAATTTGGATGCATTTGAAGGTTCTTCTACAGCCCAGCCCAGTCCAGTCCAAGTCTCCCGTATCCCAAAGGGGAGTATCTATTTATTTTAGTTCATAAATCAAAAATTTGTGAATCCAGACAAACTTTTGTAGTTCTCAAAAACCCCACCCAGTTTTTTTAAAGCTAATAAAAAGTCAACGCAGTAGCAAAATTCTAAAAAATTGGAGAATTATCAATTTTCAAAGTCCTGATGTATTAAATTCCTCCTCCTCAGGCTGTTTTGATACCCTTACCTGAAACATGACGAAGTATATTCAATTTTATATTTAAAAAATTCTCCAATTAGGTTGACGAATATTGAATTTAGAGAAAATTAAGACACTTCAACGTACCTAATTGTAAGTAGAAAATTTCATAAATTTTCAGAGGTCAAAAAATGCGTTTTCCAGCTTTTGAAAAATAATGAAGAGATTTATGAGCATCAGAATTACCAAAAATGTTCGAAAATTTGTTCAGTTCTACGATGTTTTTGCAATAAAAAAAATCAAAATGAATAATTTGGAGAAAGTTGGAGATTCGAGGAAGAGGACGTAAAATTCCCTAAAATTAAAAAAAAAACAGTACTTGACTCATTTTTAAACATTTTGTAGGCGGATTGACTTCTTGAACTCTATAAGAAGATCACCTATGCAAAGTTCCAAGAATTAATTTTAGATATAGGTAATTCACCTCCTCCCTCCCCACCTTCCCTCATCTGATCCAAGACACATAACCCCAATCTTCAATTAGAAATTAGGAGACTGTTCGTAGCTTTCAAAAATTTTGGGTCATATAACCTCTTTCCCAAATGTTAACGTATCTCTTAAAAAACTTGAGAACAATGTACCTGATTTTAGAATGAAAATTTAAAAATTCCCTAATAATTTCCCTATAGACTTTTGTATGTATCATTGCAAAATTTTCTAAATTTTCCAGAATTTTTTAAAGACTAAAACGAGTTATAGGAAAAGTTACAAAAATGTTGACAGAATTTTTACTGAAAGGCTTAATTTCCTCAGTACCCACACAAATTTCGTACCATTTGACCAAAAAATGCTCAAAATCGACCAAAAAATGTTCAAAAAAACCTCATAGGTATTCTGATGCCACAATTCCCCCTCCTCCTTCTCCCTCTATCTTGAATTATTCGACGGTTTTGACAATGAAGTCGAAAACTTCAGGAGACTGAAGACAAATTTGAAAAAAATTAATCGGAATCGATTCAAATATCTTACCCTATTATTTACATATACTCATAGCATTAAAATTTAGGGGAAATTCTTCACGTTGCAGACTACACATCTCTCTAACCAAATTTACTTCCTATAATGATTTCCATATGAGACAAAACGACTCTCGACTGGCCATCTTTAAGATAGTTTTGTCTTATTAATGCTTAATCGTGTGTAATGATCTGTGTACATACTTTTTTTTTATTAGCCTATTCAATATCTTTAAGCTACAATATGTTCGGATGACTGTATTCAAAAATGTTCTACGTTTACGTCATTGGGCCTCTTCCTCTCTTTGCAAGTCATGAAAAACCCCAAACATCTGTGTTACAGTACCATTTAATTACTTACCCAACAAAAAAACTCCGCCAGCAAATCAGGTCTAATTTTTTTCTAAGGAAAGGAAATCAATCGAGTACTTACCTACAAAAAATTGGTAATCATTGGATCGTATTTTAAAATTTCTGTTATCGAATTAAAAATCGAGCCTGCTGGGAAAAAATTTAAATCAAGTGTGAAGAAATAAAAACATTATTATTGAAAGAAAAATTTGGTATTTTTATTAAGATGGAGTTGAGATCCAAGAATTTTACAACAATGAGAATGATTATGGAATTAAGATAAATGGATGGATCATCGGTGCAGAGATCTTACAATCCTAATAATGTAGTTTCGTTGACAAAAATGGCCATCAATTTAGTTAATTAAATAACTCGATCATCATTCAGTTGGCATATACGTATCTATAATAATTGTAATTTTTAGTTTTGAAATTATTATTCATTTAGGTATTAATTGATGTGTAAAAAATTAAAAAGTAAGTATGCAATTGACAGGAAATAAATAGGTAAGAAACGTACTTAGTTAATTATATTGTTATAAAAATTCACTTTCATGCAAAACCAGTACCTATCAGAGCAGTGACAATAGCAAGTAAAAGGTCTAGTACAAGAGTAGGTAAGTAAATGCTTAATCAATCTTATAAACGACAAAGTGGAAAATGGACATTTCACGAAACATTTTTACATGACAACTTCATACAAAATAATTGCCCAGTTGGAGAACAACTTGAGTTAGGTAACCATAACCAATCTACATTAATATTATATCATTTATTTAATACTATACTGCCACCAACATCTCATGCAAACAAATGTCAGTAACATACAAAAATAGGTACATAAAAGTGCACAAAAAACAGACACGAAAGAGTTCACAAAAAGCCAAAAGTGGATACAGAATGTAAGTACTTATATATTAGGTATAAGGTAATAGCTAAATACGAATTCACCATATTACAGTCTGATAATACAAAACGATAAATTACCCATTGCAAAAATGTGTTCCAAAATCTAAAACATTTATCGTCGCTTAGCACGCGATTCGGTGAAATTTTTCTCAGCTTTTTAATAACGTACTCTACCTATACCGAAATTCACTTAGCATTATTCGTGAAAGGGTCATTTTGAATAAAAAGAAAATTAACCATTTTATTTGTCGCAGAGAGTAAAATCGATAAATTATTGAAAAGAAACACGCCACTGTACTTTGTAGATTTTTATCATCTTTCTAGAAAATAATTTATATGTTGCAGCGAGCCAGCGAAAAAAAAAGGAGAAAAAGAGTTATGGAATGAATACCTATACATGATTATACATCGCCGAAGGAAAGGTCGAGGTTAATGTAGTTGATTAAAAAATGTCAAAACTATGCCAGTTGTAATTTTTTAATTGAACTAATCGTTTATGTGTACTGCACCAATTCCTTCATTTCCTGCGCCTCTCAGTCTCTCTCGTGCAGAGAGAGAGAGAGAATGAAGCCATCACCAAAGTGTAATTAATAATACAACCGAGTATGTGTAACCTGTGTTATGATTTTTATGGATTTTTTCTCTTTACACCAGCCACCAGGTCGTTATTTACCTAGTTGAAAATGTGCCAGATGACGAATAATAAGTATATAACTGTATCGGAAATATTAAAACATTTATTTGAAAAGCAGAGCCGACAAATTAATGTGAGAGAATAGCAGATTTATTACGTATCCGGTCTCCAACGATGCGATGCCATCGTGCCGGATGCTTCCAGTACCAGTTACGAATTTAAATCAATTTTTTCCCCCTCCTCTTTACTCATTTATTGTTGGTTTTTCACACCTATATGTTGAAGTATTTTCCAGCCAAATCCCTCCTCTTCTCAGAATAAAAGCAGAGCTAAGTGATTATTTCAAAAAAATTGCAAGTAAAGAAGCTCAGAATACTTTTGGCTGCGAGTAAAATTAAATTGGAAAAAAAATTTAATGATAATAACAAATCAGCTGATCTGATTTAAGTAATTAAGTAAGTAAGGTTACCTATCATCATCGAGTCGTATAACCGCTCGTGGTGGGGTTACCTATACCTATATGTATATACCTACCTACATCGAATAAAATTCAAAATCATAAACTGTATTGATAGACTGAAAGTTGATTAAGCGCTTAAAGTATGTAACTGACAGTGACCTATACATTAGGGTGAATCGCCAATGGGGCATTCCACGTCAATTCGACCAAGAAGTGATAAGGGAGGGGGTCGGTGATTTTTTTGAAATTTTTCCTGTGGAAAGACCTTCCGAAGGGATGACCAATGGCGAAAATCGCAGCCCTCCAGCACTTTTTAAAAGTCTGCTAGGGGGTGTCAAAGTTTTCAGAGAACTTGAAATATCGTCCATTTCAGCAGTGGATTACTCGACTACCGCGATACCTACCAAAATGGAACTTTTTCCAATATTTAGGGGTTCTGAAAGGCTTTTTGGTGATATCATAAAAATCAGTGTTGCCATTTTTTTTCGTACAAAAAATTAGCTTGAAAAATTTCAAAACGTAGTTTTCATATCGTTACGATTCTCAAAAATTCTGAAAAAAATATATTATGAACAACTTCTTACGCTGAACAACATATTAAAAAATTGGGATGGCATTATGTCGTAAAATTGATTTAAAAAAATTGAAAGTTTGCGGAAAAAATGCGATTTTTTAATTTAAAACATGAAAAAAAAGTTCTGACTAGTGAAGTTGACCCATTGGACCCCTATTTTTACGTATCCGTTGAAAAAGTTTGAAAAAACCCCTTTGCTTGATAAAATAAATTCATCACAAAAAAATCAAAATTCGAAAAAATTCAAAAAATAAATGAATTTTACTTTTTTTGCCACGAGTGTGATTTTTATCAACTTTTTCATGAAATACGTCAGAAAGGGGTCAAAATGAGACAACTGAATTAATTAAAATTTTTTTTGATGTTTGGAATAGAAAATTGAATTTTTTCAAATTTTGATTTTTTTGTGACGAGTTTATTTCATTGAGTGAGGGGGGGGGGGTTCAACTTTTTCAACGGATACGTAGTAATAGGGGGCGGTCCAAAGGGGTGAACTTCACCAGTCAGAACTTTTTTTCATGTTTTAAATTTAAAATGTTGTTCAGCATGAAAAGTTGTCCATAATATATTTTTTTCAGAGTTTTTGAGAATCGGAACGATATGAAAACTACGTTTTGAAATTTTTCAAGCTAACTTTTTGTATGAAAAAAGTGGCAACACTGATTTTTATGATATCACCAAAAAGCCTTTCAGAACCCCTAAATATTGGAATCCCTTCAAAAGGTCTTTTCGCAGGAAAAATTTCAAAAAACATCCCGAGCCCCCCCCCCCCTCCATCTTGGTCAAATTGTCGTGGAATGACCCTAATAAAAAAAAATCGGTGGATCTTGACCACATTTTTCATAGACCTTCATTTTGAGTTGAAAATTACCGCAAAAAATTTCAACTTTCAACTTCGTGGGTGCCCCTGTGGAGGGAGGGGGAATTTAGACCCCAAAGAAGAGGTATTTTCGATTAAATTGTGATTTTTCGCTCCTATCACCACACAACCTGTTTTGGGAAAAGTGGCCCCGCCTCAAATGAAAGTATTTGAAATTCTGTGTCGATCTGTGCTATCGTTGTCAAAATCTTAGACCATTTTTAGGGGTCTACTGGACGGTTGAAAATTTAAAAATCGCTTATTTTGGTGTAAATTCGTATCATTTTGAATATTTTTTCTTAGTAAATTTTTCGGATTAATTATGCCAACATTTTTGAAAGATATCATTTCTGAAACTAGGAAAATATTTTGAAACACAGTGACGCCAATTTTCCGACAATTAGCGCCAATTTCAAGAATATTGAAAAAATTTCGTAAGTTTTTGGTTATTTTTTTCGGTTTTTTGAAATTGGAAAAAATGATTCAAAAATTAGCACCGATGTGTTCCAAAATATTTCCCCAGTATCAGAAATGATATCTTTCAACAGTTTAGCATAATTAATGCGAAATATTTGCCGAGAAAAAATGTTCAAAATACGAATTTATTCAAAAAGAAACGATTTGCAAATTTTCAACTGCTCAGTAGAATCCTAAAAGTGGTCTTGCATTTTGACGGCAATAGCACAGGTCGACGCAGAATCTCAAATATCTACTTTCATTTGAGATTGGTCCATTTTTCCCAAAACACGTTGTGTAGTTCAACAGGAGCGAAAAAAACACGATTTTTCTCAAAAATGTACCCTAGTTGAGAGCTCAAATCTCCCCTCCGAGGGCATCCTACGGAGTTAGAATTGATTATATTATAAGGGTACCTTTCAACTCGATAAATGAAGGTCTTCTGCTGGATTTTGTCAAAATCCGCCGACTTTTCGTTTTCATTTTATAACCAAACATATACCTTACATTCAGTTCTTATTATGTAGTAAGTAATTTTTAGACGTTTCAAAATTTTAATGCAATTTTTGAATCAGTAAAATACCGTTACGGTCAAAACATCAATTTGATTCCTTTCAAAACCAATTTTGATGGCCTTGCTTACTGAACTGAAGCACCAGCTGTGCTGATGAAAATCAGGTTATTAGGTACCTATCTAGTACATATAATTATAAGAAATTGTAAGATCATTTCTAATGAACTTGTTTGATAAAGAAGGGATGAAAATAATTCAGGAGAGATGTGAGGGGGACGAAGCCCCCCCCAATCTAAAAAAAATATTGTTCAAAAGCAAAGATCCCTTTAAATTGGAAAAAACATTTGCTTAGAATGCTGGGTGAAAATTTAAATTTGAACCGAAACACACCCTAATTAAATGGTGATTTGTATTAAGTATATAGGTAATGATTATTTTATTTTAAAACACTATCACCTGCCTGCTCTCACTTATAAATAAGTCATTGATCTTATTACATAAATTTTTATATCGGGGAAAAAATTTTTCGTTGTTCAATACATATAAAATTCTCGTTGGATACATTACATAAAAATCATGATTTTTGCTGATTTTATGTAGGTACAAGATAAAATTAATTTACGTAATGAGAAGTATGTGTACAATTTGCAGTTGGTTGTTTGAATCATATTTTGTGTGCTCGTTTTTTGAGTTATAACTCAACTTTTTTCACAGGAAAAGTTCTGATGAGCAACTCTCAACGTCAGACTATCAAAAAAGACAAAAAAGTGATGAAAATGTATCAGATTCGTCTGCGAAGTGCTCAACTAAACATGTATCGGAGGCGCGTACAATGCCCTCAGCATGAAAGCCTGGGGTAAGTGAACTAATTCGCTACACTTTAAAATTGTCAACTTGAAGTTAAACCCTGTAGGCGTATGGTAGAAAAGTTACGTCCATGCTAAAAAGAATTGAGAATGAGGCCATGAAGACTATTAGAGCAATTTTCGAGCTAGGGGTAAGTTGTGGAATAAAATATGTATAGCAGGAACATAATTCTGTAGGTATGTAATAATGGTAAATGTATGAGATTAATTTGTTCTAATCTTTGTGTTTTATATTTATGTACATACATAATACATATAGCAAGGAAGCTTACAAAAGCAGCTACACGAAGCTCTCCAAAATCGCCACCTATAACACTAGAAGAGTTTCTTTGAACTTGGTTAGATTGTGTATTGTAGTAAGTAATTTTATTTATTTACCTAACATACAATATTTCTGTACCTCATCAAGAATGCCACATTGACAGTTTAAGTCTTTCAGGGACATCAGGGTTGTGGAGGAAGGATTTTCTTTTTACATTGCCAAATTTGTTTGGCGATTTGTATCGATATGAACCTTATGCATTGAAATGGCAATGAGTTGAGGGTTCAAAAAGTGTCATCTTCCCCTCTCAAAAAAGTCAAAAGAACTTTTTCAAGTTTCAAAAGTCAACCGCACACCAATTGGTTAGTTTTCTTCCCATTTTTCTAACTTGTGGCATAACATCAGAAAGTCATTGTGATATATTTTTTCATGGTACTGAATACTTATCATCACTGCGGTAAGACAGAGATTAGGCGCATTAAAAGGTTGGATTACAGCAATTCAGATTTTTTCGATTTAAGTCCTAATTAATTAAGTAAGTAAGGTTACTTATACCTACCTACATAATGATATCTTTCAAAATTTTAACATAAATAATGCGAAATATTTGCCAAGAAAAAATTTTAAAAATACGAATTTATTCAGAAAGAAACGATTTTCAAATTTTCAACCGCTCAGTAGAACAACTCTAAAAGTGGTCTTGGATTTTGACGCCAATAGCACAGGTCGACACAGAATCTAAAATATCTACTTTCATTTGAGACTGGGCGTTTTTTCCCAATTTTTCAGAAATTCTACATTTGAATTAGTAAGTAATTTTTAGACGTTTTGAAATTTTAATGCAACTTTCAAATCAGTAAAATACCATTATGGTCAAAACATCAATTTGTTCCTATTAAAACCAACTTTGATGGCCTTGCCAACTGAACTGAAGCTACTTTGCTCATAAAGACTATCCAAACAAATTCTCTAAAAAAGAATTAATACTCCCCGCCCTCCCTATAAGGAAACATGTAACAATTAGGAAAATAATAATAAGAAATAAAAAATTGTATATCATTTTGATAAATAATTTATGAAACATTTTTGTCTTTGAATAGTCCTATAATTGGTATATTGGTTCTTATATACTTGTTCCCTGTATTTAATTTTTTTTTTGTTGATAAAATAAAACTTTTATATTTTTGCTTCCACAAGGCCATTTTACTTGTTTTATGTTGTTATCTATTTCATACCATTTATTGATTATTTTTATACCTATCTGAATTTGATTCTGGTATTTTAAATATTGCTGAATTCAATTACTGATTCTACAAAATTTTTATCAAAAATTTTAAAATATTGTGCATTTTCACGGAATTTTACTCATAATGATGATGCTTAACATAAATAAGTGTGTGAATATGTACTGTGGAAATACAACTGAAGTGAAGTGATTGTCAGTCATATACTGTACCTTTACATGTACAAAAAGCAAAGCAAACTATGAACGATCCGTTACCTACATAATTCTGCAAATTGGAATTCTTTCTACGATGTACAATGTACGCAATGTACTAATCAAAGTTGTAATACAAAATTGAATATTTTAAAAATTTAAAATATTCTGATATTTAATGATCAAATTATGGAAAGTAATATAAAATGTAGAAAAATTATCAATTAGGTACAGCAGTTTCAAATAGGTACAATTCTGGTAATCAACAATATCAAGTACCTACTAATTGTTGTTTCAGTTATCTTCATTTTAAATTCGTAAACAATCCATAGGTATTTTAATGCTTCCTAATTGTTATTGGTTTTAAAAAGAGATTTGGTTTAAAAGAGAAAAAATGTGAAGTTTTTCAAAAAAAAAAAAAATGTAAATCCACGTGTAGGGAATTTTATTCTATCTGTGAAGCTTAGCATTGTGTTGTACCTCTGTCAAATTTTGAAAACATTCGTTTCAAAATTAGTATAAATACACGGTAAAGTGTCCTTGATGGTGGTCGAAAAACTAATCACTACCATAGAAAACACTAAAAGATAAATAAAAATAATAGTTCTTCAGTTTTTTTTCTTTTTTTCTACAAAATATCTAATTACATAGGTATAATGATGATTCGTGTGAAAAATATTCTTGAAATTGGTGTACATTTTTTTAGGATTAAATGAGACCCAGAAGAACCACATGAAAATAAGCGCTTCGACCTCTATGCTAGTGGATTGGACCTAAATACCAATTTTAACTCGTGTAGTAAGTAAGTAATCTTTATCTTACCCTGCACCTGATCAAGAATGCCAAACTGACCCTTTAAGGGTCATAGAGAAAGGATATATTTTAGTAATAACATTTGTAGCTGATTAGAATGTTTTTAGAAAAAGAACAATTTATGGAAAACCAACATTACTCTCCTCATACATTTTCATGTGTAATTACTAATAAGGATGGAAAAAACATTGATGAAATAGGTATCTACCTAATCAAATTTTTAACATACTGTGCCTTATATCGTAAAAAATTATTGGCAACTTATGCTGAGTGTTGAAAATACCTAAGTGTAAATTTAATATTTATTCTCCAAAGTCATTGAATGTGTATGTAGATAAAATAAAATACAGATGGGAAATATAGAGGTAAGACATAAGGTTTGTTTGCTTTCATCTATTAACTTTTTTCTACA
This sequence comes from Planococcus citri, assembly GCF_950023065.1. Classification (NCBI taxonomy): domain Eukaryota; kingdom Metazoa; phylum Arthropoda; class Insecta; order Hemiptera; family Pseudococcidae; genus Planococcus; species Planococcus citri. The sequence goes on along the minus strand of NC_088678.1, from coordinate 20,670,696 downwards.
ACACGACACTTCCTTCAAAAAGTATCGTCAAAAAATGTTTTCTGAGGGACTTCCTCAAATAAAAATCATTCTACTTAATGCCATAAATAAATCATAATTTGTCAAAAATGCGAAAAGTGAGATTATTTGTATTTTTTTTTTATTCAGGTCATTCAAGACCTCTTTTTTCATGCATGTAGGTAGTGTGATCAAAAAATTGTCAAATTGTCTAGGACAGTTTTTTTTAAATCATCAACCTACTTAAATTTCAGTTTAAAGTTGACTACCTACATCTTTGAGTTGAAACTTTTTTAAAGTGTGTTTTTCAACATTCAAAATGATTTTATGAGGAAACTATGAGTCCGTACTAGAATAAGTTATCAAAGTGCACACGATCAATTCTGCCAGTTTCATTTTGTCAAACTAAAAAAATGTTGAAATGAATAATATGACATGATACTAGCAATTTTAACTCATTCAGTACCTCTCTTAGGAAAGGTCACAGCAGACTGTAACGTAACGATAACGTAATTTGTAACGTAATGTAACAAAGCATGAGTAATAATAATGTAAATATATATATAAACATCCGTATATACCCAAAACGCAGGTAGACGAGAATGAGGCCATGAAGACTGTTAGAGCAATTGTCGAGCTAGGGGTAAGTTGTGGAATAAAATATGTATAGTACATATGTAGGTAAATGGTAAATGTATGAGATTAATTAATTTGTTCTAATCTTTGTGTTTTATATATGTACATATAGCAAGGAAGCTTACAAAAGCAGCTACGCGATATAATCGAAGCTGTGAAAAACACTCACCTCAACACATGTAAGTAATTCAATTCACAGAATTAAAACAGTAGAGTTGAAACATTTGAACATTATTCAAAAACAAGGAAGCCCATTGGATAACTCACATTTAGATTTAATCCAATATGGGTAATAATTCATTTTCCCATACTCTTTGCGATTGTTTTTACATCAAAATGACCTGTAGGTATTAATGAAGGATGTTTTTTTGTTTCAAAGATGCAAAATCTTGGCCGAAATATTGTTGAATATAAATAAATATTGCGAAAACTTCAAGAATACAGCTGCGTTGATCGCCGTATATATCGGTGAAACAGAATGGTATTCAGAGTGATATCAACGAATTGGATGGACAACTCCCCAAATTAATGTCTTCTTTAATTAAAAAGTGAGTGATTTTGTTCGTATTTATGTCGGTACTGAAAAATGTTAGGAATTTTATTGATAAGTAAGCAAGTTATTTAATTATTTCCAGTAAGTATGGAGAATGGCTTATGTTAATCTCAATATTACTAATCTATCCGGGTCTGTTTTAAATTATAAAATTTTCACTCGCCATGTCTTACTCGTATTGATTTTTTGGAATTTTCAATTTTTTTTTTTTTTGATGCTTGAACTTTGAGTTGAAAAGTGCTCGTGAAAACTTTATTGAACTTAATTTTTCGCCAAAAACCGTCAACTCTCGTTTTTTTTAAGTCAAATTTTTGTAAGAAATGATGGCTATATCGTCAATAAAAAAATCGGCGGATCTTGACCACATTTAGCATAGACCTTCATTTTGAGTTGAAAAATACCCGCAAAAAATTTCAAATTCGTGGGTGTCCCTGGAGGGAAGATTTGAACACTCAAAGAGGAGACATTTAAAAAAAAAATTGTGGTTTTTCGCTCCTATCGCTATACGAGTACAACCTGTGGTATATGATAAATTGATAAAAACATGATGTCCAAATACATATACCTACTTTTAGGTTAAATCATTATTTAGTACTTAAGTAATTTTTAGACGTTTTGAAATTTTACTGCGATTTTTGAATCAATAAAATACCGTTATGTTCAAAATATCAATTGAGGAGGTGGATAGCAAAACGCAATAACTCCATTTTTGATTTTTTTGGGAAATTAGGAAAAATTGTCAGGAGGGGAAGGGTGGGGGGTCGAGTTCCGAAATTGGTGTCAAATGAAAGGGGAAGGTGCTACAAATAAAATTTCCACTCAATTTCAAAATTTCGGTCACCTGGGTAAGCACAGTGAGGAAAAGAAAAAAAAGTTATTGCGTTTTGAACGCAATTTTTTTTTTTGGTATTTTTTATTTGAAAAAATTGAAAAATTATAGAAAAAAAACTGATGTTTGATCGATAATTTTCGATAAAAAACAATTAAAAAACTGGAATGCGAAATTCAAACAATTCCTGTGTGTGATATGGCATTCAGAGAGTGGCAACAAAAGCACCATTTTTTTAAGTAACTCCTACCCAACAATTTTCAGTACCCACCCGATGAAAAAAAAACAGTGTTACCACATCTGCGCAACTGAAATGTATAAAAAGTAGTGGAGTTATTGCGTTTTGCAAACAAAATCTCATTTTTTAATGCATTTTAGCTCTAAAATCAGACTTGTTTTCCTCGATTGCGCTATGATATTCAACTGATGGACAAAATCTGACACCGGGAATAGATTCCCCGTTGAATTTTACATAAGGATGGATATCAAACTCAATTTTCGTAATTTTGGAGTTATTGCGTTTTGCTATCCACCTCCTCAATTTGTTTCTATCGAAGTCAATTTTGATGGCCTTGGCAACTGGACTGAAGCACCTGTGCTCATAAAGACTATACTTACCGTTTAATTCAATGATCAGCAATAATTTTTACTTCACTCAATAATTTTTTAACAATTCCTCCACCTAATTTCCAAACTAAAATCTAAAATTTCAACTTTGCTGAAGGAAGCTGCTCTCTTACCTCTTCCACCTATCCCTCATCTGGTGGCTACTGCTCTGACACCAAATAAGAGAAGTGCTAGCCTCAGGGAAAAGCAAAGTCCTGCGATGGCATTTGCGACTAGAAAAATTGGAGAATTAACTACTCAGTAAGTAACCTTTCCTTTAAAAATGTTTATGTACATATGTATTTACTTTTCTATCCTTTACCCCTATATGTATTATATAAGATGAAAATCAGGTAAGTAGGTATAGGTACCTATTATTTATTATTATCATTATAAGAAATTGTAAGATCATTTCTGATAAACTTGTTTGATGAGAAAGTGAAGAAAACGTTCTGTGGGGTAAGCCCAGTGAGGGAGGTGTGAGAGAGGCGAAGCCCTCTCCACGTCCTCCCAAAAAAACGAAAAAATAATTGCTTTAAAGCAAAGATCCCTTCAGAAATTTGCTGAGTGAAAAAGTACATAATTTGATTATGGAGTTTTGCCTACTTTTATACAATTTTTGATGAAACCAAGCTCTAAAGAACGAGATATCTCAAAAATTAGTTAGGAGGAGTGACTCTAATAATTACATATATGTAAGTAGCAAAAAATCAATTTTTGCTAGATAACATGAAAAAAATAGCTTGGAGGGAGGGTTAGAACAATTTTTGCACTTTTTCAATTTACAAGGCAGGGATTCCTTTGCAAAAAAGTACAACTTGTAGTCAAGTTTTAAAGTGACGAGTATAGTAAATTCAAACTGTGTTCTGATTAAGTACATGTTATGTTGTTCAAGTTATTCTGAATACTTGTTCAGTCGATTGGGAAAAACTTTGAAAATAAGGACGACCCTTTACTTTCTCAACCTGATTTACCCGATAAAGTTTCAGAACAAAATATGACAAATTTTTTTAACATAAGTAAGTATGTAGAGTAGGTGGGGGCAAGAGTTCGCAGAGGGGTAAGAGTACTATTTTCAATTTCTCATATCTGGCGACACTTGAAAGTTTTAATTTTTTCAGTCACTCATAAATTTTAACTCTGCAGTAAGTGATTTTCTTCATTTACCTAACATACGTACAATATTTCTGTACCTCATCAAGAATGCCAAATTGACCCTGTAAGGGTTGTGAAGGAAGGATTTTTTACGATGCCAAATTCATTTGGAGATTTATACACTATGAACCTTTAATTGTACCTACTCTGAAATGGTAATGAGCTGAGGGCTCATAAAGTGCCATCTTCCTCCTTTGAAAAAGTCTAGAGAATTTTTTTCAAGTTTCAAAAGTCAACCTCACACTAATTGCTCAGTTTTCTACCAATTTTTGTAAATTCTGCCATAGCATTGAAAAGTCAGCAATATAGTTTTAATTTTTTTTTTCTGGTAGAAGTACCAATGTATCACTGCAGTAAAGCAGAGATTAGACATTAGGTACATCCATAATCACAATGTGAATTCATATAATTATAAAGTATATGTACAATTAACCTATTTTTTTAGAAGCTCGTGGAAAACCAACATTACTCTCATATATTTTCATGTGTGATAAGGACGGTAATAATATTGTTCAAATAGGTAGTCATAGTTTTTTATACCTATTTTCTATTTTAAGAGGGCATAACAGAAACTTTGTAGTAGGTAGTCGAAGTACACGCAATCAAAATAATTTATTGTGAAGATGAGATGAGCAAGACATGTTAAATAGGGTCAAAAATGAACGTCTGGTTGGTACTTGACTACTTATTAAATGCACAAGAATTTTTACAATGATTGTGAGCTTCTTCATGAATGGAAACTTTGAATCTACGCTATTGAGATTTATCTTTCAATACCTTACCCATTAAAAGACTTACCTAATTGTTTTTTGTACTGTGAATGGGCATGCATTGTTTGAAATATAGAAATTGGATAAATGCCTTCACGTACATATACATGTTCTTAATGTAGATAATCACAAATTCTGACTTGTGTAGTAAGTAATCTTTATTTTACCCTGTACCTCGTACCTCATCAAGAATACCAAACTGACTCTTCAAGGGTCATAGAGAAAGGATTTTTTTACATTGCTAAATTTGTTTGGCTGTTTGGCAATTTGTGTACTACTACAACAAACTACGAGTATGAACCTTATGGGTATTTTATGAAATGGCAATGAGTTGAGGGTTCAAAAAGTGTCATCTTTGTCTCTCAAAAAAGTCATAAGATATGCTTTCATCTTTTCATGTTTCAAAAGTCAACCTCATATACTAATTGTGTGCTTAGTTTTCTTTCGATTTTTCCTAACTTATGGCATAACATCAGAAAGTCATCCTGATATATTTGACAGAGTTTAAGGCATTAAGTATGTTTGTAGGTTTGCTTACAACTTTTAGTTTTTTTCTAGGATGCTTCATTAAAAATTTCATTTTCATCAATATTGCTTCGATTGAATTACATTACAGTGATGGGTAATTTTTTTTTTGTAAACTTTGTTGAAGTCAGAGAACTAACGGAGCATATTTGTTCATTTTCTTAGTACATATCACATTCAGAAAATTCAACAAAATTATTCTGCAAGTTTCAAATAAAATACTTCTGTACCTTTGTACCTTTTTTTTTTAATTACAGGAATCAAGTTTGCATTTAGCTCATAACTGTTTTCTAAAGGAAACACCTTCATTACCTCTCCAGTGACTTTCCAAAATACAACTTAATCATAGAAGAGGAAACAAACCTAAATTTTCGGTTTTCTTGAACCCAAAATTAAATTAATTGTATGATAGTTTTTCTTTCTAAAAACAAGAAATAGTAAAGACTTTGATGAAAACCATTCTTATTTTGAAATTAGAAACTTAATAACTTATTCTCTTCCTTTTGTGCCGATTTGCTGTTGTATGTATCAATAAATGGAGAGTCACAGTAGCTGATCAGAATGTTTGTAGAAAAAGAACAATCTATCAGCAGATCAACTTAAACATTTCAGACCTCAACCCTACAATTCCTGACAACATCAAACAGATGGAAAACATTCTTAAATACATCAAAGAAATCAATCTTTCAAACCAAATCTAGACTAACCCCTCGAAACTGGGCGTAAAAATCCTGGCAATTATACACGCCCAGTATAAAAAAATGTCAAAAAAAAAAAAAAAACGCCATCAACAAGGTTTTGAGAAATGTGAGGTGTAACAGGGTAGGTTGTTTTTTAAAATTTCTTTATCATTAATATGAGGAGACAAGCTTTTCTGAACCATTGCTTATTTTTCTACCAATTTTGTAAATTCTGCAACAACATCAAAAAGATTTTCATTTTCCCCCCAGGTAGGTCAGGTACCAATTATCAGTGCAGTAAGACCGAGATCAGATATTAGGTATACAATACATCTATAATCGCAATGTGTAATTATAACTTATATAATTGACGTTGAAAATTTTTTCAAGTTTCAAAAGTCAATCCTCATACTAATTGTGTAGTTTTCTTCCCACTTCCCTAACTTATGGCATAACATCAGAAAGTCATCGTGATATATTTTTTCATAGTACTGAATACTGATCATCACTGAGGTAAGACAGAGATTACGCATTATAGGTTTTCTTAGGTACAGCTTTTAGTTTTTTTTCTAGGATGCTTCGTTAAAAAAATATGGATGAAAACTGCTATCTGAGGTGCTTCCTTGAATAAAAATCATTGTACCAAATGATCATAATAAAGAAATCATAATGTTTGTGAAAAGCCATGTGAAAAGTGAGATCTAAATTTTGTTTTGATTTTCGTCATTCAAGACCTCTTTTTTACATGGATGGCGTGATCCAAAATTGTCTAGAATGGTTTAGTACGTAGGTAATTTCTTAAATTTATAAATTTAAATTTAAATTTGACTATTTCAAACCCAAGTACTCTAATACTTATCACCAAAGGATAAACTGAAAAAGCATTTAAAAAGACTTATTTTTTTAAAAATATTGAACCAGCAGAGCTGAAATTTTTAGCCCACTCATTTGACCCTATCTGTCCAACACTGCAGAAACTAACTGACGGAAGAAGTAGAAATTATGAAAGCAATCGTCAGATATATAAATGCAGTAAGTAATCTTCTTTATTTACCTAACACACGATATTCCTGTACCTCATCAAGAATGCCAAATTGTCTCTTCAAAAAGTGTCATTTATCTCTCTCAAAAAAGTCTAGAGATTTTTTTTCTAAGTTTCAAAAGTCAACCTCATACCTACTACCTAATTGTTTAGTTTTCTTCCCATTTTCTCAACTTATGGCATAACATCAGAAAGTTGTCGCGATAAGTTATATTATTTCATGGTACTGATCATTACACGTGTCTGGCAATTGCAATTTTGGAGGAAAAAAGGAAACCTTATCGGAAGTCGTGAAATCAGGGACTTTAAATTTAGTCGAATCGTTTTTAAGCACTCATAGTGACATTATTTCTAATTCTAACGCATGCAGTAAGTAATCTATCTTTATTTGCCTAACATTAGCCTAACACATAATATTCCTGTACCTCATCAAGAATGCCAAAATGGCAATGAGTTTAGGACTCAAAAAGTGCCATCTTTCTCCCTCGAAAAAGTCTATGAGATTTTATTCGAGGTTTCCAAAAGTTATCACCTCACACTATAGGTAGATAATTGTTCAGTTTTCTACCATTTTATCTAAAATCTGGCATATCATAAGAAAGTCAGCAATAAGTGGGTATATTTTTTCCTGGTATGAATCATCATTCATCACTGGAATAAGGCAGAGATTATGTATTAGGTACCTACATCAATAATCCCAATACGCAAATTTATTAAATATAACTTATACGTATATGTAAATGAAATTTCTCAGAATCTCATAGAAACTCAACACCATCTCTCATACATTTTCATATGTAATAAGGATGGAAACAGAGATTAGGGATTTGATTCGCTGGCTTTCAGCTTTTATATTAGTTTTTTTTCAGGATGCTTCGTTTAAAAAAATACAGACGAAAAAAAAACTTTCTGAGGGGTGTCCTCAAAATAAAAATCATTAATGCAATAGAGAAATCAGAATTTGTCAAAAGCTATAATGTGGAAAGTGAGATTCTTATTTGTATTATTTTATTTAATTTGTCTTATTTAGGTCATTCAAGACCTTTTTTTTCATGTAGGTGTAGTGTGGTCAAAAATTGTCTAAGACAGTTTTTTATTACCTACCTAAATTACTGTTGAATGTTGACTACTTATCTACGTCTATGAGTTGAAAATTTTTTGTGTGTTTATAATGTTTTTTTTTTTTACCCAACCCAGGGGTAAACATTTGCTGGAGAAATCTGCACTCTTTCTTCCTCCACCTCTCCCTCATATGGTGGCTACTGTTCTGACATCAAAAAAGAAAAGTGCTGGCTTCAGGGAAAAGCAACAAGATGGCGAAAGCTCATCTCGAATAGGTACCTATGTTTTTGGTAATTAATTAAGTCTGGATTAATAACCTTTTCTTTCAAAATGTTTATGTATTTACTTTTCTGTTCTTTTAATATTTTTTTTTAAGCTATAGATTTTGCAGCGTCTTCAATTTATGCATTAACACCAACTTCTTCTTTACTTTACTATCGGTTCTTCAAATTGATAGCAAAAAGGTGAATCGTTTTTTTTTTTTAAATATTTTGCATGTTCAAAACTTGGCGATTCGCTGAGAATGGAATCAAAAAATAGAATTTTCTCTAATTGTCAAAAGTAATAGGGCTCTTTTTATCGAAGCTTTCTTTATTTTTTGAATTTCTCAAAGCGAACTTGAGCTGGAAATGCCGGTGATGGCTTAAACAATATCCTAGCACTTCTAGTTTTATACCCCAAAGCCCCAAGCACCCAAATTCCCATTTACGATTTCCCTGAACGTTTTCCAAATCGATTAACAAAGCGGGTAGACCAACGAAAAAAAGAACAACAACTGAAAGAAACAGAAGAAGGGCGAATTCGAGACCTGCGAAAAAAAATCGAAAAAGATGCCGAAAAAAAGCAAAAAGCTATAGACTCGAAAAGACGCCTCAATATGAAGCTTTTTTTTTGGAAAATATGAAAATTGGGTACCAAAAAAAAAACTTACCTTATATCGACTCCCTCAAAAAATGTGTTAAAAATAAATAAAGAAAAAACCATCAAAGTCTGAAGACGTTGAAACGAATATTTATTAGGTACTTAACACATGAATAAATGAAAGTGTTTAGGATGTTTTTACTAATGAATATAAAAGTAGGTAAATATTTAAGACGTTTTCCCAAATATTATAATATTTTTAAAAGCTCGGCACACCTTGAATACTTGATTTTTTGTAGGGCGAGGGGGGGGCATTGGTAGATTTGACAACATTGACGCTGCATGTACGAAATTTCATTTCGGGAGTCTGTAGCTAAGGTACCGGAAACACTTCTCGACAAAGAACATTCGAACAATTCCAATTCGTGTAGTAAGTAGGTAATCTTCTTTATTTACACTGTACCTCATCAAGAATGCCAAATTGACCGGCCTTCAAGGGTTATGGAGGAAGAATTTTTTTTACATTGCCAAATTTGTTCGGCAATTTGTATTTGCACTTTGAAATGGCAATGAGTTAAGGGCTCAAAAGTGTAATTTCCCTGCCTAAAAAAGTAATGAGATTTTTTCAAGGTTTCCAAAAGTCAATCTCATACCAATTGTTTAGTTTTCTTCCCATTTTCATAACTTCTGTTGTATGTAGTACATATTTGTATTAGTGATTCGTTGATCAAAGCAGTCTTTCATTTGCAGGGCTCTAGTGTTCTTTGAATAAAATATAGTATTGCATTCATACGAGTATTCATTATGGTAGTCAACAGAGGCGAAGTGACCAGGAGGTTTGGAGTTGGTAAAAGTTTGGAATTATTAGTAACACGTTTGGCAAGTTGGATAATTTTTTATCTAGGTATACATCTTTCAATTTTTCCAGAATAAGTTGAAAAGGCATTTAAAAAGGCCTATTTTTTAAAAAAATTTTGAACCAGCAGGTCTGAAATTTTTAGCCCACTCATTTACCCAATTTGTCCACCACTGCAGAAACTACCATTTCTTTAAAATTGAAAAAAAATTTAAAACTAGTCCATTCTCAATAATTTCACGTAATTTACATTTTAGTGAAATTCAAAATTTTTAAACTAAGAGCTTACGGTTTATCATTTACCTGAAAAGTTTGAATTTTTATGACGTTTTTGAGGTGATTTCACAATTGCAACGAATATTTAGTTTATTGAATTTATAAAACACCTAAAAATTAGGTAATATTTCTCCCCTCCATGAAGAGCTTTCATGCGAAATTCCAACATCCTATTAAATAGGACCCTGAGAAGCAGTAAGGTGCGTAAAGAAACAAGATTGAAGGTGTACAATACCCTAGCAATACCAATGATGACTTATGGAAGCGAGGTTTGGGCACTGAAGAAATGGAGACCAAGGAGGAAATTCACTGATACCTCAGGCTCATCCTCAACAGGTTCCACACCACAGCAGACAGGCCAATAGGCCTACCGCTTATAAGGAAACGACAACGACGACGACCTATACACAATTTAAATTTTTCAATCGATCACAGTAAAGTCGATGATAAACAGCATTTCTAATTATAACTCATCCAGTAAGTAATCTATCTTCATTTACCTAATACACGATATTCCTGTACCTCATCAAGAATACCAAATTGATCCTTTAAGGGTTGAGGAGGAAGGATTTTTTTACATTGTCAAATATGTGTTTGGCGATTCGTAAAATATGAACTTTATACTGTGAAAATAGCAATGAGTTGGGGGCTCAAAAAGTTTCATTTTTCTCTCTCAAAAAAATCTATAGAGATTTTTTTTACGAGTAAGTTTCAAAAGTCAACCTCATACTAATTGTTTAGTTTTCTTCCCATTTTCTCAACTTATGGCATAACATCAGAAAGTCGTCGCGATATATTATTTCACGGTAAGTACTGATCATTATACGCCTGTCTGGTGATTGCAGTTCTTGGAGCAAAAAAGGAAAACTTAGGTATCGGAAGTCGTGAAATCAGGGAAATTAAATTTCGTCAAATCGTGTTTAAGTACCATAGTGACCCTCATAAATTTTTTAAATAGTATATTACAATGCAAGCACCGAAAGTGAGCATTTTCATGGCGAGCGAATGTTTACGGACCGAGCCTACGTGATATCATGAAAACGCATTTTCAGCACCGTACGCGCATGCGCACTTCAAGTTAATTTTCATTACTGATATCATGAAAGTGCGTATTCCCACTCCTGCGTTGACGCACGAAAGCAGCTCTTTTATTGGCAACGCGAGAAGTATTGTTCCGTGCGTTTACGAGGACTGAAAAGTTACTTTTCGGCCCTAGGACTAAAATTAACTTGAAGTGCGCATGCGCGTACGGTGCTAGAAACGCGTTTTCATGATATCACGTAATGAAAAATATCTTACAATGCAAGCACCGAAAGTGAGCGTTTTCATGGCGAGCGAATGTTTACGGACCGAGCCGAATTTCGTCCTATGTAGGACCGAAAAAATATTTGTTTACTTAGTAAGTAATTTTTAGACAATTTGAAATTTTAATACAATTTTTGAATCAGTAAATTACTGCAATGGTCGAAACATCAGTTTGTTTCTATCAAAGACAATTTTGATGGCCTTGTTAACAAAACTGAAGCTCCAGTTGTGCTGCTCATCATAGTACGTACAGTTCACAACTCACTAATCAGCAATAATGTTTTATTTACTCAATCATTTTTCAACTTCCTCCACTAAATTTCCAAACTAAAATTTGAAATTTTCAACTTTGCTTTAGGAATCTGTACCCTTGCTTCCTCCACCTTTCCCTCATATGGATGGTTACCGCTCTGACACCAAAATAGAAAAGTGCTAGGCTCAGGGAAAAGCAAAAAGATGGTGAAAGCTCTCAAATACCTATGTTTTTGGTAAACTTGAGCTGGAAATGCCGGCGATGGCTTAAACAATAGCCTAGCACTTTATAGTTTTATATCCCAAAGCCCCAAGCCCTGGAATTCCCATTTACGATTTCCCCAAACGTTTTCCAAATCGATTAGCAACGCGAGTAGATAACCGAGAAAAAGAACAGCAGTTTCAAAGAAAATGAAGAAGAGCGAATTCGAGACCTGCGAAAAAAAATGGAAGAAGATGCCTCAATGAAGCTTTTTTTGGAAAATATGAAAATTGGTACCAAAAAAAAAACTCACCTTAATTGACTCCCTCAAAAAATGAGTTAAAAATGAGTTTTAAAAAACCATCAAAGTCTGAAGACGTTGCAAAGAATATTTATTAGGTAAGAATGTAATATCTTTTTGGAGGCAATTCCAAAAAACGATGAACTCGAGAGTCGAGATGATGCCAAACATAATTGTTAATTCGCAGTTGACAGTCCCAATAGATAGCGCTGCTACGAGCAATGAAACTAGGATAACATTTTTCATTACATGTATTCTTATGGGAGATTTGCGATTTTCAAAAATTAATTAAAAATCGTGTAATTATTGTAGGAGTGTAATTTTTACTTCAAATGAATGTTTAATTCTTCTACTTTTTGAGAAAATTTATTACAATTTCTTAAACATTGTTTTTCTTGTGAAAAAATTGCTTTGCACTTCCTATGTTTTTCAGCATTTCAGGATACAATAAACAATACAAATACGTTGTAAATGCGGTGCAATTTTTTTGCAAGAAAAACCATGTTTAAGAGATTGTAATAAATTTTCTCAAAAAGTAGAAGAATTAAACATTCATTTGAAGTAAAAATTACATTCCTACGATAATTACACGATTTTTAATTAATTTTTGAAAATCGCAAATCTCCCATGAGAATACATGTAACGAAAAATTATACCCTAGTTTCGTTGTAGTTCTGTTTCGACCGCTAGATGGCGACTACTTTGCTGTCAAGTGCGAATGGATAAATTTTACTCGTTTTAGGTGTGACTACGTACTTAATACAGGGTGCCCAGAAATATCGTGAACCCCTAACAGTCTTTCATTAAAAATATATGTTGGCAACGTGAAATTGATACATATGGTTGGTGGAATGTTATCATCTCAGTCCAACAACCAACCATGTGCTATCATTATTATCACTCACTGTGATCAACCGAAATATTTAGCAGAAAACTTTGTTAGGGGTTCACGATATTTCTGGGCACCCTGTACATATATAGATAGGTACCTATTTATATTCGTAGGTTCATGTATTTTCAAGTACTTTCATTGTTGATGTAATATTGGGTACTAAGTAATATTATCTTTCTATTTTATCCTCTAAAGTTGCTATCTTTCTGTTTCTCCAGTTACCGACCAATCAAATAATGATGCTTATTTCAAATATTTCATGAATGTACGTAATTCATTACCTTGGGAACAGTAAGTAATTTTTAGACATTTTGAAATTTTAATGCAATTTTTGAATCAGTAAATTACTGCTATGGTCGAAAAATCAGTTTGTTTCTATCAAAGCTAATTTTGATGGTCTTGCCAACTGAACTGAAGCACCAGCTGTGCTCGTATCATAACACTGTACTGTTCACAAGTTACTGATCAGCAATAATGTTTAATTCACTCAATCATTTTTCAACAATTCCCCACTAAATTCCCAAACTAAGATCTGAAATTTTCAACTTTGCTGGAGGAAAGCCCCAAGCACCGAAATTCCCATTTTCAATTTCCCCAAACGTGTTTTTTTTTTTGAAAAATATGAAAATTGGGTACCAAAAAAAACTGACCTTATATCGACTCCCTCAAAAAATGTGTTAAAAATGAGTTAAAAAAACGCCAAAATCAAAGTCTGAAGACGTTGAAACGAATGTTTATTATCTACTTAACACGTACCTAATTACCCAAGAAATTGTAAGATAATTTCTGATGAACTTGTTCAATGAGAAAGGGAAGAAAATGTTCTCTGGGCTAAGCTCAGAAGGGGAGGTATGAGAGGGTCGAAGCCCTCCCCCGCCACTAAAAAATGCGGCAGCATCTCTCCCTTATCGACCTTACCTCAAAAAATTCTCATGAACCCCAAATAATAATATTTGTTTTTTGTCAACATTTTTATAAACGTTTGTGAAAAAGAAAATCTGCCAAAATGCAGGCCCAAATAATTTGAAAAACAATTTGAATATTCCCGATCACAAATTATGAAATTATTATTAAGTACCTAATTTATTTTATTTTCGACAACAACAATTTATTATTATATCTAATTATTTTGTATTTATTCGACCAATCTAAGTATTTTTCAATTTTTGCTTTCAAATTTTCGAATTGATTTTGAAATTAGGAGCAAAAAAAAACAGGAGTTTGTTGCAGAAAATTAGATTTATTACCCACTTTTTTTTCATTGTTGATAATTTTCGATCTTGATTTTTCTTCTGATGAGCAAAGAGTCGAGAGAAAAAAGAATGAATCAGCGGTGAATAACTTAATACTCGTTTCGTCAACGTTTTTAGAAATATTTGTGAAAAAACTGCCGCAATGCGGACCCAAATAATTTGGAAAATATTTCGAATAACTTATTCACAATCACAAATCAAATATCTTTTTTTCTTTTCACTTTTCAGTTTTCTTTTCCATCATACTAATGGGAAAAAAAGAAAACCAAATAACTCGATGTCAGAATTGATTTTTTTTTAAATTTTTGAATTATCAACGATTTTACATTTGAGGAGCTTGGTATCAAAGTTCTACTCAATTTATCCAGTATCTTGTACAATGTACATGCCTAATTTGTCTCCCATTAGTTTTTCTATTTTAATTGAATTGCAAGGTCACCTGTGACCTGGCTTGTTTATTATTATTTTTTAACTCTAAGGGCCACTTGTACCACAAACAGTTAAACAAAACTATAGTCAAGAGTTGAACTCAAATAAATTTCTTCATTTACCAAGCCTGTGTTCAACTCTGGTGAATGGATCTAACTCATGTAGTAAGTAATCTTCTTTATTTACCCTGCACCTACCTCATCAAGAATGCCAAATTGACCGATCTTGAAGGGTTGTGGAGCAAGAATTTTCTTTTACATTGCCAAATTTGTTTGGAAATTTGTATTTGTACTTTGAAAGGGCAATGAGTTAAGGGCTCAAAAAGTGTCAATTTCCACCTTAAAAAAGATCATGAGATGTTTTTCAAGGTTACCAAAAGTCAGCCTCACATCAATAATTTTATTTAGCTTTCTTCCAACTTTCCTACATTCAGGCATTACTTACATCAGAAAACCAACTTGAAAAAAATAAAAAAATAAAGTAGCCCCATTTGAGAAATTTTTATTATAAATTGAATGATTTGTGAAAGAACCTTGAAGAGATAAGTATTTTTTTTGAATAATTAATTGACGCTCCCCATTGGTTTTTCGACTTTGTTTATTTTTAATTTTTTTTTAATATTCTAACTCGTGTAGCAAGTTACCTATCTTCTTAATTTACCTCGCACATCATCAAGAATGCAAAACTGACCCTATAAGGGTCGTGGAGGAAGAATTTTTTTACATTGTATTGCTGAGACCAATGCTCAGAGCATCCCACAGAATGTATGAAACTTGAACAATTCCAACTCGTGTACATAGTAAGTAGGTAATCTTCTTTATTTACCATGTATGTACCTCTTCAAGAATGCCAAATTGACCGGCCTTTAAGGGCTTGTGGAGGAAGAATTTCTTTTACATTGCCAAATTTGTTTGGCAATTTGTATTTGTACTTTGAAACATTGTTTTTACCTTTTAAAACAGAAATTTTTCATAAATAAATTTTTACGAATTCTTGATAAAGCATTTACAATATAATTTATGAATTAAAAATTAAAATTTTTCACGAGGTCTTTTAAAGTTTAATAACTGCACGATTATAATGATTCGTTGATCAACGCAGCCTTTCATTAGCAGGGCTCTAGTGTTTTTAAAATAATAAAATTTAGTATTGCATACATTGATACGAGTAAGTATTCATTGTGATATTCGACAGGAACGAAGCAACCAGAGGGTTTGGAGTTAGCAAAAGTTGGGAATTTTGAGTGGCTAGTTTGACAAGTTGGATAATTTTTCAACTAAGTCTTTCAATTTTTACCAACTTCCTCATAATAAATAAGTTGAATTCAACGCAGTTGCAAAGTTTTCAATGAATATTATTTTCGATGCAAAATTATTAATGGATCATTTGTTATTAGATTTGTTAACACAGCTGCCTTCTTATTCAATTATAACTTATAAGATGTAGCTGACTATGTAGACTAGAGTGAACATGTAGCTATATTCTAACTCGTGTAGTAAGCAATCTTTATTTACCCTGCATCTCATCAAGAATGCCAAACTGACCCTCTAAGGGGTCGAGATTAGGGGATTAAGCATTAGGTAGGTACATCCATAATCACAATGTAATATTTCATCTAAATGAACATTTCTACAGGGTTCCCAAAAAAAAACATTGATTTTTTTCTTTTTGTTAGAAAATAAGGACCACCCTACTAAGTACAGAAAAAATTGAAAAATGCATTTAAAAGACCAATTTTTTAAATTTTTGAACCAGCCAGTCTGAAATTTTTAACCTACTCATTTGACCCAATTTGCCCTTCAAAATTGAAACAAAAATAAAAACGAGCCATTCTCAATCATTTCACCTCAGTAAAATAAATTTTAGTGAAATCCAAAATTTTGTAACTAGGACCATGAGGTTCATCATTGACCTGAAGAGTTTGAATTTTTATGACGTTTTTGAGGTGATTTCACAATTTATTGCAATGAATGTGTAGTTTATTGAATTTCTAAACACCTAAGAATTAACTTCCCTCCAACACATGAAGACTTTTCATGCAAAATTCCAACAACCAAATGAAAAATAGGACCAAAAAGGTTGATGGAAAAAATGAATGGAAAACCAACTCTCCGCCACGCCGCACCATTATGATGTGAGTAAGTAGGTATGTAGGTAGCAAAAAAATCAATTTTTGTTAGACAACGTGAAAAATTGTGCAGAGGAAGGGTCAGAATAATTTTTGCACTTCTTCAATGTGCACGGCAGAGATTAGGCATTAGGTACAATGGTACATCCTTAGGATATATGTGTAATCTCAATGTATAATATTATACGAGGTAGGTTCAAAAAGTGGTGTCCTTTTTGACTATTACTTGAGTTCTATGGCATGAAACCGGAATCTTGAAGCAGGAGAGGAAAGCTTGAACCGTTCCGCGTCTTTTGACCTGCTAACCGTTCCTGTACACGTTTTTGTTCGTTTAATACGTGGGGTTACAATGAATGCCCTAATGTCAATTTGTGCCCAAGAAAGAGTGCGTTCAATCAATCACTTTAAATGCATAAAAAATTTTGGTACCCATGTTGAAAGGTGAAGAAAATATCGTAGATTTCGAATTTTCAAACCGTTTTTGTCTACCTTTATAATTAAATTTTTGACACCAAAAAACGACATTACATGATGCAAAACTGCAACAGAAAACGCTTTCGCGCTTATGAAACTTGGGCACAGAATTTCATTGCAGTGATATCAATAAATTCCTCCTACGTTGGGATAAATGTATATGTGTGGGCGCATACGGAAAGGGACCTACCGACCAAAACGTAAATTTTACAGGAGAGCCGTTTAAAGTTTTGCGCGCGGTTATTTCTCTTGTTGTTACTATAAGATTACGTAGGGGTATTCCAACTTCGAAGGTCCTACACTTTACCACACACTCACACACGCCCTCCAATGACCTCTACCGGTCAGATTATGCACTGCATTCAAGTTTTTTCGATTATGAATTCTGTCATGGTTCACTTAGAAGCGAAAAATTTCGATGAAATAGGAGTTATTGGCGGGTTTGGGAGGTTCCATTCGATTCTCTAAGAGTTCCTACAACAATTTCAGGGGAAAAAAAAATTTCATTTTTTGGTCGGTAGGTCCCTTTCCGTACGCGCCCTCACATATATAATTTTGGTGACCATGTTAAAAAGTAAAGGAAGGTCAGTAGATTTTGAATTTTTAAACAGTTTTTGTTTATCTTCATTAATAATTTTTTTATGAGCAAAACGGACGTTACTTTTTGAATATACCTCTTAAATACAATTTAAATTTTTCAGCTGATTATGAAATACATCCAGTCACAAGCCCAAACTGATCAGCCATCATATTAGGGGAGAGACGCCTAAGATGGCATACTTCGCACATTTTGCGATCTGGAGGGCGCTATAATGAATTATCCGAAAAAATGAATACACCATCTGAAACTTTGAACATTTGGCTACAAATTCCCCCCCTGGTTTTAAAATTTTACTCATTTTCAGTACCTGTAATTTGCCTTTTTAAAAAAAGTTCCAAATGTGCCATCTTGGACACTGGTATGGATAAGATGGCATACTTACCTATAAAAATTTTCCCAAAAAGAAGAAAAAGTTGATTAAAAGCTGTTTTTATAACGAAATTCAAGTACAAAAGCTGAAATGCGTATGCGAATAATTCAAAAATGAAGAAAAACTCGAGGGAAAGCGGTTTGTATTGCAAAAGCTGAAATATCTATGAAAATATTTCAAAAATGAAGAAAAACTCGATTAAAAGTGGTTTTTATTACGAAATTTAAGTGCAAAAGCTGAAATACCATTAAAACTATTTCAAAAATGAAGAAAAACTCATTTGAACATTTTTTTATGAAAATACAATGTTATTGGTATATGCCATCTTGGACAAAAAATGCTATGCCATCTTGGGCAAACACATTGATATATTTCAGAGTGATATTAGAAGCATATAAGGTGATGCAATTATTATAACTATTAGCGCATTACAAGCCTTTTTTCTTATACTTTTCGTATTCGCATCCACTTTTTTGCAATAAAATATTTTTCATACCAATAACTTCTTCTAAAGTAGCAGCAATGTAAAACTTTCAACCGGCAAAAAATTGTTTGTCGTTTTTTTTTTTTTTTTTTTTCGGCATTGAACAATTTGTCACATACCGGGATTCAGTGTTTACAGTGTTGACAACATTTTAAGTGAAAAAAGAAAATTTTTCAATGTGTCGTTTTCTAGTAATCGTCACTATGCCATCTTAGACACTATGCCATCTTGTGCAGCTCTCCCATATTCGAATAAAACAACATTTCTAATTCTAGCTCATGCAGTAAGTAATTTTTATTTATGTACCTAACACACGATATTTCTGTATAGGTACCTCGTTAAGAATGTCAAATTGATAGTTTATAGATTGTGTAGGAAGGAATTTTTCATGGGCTCAAAAACTGCCATCAGCCATCTTTCTAGTTTTCTTCCAATTTTACCAATTTATGGCATAACATCAGAAAGTCAGTGATATATTTTTTCCTGATACTTGAGCATCAATGCGGCAGAGTTGGGGCGATTCAGAATCTCTGAAATGAATCGTGAGGAATCGCAAGGGTCGAGATTCTGAATCCGATTCTGAATCCGATTCTTTTTGAAAAAGAATCGCATTTGAAAAGAATCGGATTCTTTTATTTTTTGCGAATCGCAATTTTAGCGGCTCTCGATTCTTTTCCAATTTGCGATTCTTTATATTTTTTTTTTTAGTGATAAAAAGGGGTATAGAAATGAAAAATTTGATTCAATTTAAATGGAATAGTCCGGCATATGACAATAGGAGTAATTGCACCCCCCCCCCGCCAATCCTCCGGGACAACTTTTTTCATAAAGGGGACATCCTAAGGAACATTTTAAAGCAAAGTTGCCAAAAAAAAAGTTGGCCTTACTTCCAAAATGGCGACCATTTTGATTGACTGGTCAGCCGAAATCGCAGATTTTGCGTTTTAACCTAGGACTTGCACGAACTTTTTCAAATTTTACAAAGGTAGATCGAAAGATCATACAAAAATAATCACCCGTCAAAATTTCAAGTGCTAAAGTGCGTTTTTCGATTTTTGGTGAATTTTTGAAAATCGAATTTAGGCCAAAAATGAGGGAAAAAATCAAAATTTCACCAAATTGACCAAGAAAGCTGAAATTTGGGATACACCCTATTTTCGTCATGCCAAATCGATTGGAAACGGTCTCAACTCGTTTTGAGCAGTTCTGGAGCCTCCAGAAAAATTTTGAAACTTTAAATTTTCACGAAATTTCATCAAATGGAGATGGAAAGCTGAAATTTACTCTACAATTCAATTTCAACACCCTCTGAAGACGACTTCAGGTGAGTTCAAGTAATTTTAGGGCCTCCATCGACTTATTTGAAAATTACTGGAGCCTCCAGCAGATTTTTGAAGCTTTTAATTTTCACAAAACTTCATCAAATAGAGATGGAATGCTGAAATTTACTCTATACACTCCAATTTTAACACCCTCTGGAAACGACTTCTGGTTGATTTCAAGTCATTTTAGAGCCTCCAACGACTTTTTTGAACGTAACTGGAGCCTCCAGTAGATTTTTGAAACTTGAAATTTCCCCAAAATTTTATCAAACCAAGATGGAGAGTTGAAATTTATTCTGCAAACTATGTAATTTCAATATGCTACGAAGTTGACTGCTGGTGAATTTCAAGTCGTTTTGGTCCCTCCAGCAACTTTTTGAAAGGTTGTATGACTTTTTTTGGAAAATTGAAATTTCCTAAAAGTAGGTGGAAGCTTCAAAAGGCTCCAGTAATTTTCAAAAAAGTCGCTGGAGGCCATAAAATGACTTGAACTCACCTGAAGTCGTCTTCAGAGGGTGTTAAAATTAGAGTGTAGAGTAAATTTCAGCTTTCCATCTCCATTTGATGAAATTTTGTGAAAATTTAAAGCTTCAAAAATCTGCTGGAGGCTCCAGTAATTTTCAAAAAAAGTCGCTGGAGGCCCTAAAATTACTTGAACCCACCTGAAGTCGTCTTCAGAGGGTGTTGAAATTGAATTGTAAAGTAAATTTCAGCTTTCCATCTCCATTTGATGAAATTTTGTGAAAATTTAAAGTTTCAAAATTTTTCTGGAGGCTCCAGAACTGCTCAAAACGAGTTGAAACCGTTTCCAATCGATTTGGCATGACGAAAATAGGGTGTATCCCAAATTTCAGCTTTCTTGGTCAATTTGGTGAAATTTTGATTTTTTCCCTCATTTTTGGCCTGAATTCGATTTTCAAAAATTCACCAAAAATCGAAAAACGCACTTTAGCACTTGAAATTTTGACAGGTGATTAATTTTTGTATGATCTTTCGATCTACCTTTGTAAAGTTTGAAAAAGTTCGTGCAAGTCCTAGGTTGAAACGCAAAATCTGCGATTTCGGCTGACCAGTCAATCAAAATGGTCGCCATTTTGGAAGTAAGGCCAACTTTTTTTGGCAACTTTGCTTTAAAATGTTCCTTAGGATGTCCCCTTTAAGAAAAAAGTTGTCCCGGAGGATCGGCGGGGGGGGTGCAATTATTCCTATTGTCATATGCCGGACTAAAAGGGAACATATATAGAACATGGACCGTTTTATGTTTATTTTATTTATTTACTGACGGAGTACGGAGTACTTAGTAAAATAAAACAGTGATAAAAGAATCGAAAAAAGAATCGCGATTCTTGCGATTCAGAATCGCAATTCTCACGATTCTGAATCGCGATTCTTTTACAAAAAGAATCGAAATTCTCAGAATCCGATTCTTTTTTCAGAAGAATCGCGGGCAAAAGAGTTCGATTCGATAAATCAAAGAATCGCCCCAACTCTGCAATGCGGTAATACAGAGATTAGGCTTTATAGATTTGTCTACAGTTATTAGTTTTTTTCTAGTATGCGTTAAAAAAATACAGATGAAAAATGCTTTCTGAGGGATTTCCTTAAATAAAAATCATTGTACGAATAGTCATAAAGAAATCATAATTTTTGTGAAAAGCCATATGAAAAGTGAGACTAAAATTGTTTTTAGATTTTAGTCATTCAATACCTACCTCTTTTTTACGTGGCGTGTTCAAAAATTATCTAAAATGGTTTTGCATGTATGTACATATGTATTACCTAAATTTAAATTTAAAACTGACTAGGTATTTCATTTTTATCCCAAGTATTACTTATTACTAACAAAGAAATACAAAACGCATGAAAAAACCTGATTCTAACTCACGCAGTAAGCAATCTTCTATATTATTACCTAACACATAACCATCGAAAATGCCAAGTTGACTCTTTAAGGGTAATTCAGGATCAATAACCTTTCCTTTAAAAAAGTTTTCGTAGTTACTTTTCTATGCTTTTAATTTAATCTATTTATTTTTCTTTTCAAGATCTATCACACTTTGTAGATGAAAATCAAGTACTTAGGTATGCACAAGTTACCTAAGAAATTGTAAAATCATTTCTGATGAACTTGCTCAATACAGAAGGAAAGAAAATGCTCTCTAGGCTAAGCTCAGAAGTGAAAGTGTGATAGGGACCAAGCCCCCCCTCCATCCCCCCGACAAACAATGAAGATCCCTTCAACTTGGAAACAATTGCTGTGTGAAAAATTAATAATTTGATTGTGGATTTCTGTCCACTTTCATACTGTTTTTGATGAAACCAGGCAACCAAGCACTGAAGGAGCGACAGCTATTGTACTTAGAAATGGCAATGAGTCCAGTGCTCAAAAAGTGCCCCTTTTCCTCCCTGAGCAAACATGTGAGATTTTTTTTCAAGTTTCAAAAGTCTATCTCACACCAAAATTATTTAGTTTTCTTCCAATTTACCTGAATTCCGGTAATCGCGTTATTCTATTCTCTTTTATTAGCTTTGCTTCTTTGCAGCTCGTAACCCACTGAAAGCCAGTGTTACGTGCGTGCTTTTAGTTCTTAAAACGTAGTGCTAGACTTTATTCACTTACAGTCAAGATATTATTGTTTTAAACACTAACATAAAAAAGTCAGCAATACTCCAATTTTTAACTTTTTTCCCCTGGTAGGTACAATCATCACTGCAATAAGGTGCAGAAGTTAGGGGATTAGGCATTAGGTACTGGTACATCCATAATCACAATGTAGGTATAATTTCAATTTATACCTACATAATTAAAATTTTTCAGAACCTCATGGAAAACTAACGTCACTCTCATACATTTTCATGGGTAAACTAATAAAGGATGGAAGTACTTAATATTGTTAAAATAATCATAGCTTTTCATTTCTTTTTTTTCTATTTTAAATATCTATAATGCAATATATTTCATATTCATCTAATTATTCAGCACCATGCACAAGCACATATTAGCAAACCCTACTCCTGTTGGGCCGCATGTATGAAAATTTTATTTATTTTTCTTCATAAGACTATTTCATTTTAAGCCCAAGTACACTAATCAGTTATCACTACAGAAAAAATTGAAAAATGTAGGTAAGTACTAAAAAGACCAATTTTTTAAAATTTTCAACCAGCCAGTCTGAAATTTTTAGCTCTTTTATGTAACTCAATTTGTCCAGCACAGCAGAAACTACCATTTCTTCGAAATTGAAACAAAAATAAAAAACGAGCCATTCTCAATAATTTCACATAAATTACCGTTTAGTGAAATACAAAATTTTGAAACTAGGACCTTGAGGTTATCATTGATCTGAAAAGTTTGAATTTTCATGAAGTTCTTAAGGTGATTTCACAATCTCAATTTATGTTTTGTTTTCATGCAAAATTCCAACAACCCTAATGAGAAATAGGATCAAAAAGTTGATTGGAAAAATTAATGGAAAACCAACTCTCCGTCGTTATAATGTGATTACCTAAGTATTAGGAAACAAAAAAAAATCAATTTTTGTTGGACAACATGAAAAAATAGGGCGGAGGAAGGGTTAGAATAATTTTTGCGCTTCTGCAATGTGCAAGAGGATATATGCGTAATCTCACGGTGTAATAGGAATTATAACTTGAATACTTACAACTTAATTTCAGTAGGTAATAAAAACCTTCTACTTCTAGCTTACGAGTATGCAGTAAGTAATCTTTATTTACTTAACACACGATACCTCTATACCTCATTATAAGAATACCAAATTGATAGTTAACGGATTGTGGAGGAAGGCATTTCTTATATTGCCAAATTTGTTTGATGATTCGTATATTATAAACCTTGTATGTAGGTACTTTGAAATGGTGATGAGTCGAGGGCTCAAAAACTGCCATCTTCCTAGTTTTCTTCCCATTTTTCCTAACTTATGGCATAACATTAGATAATCAGTGATATATTATTTCCTGATACTTGAGAATCACTGCGGTAATACAGAGATTAGGCTTTATAGATTTGTCTACAGCCATTAGTTTATTTCTAGTATATGCTTCGTTAAAAAAATACACATTAAAAATGCTTTCTGAGGGGCTTCCTCAAATAAAAATCATTGTACCTAGGTACCTACCGAATGGTCATAAAGAAATCGTAATTTTTGTGAAAAGCCATGTGAAAAGTGAGATTTAAAATTTTTTTATTTTAGACATTCAAGACCTCTTTTTCACGTGGCGTGTTCAACCATTATCTAAAATGGTTTTGTATGTATTACCTAAATTTAAATTTAAAACTGACTAAGTATTTTATTTTAAACCCAAGTAGTAGTTTGGGGTAATATCGGCCTCCTGGTTTAATATCGGCCACTCTCATTTACGTTCGAATTTATTCCACTACCACTCCTAGTGATGTTCAAAAGTACTAAAATTTGGTATCATTGGAAAGAGAAAACTCAGGGCTATCGATTCGTGTAATTACAAAGCCTGTAGAAGTGTAGAAGTAACTGGGGAGGTTTCCGGTATCAGTAAACAAAAATGCGAAAAAAAGAGAAAATTTTTTGTCTGGAAAACTCTTTCTCGATCATAATGAAGATATAGAAATACAGTAAAACTGATTGCAGAAATGGATTCCTTGTGTTTTTTAGCATCTAGTTACGAAAAAAAAATGGCCAAAAGATTAATTTGTGAGAGAGTAGGGCAAATTTTATTGAAAAAAGGCTGTGATTTTTCTGTCAAAAAAGTTGATATTTTCATTGTTATCAATGCTATTCTGCCAAAATTATGTCGAAATGAATTTAAAATTGTGAGTGGTGATGTTTTAGAAACACAATCTAGTATAAAAAGTAAGTCTGAAGATAAGAAATGCAAAATTGGGCCCACCATGAGCAATTTTTGAAATTTTGAACAATGACAGCGCCGATACAGTAGAAATATCCGATATTATCTTTTGCACTCGACCAATTTTGGGGAGATGGACCAATAAACGCCTAAAATGGACTGCTTTTTAATTTCTAACAGTAAATGAAAAATTTGAGAAATTTTAAACTGATTTTTTATGGGGAATTTTTAAGGTGGCCGATATTAGCCAAACTGCTGGCTAATATCGGCCACCTTTTGAGAAGCCATAAATCAAAAACATTTAATCCAAATCCAATTATGCACACATTAATCGATAGCAGAAGGTTCAAGGTACCTTCATTTCAAATTTCAACCCTTCAAGTCTCCCCATTGTGGAGATGCATTGAAAAAACCTCCAAAACCCGGCCGATATTACCCCAAACTACGGTTACATACATATACTAATCACCATACCTACGCAAAATGTACGCAATACTGAAAAAAAAACGATTCTAACTCACGCAGTAAGCAATCTTCTATTATTACGTTACCTAACATGGCTAACATACAATATTTTTGTACTTAATCAATAAGAATTCCAAATTGACCCTTCAAGGGTTGTGGTGGAAGAACTTTTTCTACATTGGCAAATTTGTCTGACGATTCATATACCTATGTACTACAATTACGAACCTTGCACTTTGAAATGACAATGGGTCAAGTGCTCAAAAAGTGCAATTTTTCTCCCTGAACAAAATCGTGAGATTTTTTTTCGAGTTTCAAAAGTTTATCTCATACCAAAATTGTTTAGTTTTTTTCCAATGTACCTAAATTCTGGCGCAACATCAAGGAGTCAGCAATATATTTTTTCAATTTTTTCCCCTGGTAGGTACCAATCATCAATGCATAATTTCAACTTATTACCTACATGGGTGATGAAAATTTTTCAGAAGCTTATGGAAAAGTAATGTCACTCTCATAAATTTTCATGTGGAATAATTAAATAAGGATGGAAGTAATACCTATTGTTAAAATAATCATAGTTTTGTATATTGTATTACCTAAATTTAAATTTAACCTGGGGCATGCCGTGGGATATCACCATTTTCCAAGATAGGGGAAATGTAATGTTATACGCTTCAGCACCATCATAAGTCCCAGAGTACCTAATTTTAACTTGTAAGTTTGAAGCCTCGTATCTTTGATTTTTAGTTAAAGATATAGATCTAATTAACAAGACACAAGTACCTCAAGTATTTTGAAGACAAATCTTATGCAAATGAAATGTGCAAACTGCAAAGTCGTATTTACGAGTATATTCAATTTTCATCATTGTTGCTTTGATTATGAATTACATTAAAATGATTGGCGATTTTTTTTATTTTCAATTTCTTGATTCATTTGTGAGAGATTTAAGATGCTGAAAGTAATAGGTACTTACCTATCTGGAGTTCATAAAATCATTTAAACTTTATTGAAGTCAGAGAACTAAAGGAGCATATTTGTTCATTTGCTGCGCATCACACATAGAAAATTTGACAAAGAACAAAAGAGAACTGGAAGGAACAATTATGCAAGTTTCAGTCAAGATACTTATGTAAGTAAGTACATATACCTATTAATGAAGGAGCGATAGCTATCTTAAACATTATTGAGGAGGAACGACTTTTAATAAATCTAGTTGGATGTAAAGGTCGAGTCTCATAGGGTTAAGCCATTTAAACGAAGCGAGGAACTACCTATATGTACGGTGATGGCTGATCTGGCATAATGTTAGAAAGTCAAAAAAATGATGTTTGCTTTTTAGAACAGACATTTTTCATGAATAAATTTTTATGAATTGTTGATAAGGTGGGTACTTACAATATAATTTATGAATAAAAATTGAAATTTTTCATGAGGTCTTTCAAAGTTTAATAACTGCATGCACAATTAATGATTCGTTGATCAACGCAGCCCTTTCATTTGCAGGGCTCTAGTGTTTTTTAGATAAAATTTAGTAAGTATTTCACACATTGATATGAGTATTCATTGTGGTAGTCGACAAGGACGAAGCAACCAGGGGGTTTGGAATTGGCAAAAGTTATTTTTCCTACTTCCTTATAATAGGTCTATATAAGCTGAATTCAACCCAGTTGCAAATAAGTTTGTACCTACATACGAATTATGTAAAACTTTTCCACGCCTATAAAGTAGGTATCAAGTACGGAGAGCATGAAAAAAAGGCAGGGTTCATCTTACAAATATAAAAGCACATAACTAGCCAAGTTGTTGGAAAATTTACGTTTTGTTGTTTGGTATTTTCAAGATCTTTGTCCCCCTGCTATTAAAATTGGTTTGCTTCGCCCCTGGTAGTCAAAGTGAACGAAATCAGAGCAATACATATTGATCTGAAGATCTGACGAACACCAACATCATGTTCCTGACGAAATCACCAAATCCAAGTAAAGTAATGGATACCTACTAACAATCAGGGCTGAAAACCATTGGGGATTTTATTGGTTGTAAAGTTTTTTATTATAGTGTGAATGTGGTTTTGGTTTTGTAATATTTTTTTTTTGGTAGTGATAGTTTTTCATATCAAAAACGATTTCGAATTTTCAAATGGTACCTACCGAAAAACAAATTAAGGTATGAGTAATGTCTGATCGGAGACCAAAAAAAAAGACAATTAGGTAAATATGGTTCTTATTCTAACTCATGCAGTAAGTAATTTTCTTTATTTAGGTACCTAACAATCTAACATACAATATTTCTAATAGGTACCTCATTAAGAATGATTTACAAATTGACTCTTTAAGGGTTGTGGAGGAAGGATTTTTTTTTTACATTGGTAAATAAATTTGTTTGGCGATTCGTATAGGTACTACGAACATTGTACTGTGAAATGGAAATGAGTCCAGTGCTCAAAAAACGCCATTTCTCTTCCTGAACAAACTCGTGAGATTTTTTTTTCAAGTTTGAAAAGTCTATTTCACTCCAAAATTGTTAGTTTTCTTCCAATGTACCTAAATTATGGCGTAACATCAAAAAGTAAGCGATATATTTTGAATTTTTTTTCCCTTATATGTACTTATGTATACCAATCATCAGTGCATTAAAGCAGAGATTAGGGGATTAGGCATTCGGTACATTCATAATCACAATGCATAATTTATTTCAACTTATACATACGTAATGAATATTTTTCAGAAGCTTATGGAAAAGTAATGTCACTCTCATACATTTTTATATTGTGTAATTAATCACCAATAATAAAGATGAAAGTAATTATTGTTAAAATAATCATTATTTTTCATTTTTTTTTTCATTTTAAATTACCTAGGTAAGGTATGTAGTTATATGTCATATATAAGTAGGCAGTTTGACCAATTTAAGTAAATCTGGTTGGATAAACGAGTTTAGATCTGATCAGACCTTATCAGTTCTATGTTCTAATCACTTTCCAATGAGAAGGTTTTGATTGAATTGTGATTTTTCTTTTTTAGGAACATAAGTCATAACGGAAGAACACCTCTGCAACGAATGCGGAATCGAAAATGCCATCCACGTTGTAGTGTAAGTTTGTAGCCTCGAATCTTGGATTTTTA
This sequence comes from Planococcus citri, assembly GCF_950023065.1. Lineage (NCBI taxonomy): Eukaryota > Metazoa > Arthropoda > Insecta > Hemiptera > Pseudococcidae > Planococcus > Planococcus citri. Next base: position 20,642,406 of record NC_088678.1, on the reverse strand, counting down.
GTTAAAGACAGATCTAATTAAAATGATATATTAAGTAAGTACCTCATGTATTCATATTATTATAAATAGAAGTATATTTTCATTTTTTTTCCCTGGTAGGTGCCAATTATCACTGCAGGAAGGCAGAGATTAGGCAACAGATACATCCATAATCACAATACGTAATATGATATCGTATACGTATTAGGTACGTAACATAATTGAAATTTTTCAGAAGCTTATGGAAAACCAACATTACTCTCATACATTTTCATGTGTAAGTAAAATAACTAATAACATTATGAATGAAATTAACATTCCAAAATCAGTAACAGTCGACGAGCTACTTTTTGAACTTGGTTAGATTGTGGATTGCAATAAGTAATCCATATTCCATATTTTTATTTCAATCGTACATATTTGTGCTCTCAAAGGTCGTTAGTGAAATGAAAAGCGGCCGCATACGTGACTTGGCATTGGCCATTGAACAGGAGGCTGACGAGGCAGTCAGCAGAGAATTGAAAACGGTGTGGAATAACAGCTAAACCCCTATACGCACGGTAAGAATTCAATTTTTGACATAGGCTATATAATTCTAGTAAGCAATCGTTTGTTTGTATTTACCTAACGCATGATATTCCTGTACCCCATCAAGAATGCCAAATTGACAGTTCAAAGAGTTGTGGAGAAGGTTTTTTTTTTACATTGGCTTTGTTTGTTGGTTTGTATCACTATGAATCTTATACTACAATGAATCGATTCGATGGCTCAAAAAGTGTCATCTTCCTACCTCAAAAAAAGTTGAGAGATTTTTTCACAAGTTTTTAAAAGTCAACTTCACACGTGTTTAGTTTTCTTGCCATTTACCTAAATTTGGGCACACTTAACATCATAAAGATGTAAGCTATAACCTTATATTTTTTCCTAGTACTGATCATCGTTGGGTCATTCCATGCCAAAGTCGGCAGATTTTTAAACATCAGTTGAGATTGCTGAAAAGGCTGAATCTCCAGATAGGCTGCTCTTAAGGAAATTAGAGATGAGGCGAATGGGGTTTCACTCACCCAAATACAGTTGTGTGGTACTGAGAAGCACCTATTTTTTTTTATTACAGAAGAATTTTGTTAAGCTACAGTCCTACCTACCTGATTGCTGTTATCACCACAGCGCACATTCAACCCATGTTCCTCGATTATCTCATTATCATATTCTTCTATTCGTATAATTTGGTCCGTTTTGTCATACAATTAACAATAATAGGTAATTATTTAACCAGTGAAAAATCACTTCGCACCAAAATCACTTTGCGAAAAGTTTGTTTATTGCTGATAAGGATGGCTGTTCACCACTAAGGCCCTTTACTAAATCACAGATATCGGGTGATGAAACACAAATTTGTCCAAACTGTTACCTCTAAGCTGAAAATCAATACCAAACAATTTCTAATTCATAAACTCATGCAGTAAGTAATCTTCTTTATTCACCTAACACAGGATATTTCTATATCTCATCAAGAATGCCAAATTGGCAGGTTAAGGGTTGTGAAGGAAGGATTTGTATTTATGTACTATGAACCTTGCATGTACCTACTTTGAAATGGCAATGAGTTGAGGGCTCAAAAAGTGCCATCTTCCTCCCCCGAAAAAGTTCTCTATTAAGATCAGTAATTAGCAATATAGAGTATTTTTTTCGTACACTAAGTATTTCTAGATAAATTTAAAAAAATTAAAAATTAGGTCCCCCCCCCTTAAAAAGTAGGTCTGCATATTCTCCATAATCTATAAATATTTAGAATTGAAATTTTACTCTCTACGTTCTATTTTCTCAACGTTACAAAATAGTTGAAATAAACCAGTAAGTAATCTTCTATATTTACCTAACACACAATTTTTCTGGAACTCATGGCTTATCAAAGAATGCCAAATTGACACTTTAAAGATTGTGAAGGAAGGATTTTTTTTTACATCGCCAAATTTGTTTGGCTATTTGTATGATACCTACGGACCTAGTGTACGTACTCGTACTTTGAAATGGCAATGAGTTGACCATTTAAAAGTGTCATCTTTCTCCCTCAAAAAAGTCTAGAGAATTTTTTTTTGAAGTTTCGAAAGTCAATCTTACACCAATTATGTTTAATTTCCTTCCAATTTACCTAAATTCTGACATAACTTCAGAAAGTCAGCAATATACATAGGTATTTTTTCCTGGTACTGATCATCACTGCAGTAAGGCATGAGACTATGCATTAGATTTGTTTACAGCTAGTAGGTTTTTCCAGGATGCTTCGTTCAAAAAATACGAATGAAAACGCTTTCAGAGGAGCTTCCTCAAATAAATATCATTGTCTATCTGATTCCATAAAGAAATCATAATTCGTCAAAAACCATGCGAAAAGTGAGATTTTTTGATTTTGATTCATTCAAGACCTCTTTTTTCGCCCGGAGTGACATAAAATTGTCTAAAATGGTTTTTTATTACCAAAATTTTGACTACATCAAAGTGTTATAATTTTTTTCCGAGTTTTTTAACATTGAAAGTGATTTTATGAGGAAACTATATGTCATAGGAAAAAAATGAAGCGAAGAAAACATGGTAGAACATATAGTTTCATTTTTGCTCTCAGCTAATTAGGTAAGTTTTTTTTTCTAGGATGCTTCGTTCAAAAAATACAGACGAAAAACGTATATAATACCTACTTTAAAATCACAGAGGCAGAGGCTCATAAAAATAAAATTACACTCTTCTTTCGACTCCCTCCATGTAATGTAAATTAAAAAAAATTCCTCCTTCAGGTGAAGAATTCATTTGAGGGAAATCATTACCTACCAGCACCAGCAGATCCCAATGCAAACACCGAGAAAGATAAACCAAGATCAGGCAGATCAGCGATGTATAGGTTGGTATGTACATTACATATGTATGTACATCAATCTGAGAAAATTAGAAATGAATATGATCATTTTTTTATTCTTTGCTTTGTTTTGTTTCCTTAATTGAAACATTTTTCCCAAATGAGTACATATCTGATTACTTGATTAGAAATAACATGATTTGAAATTTTTAGACTATATTTTCTGAAAAAATGTTGGAGAATTTCCAAACTTCTACATTTGAAAAGGCAAGAACTCAGAACTGGGTCATACCCCATCCACATAAATTGGTGAAACATTTTGTCTGAAGAAAATCATTACCAATACCAATGGATTCGGTGACAAACACCAAGGAAGATCAATCAAGATTCAAGATCAGTGACGCTTGAGAAAATAAAAAAATCATACTTTGCCAAACGCCATGTGAAGAGTGAGGTTGTTTAATTTTTTAATTTCAGTTTGGTCATTCAAGACCTCTTTTTTCACGTGGTGGTGTTGTCCAAAATTATCTAGAATGGTTCTTTATTGTCTAAATTTCAGTTTAAACACTTCATTAATGTGTTGTAATTTTTTTTGTGTTTTTCAACATTAAAAGTGATGTTATGAGAAAACTATGCGTCCTTGGAAAAATATGAAGTCTAGAAATTATTTTAAGGCCATAGTTTCATGTTTGCTTACAGCTATTAGTTTTTTTTTTCTAGGATGCTTCCTTCAAAAAATACAGATGATAAACACTTCACTATAGGTATTTTCAAATCAAAGAGGCAGAGGTTCATAATAAATAATAAACTTACACTCTTCCTTCCACTCTCTCCGATGTAAATTTACAAACTTCTCTTTCTGGTGAAGAACTCGTTTGAGGAAGATCATTATACCAGCAGATCCCAATGCAAACACCGAGGAGATAAACCAAGATCAGTCAGGTCAATGACGTGTAGGTACGGTACATATGTACCTACATTAACCCAAGAAAATTAGAAATAAATATAGGTAATCATTTGTTGTTCCTTGCTTTGTTTTCTTAATACATTTTTCCCAAATAAGTATCTGACTAGAAAACATGATTTGAAATTTTTAGACCTTATTTCCAGAAAAAGAAAGATCAATCAAGATCAGTGACTTATGTTGACACTTTAAAGAAAATCAAAGATGATTGATGAATTGCATATGAAAGATTCGTTTGTTGTTCATTGTATGTAAGTATGTAATATGTATCTATAAGTTTTTTTTTCAATAAATAAGTAAGTAGGTAGCCCGCTTCCCGGAACAAAACTTCGCCTAATGTGTTGTACATGGAGGAGACTTGCAGCTAAATTGAATGGGCAAGGGTTTGAATTTTCGAAAATTAAATTTTTGATTCTAATTTCTGGTACAATTACTCCAAGTATTCGGTCAAAAGAACAGCCTAATTCTGAAATTGAAGGCTCTGTAGACCCATGAATTTTTAAAAATGCACCAAAATTTTTGTAATCTATTGTTTCTTGACTCTTTCAATTTTGGAAAAACTATTTAGAACAGAAAAAAATTTATCCTATCAAAACCAGGTAGCAGCTTTGGAAAATATTAAATAAGGTGCACCGGGGTAAGTCCGAATGGGTTTTTTAAACTTTGACCAACTGACGCCCTCTTACAAATGAGCCAATATTGCTCAAATTTTTTCTGTACGTTCCAACAAGGGTTCCTAATACGTGTGTGGTGAAAATTTGAGCGCGATTGTCATAGTAGCTTTTGCTCAGTGGAATTTAACATAAATTGTTTGGAGTTGAATGTTTTTTTAAAATGCTAATTAGCCTATACTAAATTCAAAATACCTATTAATTCTTGAATGGAAGGAAAAGCACACAAGGCGTTGATCAGTAAATAATCTTCTTTGTTTTTTTAGCTAACACACAATATTTTCTGGACCTTACGGCTCATCAAGTCTGCCAAATTGACACTTTAAAGATTGTGGAAGAAGGATTTTTTTACATTCTTAAGTTTATTTGGCGATTTGTATGATATGGACCTTGTACGTATGTACTTTGAAATGGCAATGAGTTGACGGTTTAAAAAGTGTCATCTTCCTCCCTCAAAAACGTCCGGAGAAATTTTTTTTGTAGTTGCAAAAATCAAACTTACACCAATTAAGTATATGTTTATATTTTCTTCCAATTTACCTAAATTCTGGCATAACTTCAGAAAGTCAGCGATATACATACTTTTTCCTGGTACTGATCATCACAAGGCATGAGACCATGCATTAGATTTGCTTACAGCTATCATTTTTTTTCCAGGATGCTTCGTTCAAAAAATACGGACGAAAACACTTTCTGAGAGGCCTACTCAAATAAATACATATATTTCAAAATACGTATCAATTCTTGATTGTATAGTTCGAGTCATTACAGCTTACTTTTATTGGAAGTAAGAGCAAAAAAAAGTATGAATAAAGATTATTATGTATACCTACTTAAAAGAGAAATTTTTCATGCATACATTTTTATGAATTGTCAATATGTAGGTAGGTACTTACAATTTTATGAATAAAAATTGAAATTTTTCGTGAGGTCTTTTAAAGTTTAACAACTGAAAACTGCAACTGCACGATTAATGATTCTTTGATCAACGCAGCCTTTCATTTGCAGGGCTCTAGTGATTTTTAAATAAAATGTAGTATTGCATATGAGTGTTCATTGTGGTAGTCAACATGGACGAAGCAACCAGGGGGTTTGGTGTTGGCAAAAGTTGGGGATTTTGAGTGACAAGTTTGGCAAATTGGATCATTTTTTATCTAGTTGTATTTTTCGATTTTTCCAGCTTCTTAATAAAAAATGAGTTGAATACAACGCATTTGCAAAGTGCATATACATACATACGAGAAATTATCCACAACTTTTTCATGCCTTTAAAGTAGGTATCATGTAGGGAGAGCATGAAAAAACTGCAGGGTTTATCTTATAAAAGTAATAATTAGCCAAGTTGTTGGAAAATTTGCGATTTTGAAGTTGACATTTTCAAGATCTTTGCCCCCCCCTTATTAAAGTTGGTTTGCTTCGCCCCTGGTAGTCGAAGTGAAGGAAATACACCAACAGCACCAAGCATGTTGCTAACACAATCACCGAATGAAGATACTCGTATAATGAAATACCTTACAATTCCAACTAAGCTCATGCAGAAAAGTAAGTAATTTTCTTTATTTAGGTACATATCTAACATATTTTAAATTATTTTTCCTGGTAGGTGCCAATCATCACTGAAGTAAGGCAGAGATTAGCGGATTAGGCATTAAGTACCTACATATCCATACTTAATCACTATGCATAATTTCAACGTCTTAAACATAATTGAAATTTTTCTTTCTTTTATATATTTTCATGTGTAATAACTAATAAGGATGGAAGTAATATTGTTAAATAATAATCATCGTTTTTTTTCCTATTTTAAATGTCTATTTGTAGTCATGAGCCAATATTCGTATTCAACAATCCCAAAAGCCTAATGAACCATATGTCACATGATTTTTTTTCTATTTTAAATTTTTGTGCAATGGAAAATCAGTTTGATACCTGTGAAATGATTCAAGATTTGCATTGTCTCCACAAAGAAGCTGAGGAAATGAATCAGAAACACAAACATGAACAAGCTCGGCATAATGCTGAAATTCAAAACATAAAGGAGGTCAATAGTGCCATGATTGGAAAGTGCTGAATTGAAACAATCTCTGGCAAAACAGAAGACTGAAAATCAGGCAATCAAAAAAAAGCTAAAAGAAATAAACGCACAATTAAGAAAGGAACAAGATTCAAGCTTCGGTCAAAGTCCTCTGTGAGGTATCTCACGACGAACATGACTTACCACTTCCTATTTTGCTGAAGAATGTCTTATAAAATCCAGGAATTGTGATAGAATTTAACTATGTAAGTTGCCAATTTTCTTCATTGAAAGAACACTAATTCTCATCATGTTAACAAGATTTTTGCAAAAAACAGCAGTAGTTAAGTATTATACCTATTACTCCTCCGTTCATTTTTTTTTTTTTTTTCAGTGGAAAATTGAAGATTGAGTGAGCGTAACAGAAACCATTGCCAATGTTCTCATTATTCGATTGATTTGTAAGTTGATAGGTACGTACATATTTAATTATAAATCTATATAATTATCAATAGTAAGTAATCTTTTTTATTCACCTAACACAATATTTCTGGATCTCATATGGCTCATCAAGAATGCCAAATTGACACTTTAAAGATTATTGTAGAGGAGGGATTTTTTTTTTACATCGTAAAAATTTGTTTGGCGATTTGTATGCTATACATATGGGCCTTGTACTTTGAAATGGCAATGAGTTGAGGGTTTAAAAATCGTCATCTTCCTCCCTCAAATAAGTCTGGAGAAATTTTTGTTGAAGTTGCGAAAATCAACCTCACACCAATTATTTTTAATATTTTCTTCCAATTTACCTAAATTCTTGCATAACTTTAGAAAGTGAACGATCGTACATAATATTTTTTCTTGGTACTGATCATCACTGTGGTAAGGCATGAGATTATGCATGAGACTTGCTTACAACTAAGTATTAGTTTTTTTTTCAGGATGCTTCGTTCAAAAAATACGAATGAAAACGCTTTCTGAAAGGCCTCCTCAAATAAATATAATTCAAAATACGTATTAAGTAATAATTGATTCTAGTTCGAGTCATTACAGGCTACTCTTATTGAAAGTAGAGCAAAAAAAGAGCACGAATAAATAAGTATATCATTTTTTAAATGGTTAGTGTTTACCTACTAACAAATTCTAACTCATGCAGTAAGTTATCTTCTTTATTTAGGTACCTACCTTTTTTTCCTAGGATATTTATCTCAAAAAATACAGACGTACCTAATGTAAATTTTAAAACTCCTCCCAAGATGGAAGAATTTGTTCGATGAAGACCATCACCATCAAATCCCAAAATGCAAACACCAAAAAGAGTAAACCAAGATCAGTCAAATCAGTGACGTATAAGTGTTGTTCTTTGCTTTGTTTTGTTTCCTTAATTAATAGGAAGGTACATTTTCCCCAATAAGTATCTGACTAGAAAACATGATTTGAAATTTTGAGACCATATTTTCTGAAAAAATGTTAGAGAATTTCCCAACTTGTATATGTTTGAAAAAGCAAACGCTCATAAGAGGGTTACACTCCTTATCCATGTAAATTTAAAATACCCTCCAAGGGTGAAACATTTCTCCGAAGATCATTAATTCATTATTAATGGATTCGGTAACAAACATCAAGAAAGATCAATCAAGATCAGTGACTCATGTTAATAGACTTGAAAAAATTAAAAATGAATCGGTAGGTATGAAAGATTCATTCATAGTTCTTTGTAGGTATTTATCTATAGGTATTTTCTTCCAATAAGTAGCCTGCTTACTGGAACGAAACTTCGCCTAAGTATTGTAGGTATTGTGGAGAAGCAACTTGCAGCTAAATTGAAGGGATAAGGACATGCATTTCTGAAAATTCAATTTTTGATCCATTTCTGGTACAATTATTTCGAGTGCTTGGTCAAAAAATAGCCTATTTTTGAAATTGAAGGTTCTGCAGGCACATGAATTTTCAAGGATGCTCCAAAATTTTTGTAAACTATTGTTTCATGACTCTTTCAATTTCAGAAAAAAATTTTGCTACAGAAAATGAAATTTTATCCCATTGTTCAAGAATACAAAAAAAAATCAGGTATTCAAGTAAGTACGTTCAAATATCTGTATCGAATGTATGTAATTTCTAATTCTAACTCATGCACTGCAGTAAGTAATCTTCTTTATTTACCTAACACACGTGATTTGTCCAATGATTTTATTCACTTTATGTGATTAAATTGTACCTAAAACACATTTGATAATTTTATTTTGTTTAAGTGAACATTTAAAAACATAATTCAAAAAACGCAATTTATGCCTTGTGATCTCTTAGTTAAGGTTTTTATTCAGTTTAAACCCAAGTACACTAATCAGTAATCACTAAAGAAAAAATCGAAAATCGAAATAATAATTAAACGAGCCATTCCCAATAATTTCTCATAAATTACCTTTTGTGAAATTCAAAAATTTGAAACTAGGAGCTTAAGGATTTCAAGTATCGTTGACCGGAAGAGTTTGAATTTTTATGAAGCTTTTGGGGTAATCTGATTTCACAATCGCAATAAATGTTTTGTTTATTGATTTTCTATAATACCTAAAAATTAACCTCCCTCCACTCCATGAAAACTTTTCATGCAAAATCCCAACATCTTAATGAGTAATAAGATCAAAAAATTGATGGAAAAAATGCATGGAAACTGGAAAGCAACTCCTCGCCATTCTAATGTGATTGAAGTAGGTACATGGGAAAAGAAACCAATTTTCGTTTGACGACATGAAAAATAGTGTAGAGGAAGGGTCAGAATAATTTTTTTGTGATTCAAAACCGTGCCTTACATCGTGAAAATTTTGGCAACGTATGCTGAGTGTTGAGAATATTGTTGAAGTGTCCTTTGAGCCCTAATAACACATTAGGCACCAACCATTCCAAATATCATTGCAGTGATGGGCTTATTAAAAGCCAGATTGAAAAGGCTGTATCTCTAGATAGGCTGAATTTAAGTGATACATATTAGGTTTTTTTTATTATGGAAGAATTGTCAAGATGTACTTAGTCCTGCCCAGTGCCCACCACCTGCTATCGATGTTTTCGTCTTCTTCTTTATTACTTTAAGAAATAAGTATGTAGCTTTTGGAGTGTTTTTAAAACTAAAAATAATTTCAAGTTCACGTTTAAAATGGGCTACTTATTTAAATTATAGTATATGGATTGCATTGTAATAAGTAAGTAATTTTCTTTATTTGACTTTTAAAGTTTCATTAGTAATTTTATGTGTTTTAATGCTTGTTTTCATAGTCTATTGGAGTTTGGAGGAAGGATATTTTTTTTTTTTACATTTCCAAAATTATTTGGCCAATTTGTAATGAACTTTATAAATTGAAATGGCAATGAGCCGAGGGCTCAAAAGTGTCATTTTCCTTCCTCAAAAAAGTTAAGGGATTTTTTACAATTAAAATTTTTCATAAGCTTGTGGAAAACCAACATTACTCACAAGTACATTTTCATGTGTAGTTATGTATTACAATACATAAGTATGAATGGGATTAACATTCCAAAATCAGTAACAGCGACGAGCTACTTTGAACTTGGTGTAATCCAAATTAATGTTTGAATGAAATTTTGGTAATTATGTTCATTATCATTTTGTAGGCAATATAGTACATATATTTTTTTTGGTTAAAATATGTATGTTTTTCATTTTGTATTTGTAAAATATTTGTAACTAATATAAATCTGCAAGTGATTTCATAAAACCAATCAGTACCAAATACCCTTGTTGATGGAACTAATAGTTATTTAGGAAAAATCCCTTGTGAAACTGGCAAGCCGAATACATGTTAAGAAAATGCTCGGATGGCACATTCCTATTACAGTATTCCGATTTAATTTTAGGAGGGATCTTTAAAGCCTGGGTTGCAACAGGTAATATGTAGGTACTAGAGCCGAAAACGGTTACGCTACCCGCTTACCGGTATCTGGTTAAAATACCGGCTAAACCCGCTAAGTGGTTGTATCGGGTTGATTCGGATATAGATAGTAGCGTATAGCGAGTACAACCCGAATGTTTTCGCACTTGGTCTGCGCACGCACCCCAAAATTTGATAATGCGTAAGTGGGAGGAGTTACGCTTCTACACCTGTCGTTCGTATGTGTGATTGACGTTTGACATGATTGATGACAATGATGATGTCATGCCGGTACACCAGCTACGCATTCAATGCGCTACTAGTTATATCCTGAACCGGTGCGACATTTTTTCAATTCGCTACCCGCTACTACTGAGTAGCGAGAATTTACGATACGGATAAGATAGTTACCCGCTGTCAGCGAGTACCGTTTTCAGCTCTAGTAGGTACATTTTGTTTTGTATTTTTTCATAACCTATCTAGTTTCACTATGTTGAGTAAAACAAGATGTTTGATGGATTTTTGTTTCCCGTGACTTTGCAGGAGCTGAAGGCACCAAAGAAGTGCGAATGCTGAAACCCTTCACATCTGAAGATCTTAAAGTTTGTCCGCTAGCTGATGGATTAAGCGATGTAAAACACTTCAAACATGTATTTCGTGTGACAAGGAAAAGAGTGTGGAACATCGAACAAGTAAGTAATTGTTTCAAATCTTCTGAATTTATGTACTTACGTACGTGTGGACGATTAGCTTCCAAATCTGAATTAGAAAATTTTCAAATTTTATTCTAAACATAATTATTTGGTCAGACCACCCAAAGGTGTGTCCTAAAAGGCTTAAGTAGGGATACTTAGAGGCTTAGCCTACGTTAATAACACCTTGAGACCAACCATTCAGAATATCATTGCAGTGATGGGTTTATCCAAAAATTAGATCAAGTAATAAAATTCAATAATGGATTGCATTGCAATAAGTATAGGTAATTTTCTTTAATCGACTTTTAGCACATTTTTTCTTCAACCATCTGCTTTTTTGTACTTTGGATCAGTCACTTAGATCTGTATTTACATTTATTGGATGAGAAATATATGTATACTTACCACAGTGTGTAAGTTGGTTGTCAATACGTAAGTAAGTAATATTTTTTAATAGACTTTTAAAGTTGTAGGTATTTGTTATTTTACACGTTTTAATGTTTGTTTTCATATAGTCCATTGGGGTGTGGGGGGAGGATTTTTTTTAACATTTCCAAATTTATTTGGCCAATTTAAATACATGTAGTATGAACCTTATAATTTGAAATGGCAATGATCTGAGGGCTCAAAAAGTGTCATCTTCCTCCCTCAAAAAAAAGTTGAGAGATTTTTTTCTAGGTGTACAAAAGTCAACCTTAGACCAATAATAATGTGTTTAGTTTTCTTCCAATTTTCTTAAATTCTGGCATAACATCAGAATGTTGGCAATATATTTTTTCTTAGTATAAATCATCATGCGTCATTGCAATAAGGCAGAGAGATTAGGCATTACGTACATCCATAATTCAAATACCAGGGATGCGAACTGGAATTTTTAACCTGAACTGTAACCAGAATTACCTCGAAAACTTTTGGGGAAATAATTTTTATCCAATAACCTTTCACCGAAATTTAAAAAATTGCAACCGGAACCCGAATTTGAAATTTTCATTTCCCTAAACATTACTTTGTAACCTTTAAAAAATGTTGAGTAATTATGATTCATAGATAGAATTCAATTTTAGAATTCAATTTCTTATTTTTTTTTCAAGTAAGTATGTATTTAAAAATAAAATCAAAATTTTTCAGTATTTTTTTGCGCTAAACTTGAAAAACTTGATGAATTTTTCATTATTATTCATATTCTGAACTTTTTCTAGATTTGAAGAGTCATTGAAGGCCACAACGAGTTATTCATTTTAGAAATATGGGCAATATTTTTTGAAATTTCACAGAAATGGGTTTAAAATGGTTCATTCGGATGTTCGATATTGTTACAAAGTTGAATAAATAATACCAAGCAGCGTATATACACGCATTTGGAAAATTTTATTTTAAAAAAATTCCAAAAAAATTACCTTAACTTTAACCCTTGACTCGAAAAAAAAATGTGGTAATTTTTTTGAAACCCATAACCAGAAACCCAAATTTGAATTATTTTTGTACAATTCATTCAAGGGCTCATGGTAAAAAAAAAAAAAAAAAAAACCGCGAAACCGCCGAAGTAGCCAACCGAAGAATGATTTTTTTTATTGACATGCAGTAAGTAATTTTTCTTCATTTACCTAACACATGATATTTTTGTACATTCTTAAGAATGCCAAATTGCCGGTTTAAGGTTTGAGGAGGGAGGATTTTTTTTTTACAATACCTATTTGTATACTTATTATTGTGAATCTTATTATATATGTACCTACTTTTAAATTTACTTTGAAATGGCAATGCGCTAAGGATTCAAAAAGTGTCGCTATCCTCCCTCAAAAAAGTCTTGAGATTTTTTTCAAAGAGTAGAAAAGTCAACAACCTCACACCCATAATTGTTTAGCCTTAATACTGGCATAACATTCAGAAGTCATCATGAATTTTTATATTTTTTTTCGACAGATTTTTAAACAGCAGATGAGATTGCTGAAAAGGCCGGATCTCCAACAATAGGCTGCTTTTAAGGAAATTAGAGAAATGAATGAGGTTTCGTTCACCCAATTAGTTGTGTGGTACTGAGAGGCACCTACTTCTTTTTTTTATAACAGAGAATTTGTTAAGCTTTGGTCCTGCCCACTTTATTATTTTGAGTAATATGTAGCTTTTGAAGTGTTTTTTTAAAGCTAAAAATAATTTCAAGTTCACCTTTCAAATTAGCTATTAAACTACATATACTTAGTATAAAATTTACAAATGTTTTTGTTTCTAAATTACTTTACATGCTTGACTATACATAGCGAGGTCCTTTTTGCAAAGTTGCCTTTACTCACCATGGACAAAAAATTTTTAGTCAAATTTCACTAAGATATCTCACTTGCTTCAATGATATTTCATCTACTCAGATATCAATCGATGTTTTTATGTATTGTCCTCTCCATTCCATAGTTATAATGTGACTACTTTGGTAGGTACCTTGCAAAAAAATCAATTTTTCATAATCATTTTGCAGGTATTATGTATTTTTATCTATATAGGTATTTTTTATTTTGTAAAATTTATGTAAAATTTTTGTAATTGTAACTATCCAATATAAATTTGCAAGTGATTTCAACAGCCACAATTCAGAATTTGCAACCAATCAGTACCAAATACCCTTGTTGAACAAACTAGTATAGTTAATTAGGAAAAAGTATGAGTTGTAAAACTGGTGGTCCTAGCAAAAAATCAATTTTTGTTAGACAACATGAAAAACCGCTTGGTCGAAGGATTGGAATAATTTCTACACTTTTTCAATTTACAAGGCAGAGATTAGGCCATTATTGGTACATCCTTAGAGTACATCCATAATCCTAATAGAATCTTAATTCACGAATCCGATTCTGAAGAACGGAGGATGAGTCCTATGTTTGAGTAATTTCCTGTACTGAAGGTGTTTTTTTTTTCTGTTTTAATGAGTGTTGTAGGAATATCCACAACTTTATTAGCAAAAATCAAGCCGAAGACATGCTAAGAACATGCTCGGATGGCACATTCCTATTAAGGTATTCAGATTCAATTTTAGGAGGGATCTCCATAGCCTGGGTTGCAACAGGTAATACATTTTGTTTTGTATTTTTTCATAACCTATCTAGTTTCACTATATTGAGTAAAACAAGATGTTTGATGGATTTTTTTCCCAGTGACTTTGCAGGAGCTGAAGACACCAAAGCAGTGCGATTGCTGAAACCATTTGCATTTTCCTTTATTCAATAATGGGTTGCCTTGCAATGAGTAAGTAATTTTTTTTATTAGACTTTTAAAGTTGTAGGTAGGTATTTGTTATTTTACGCGTTTTAATGCTTGTTTTCATAGTCCATTGGGGTGTGGAGGAAGGATTTTTTTTACATTTCCAAATTTATTTGGCCAATTTGAATAGTATGAACCTTATAATTTGAAATGGCAATGAGCTGAGGGCTCAAAAAGTGACATCTTTCTCCCTCAAAAAAAAGTTGAGATTTTTTCTAGGTGTACAAAAGTCAAACTTGCACCAACCACGGACAAAAAAAATGTTAGTCAAATTTTATTAAAATATCACGCTTTCTTCAATGATTTCTCCATTGTTATAATGTGATTACATTGGTAGGTAACTAGATACCTTGCAAAAAATCAATTTTTGTTAGGCAACATAAAAAAATAGCTTGGTGGAAGAGTTAGAATAATTTTTGCACCTTTTTAATTTACATATAAGGTAGAGATTAGGTGTTATGTACATTCGTAGGGTACATCTGTAATCCCAATGTATAATTATTAATTAAGTATAACTCGTACGCAATTTAAATTCGCTGAAGTCAAATACATACAATTCCAATCCAATAACACTCATTAGGTACCTATATGTATACAATTAAAAAACAAAAAGGAAACAACTACGTGAACAGCAGTAGGTAGTAACTTCTAAACTCACTCAGTAAGTAATCTTTATTTACCTACCTAACACAGGATATTTCTGTACCTCATTAAGAATGCCAAATTGACCGTTTAAGGGTTATGGTGGAAGGATTTGTTTTACATTGACAAATTTGTTTGGCGATTTGTAGTTTAAGTACTACGAACCTTGTACTCATTCTTTGAAATAGCACTGAGTTGAGGGTTCAAAACGTGTAGTCTTCTTGCTCTATCAAAAAAATGATTATTTTTTTCAAAGTTTCCAAAAGTCAACCTCATACCTACCTATAATTTTTTAGTTTTCTTCCAATTTTCCTAAATTCTGGTAAATATAACATCAAAAAGTCAGTGTTATACTTATGAATTTTTTTTTCCTGGTAGGTGGGATAATCACAATGCATACAATTAATTTATAACTTACACACGATTGAAATTTTTCAGAAGCTCGTGGAAAACCAACATCACTCTCGTATTTTGTTTTCATGTTTAATACTAATAAGGATAAAAATAATATAGTTTTTATTTCATACGCGTTTATTTTTCTAGTTATGTAGCGTCATAGCTAAGTACCTTACTTGGTAAAAATTATTTGCTAAAAATGCTCAGCGTTGAAAATAAATTATTTTTTTTTCAAAATAAGTCATCAAGTTTTAATTACATATTTTGTGTCTCTGGTACAAAAAATTATTGTTTGAATGAAATATTGGTGTATTCATTATCATTTTGTAGGCAATAGGTAGGTATATAATTTTTTGGTTAAAATATTTTTGAAATTTGCAAGTGATTTCAACAGCCACAATTCAGAATTTGCAACCAATCAGTACCAAATACCTACTCTTATTGATCGAACTAGTAGTTAATTAGGAAAAACTAGTTGTGAAACTGGTGGTTTAGATCTATTAAAGAACTACTCGGCTACTCTCTTCATGTAATGTACTCGTAAAGAATTTGTTCAAGGAAGATCATTACCAGCAGATCCCCAAACAAATCCCAAAAAAGAATAATTTTTGATAACCAGAAAAATAATTTCAGTAAGACACATGGATATATGTGCAAATGAAAGCAGTGCGTATAGTAGGTAAGCGAAGAATTATTATACATTCAATCATAATTTTGAATTTTTGACTTATCCTGTACTAAGTGGAGCAAGGAAGAGGATGTAATAGATTATGTGCATATTATTATTTTTTTCGGGATGCTTCGTTAAAAAAGTACGGACAGAAAACGCTTTCTGAGGGACTTCCTCCAAAAACATCATTGTAATATCATAAAGAATTAAATCACAATTTTTGATAAAAATAAGCCTTTCCTCGACTTCGGTCATTCAATTCCTCCTTTTTCACGTGGAGTATACTAATGCATCCTAGGAAAAAAAATGTTGCGAAGAAAAATTGTCAAGCATAAAATTTACTTTTCGCTTACAGTTTTTAGTTTTTTGTTTTTTGTTTTAGGGTGCTTCGTTCGAAAACTACAGACGAAAAACGCATATAAAACTTTCAAATCACTGAGGCAGCAGGTTCATAATACATTAATAAGGCTATAGTTACTCTTCCTCCCACTCTCCCCGTGCAATGTAAAGAATTTGTTCGAGGAAGATCATTACCAGCAGAGGACTCAAAATGGACTGCAGACTGCTGTAATGCAATTTTACGTTCTCTGTAATTTTCTGGAGAGCACTAAAACACCCTTAACATTAAGCTGTACTTAGTCCTGCCTACCACCCCCTGCTGATGTTTTTGTCTCGTTTTTATTATTTTGAGAAATTGTAGCTTTCAAAGTGCCTGGATTTTTTCGAGTTGAAAATAATTTCAAGCTTAAGTTTCAATTGACTAAGTATTAAATCAGTATACAAATTTCATCTATGTATTCAGATATCAATTAATATGTTTCTAGCAAAAAAACAATTTTTGTTAGGCAACACGAAAAATAGCTTGGTGGAAGACCTAGAATAATTTTTACACTTTTTCAATTTACAAGGCAGAGATTGGGGCTTATAGGTACATCCTTAGGGTACATCCATAATCCTAATAGAATCGTAATTCATCACGAATCTATTCTGAAAAACCCAGGAATGCCTAGGAGTGGAAGTAGATACCTACTAACAATTGTTTGTCGTGCAGTAAGTTATCTTTTTAAATTACGCGAGTAGATACTAACAATTGTTAGTCGTGCAGTAAGTTATCTTTTTTATTTACCTAACACGTGATATTTCTGTAACTCATCGTCATCAAGAATGCCAAATTGATCCTTCAAGGGTTGTGGAGGAAGGTTACATTGGCAAATTGATTTGGAAGGGAAAAATTTTGGAGGCCCCATTCGGTGCATCCACCAGCGGCCCCAAACCGACCCAGTCCGCTACTGAGTGAGTGATGGAAAAACTAGAATTTCACATCAAAATTAGGTACAGTTGTTCTGCTTCTTCAAACCCCAAATTTTGAAAAGCGTTTCCCCCGCTTCGCTCGGGCACTTCATGATTCTGCTTTCAAAACTTTAAAGAATAAAAATGTGAAAATTAAACAGAAAAATTCCAGAAATACTCATATTGAGCATATGAAAAATGCAAAATTTTCATTTTTTTCGAAAAGAACCACTAAGTAGTTCTTCAAAATTTTTTGATACGTTGTACATTACTTACCTACCATAGTGCTAAGCTGGTTAAAATTTTAATTATTCATCATTTCAACAAAAAAAAAAAAAAAACCAGATTTTTCATTCTATACTCAAAACTTTTAAAACACTTTGAATGCTCAATTTGTAAAAAAAAAAAATACTTCAAGAAACTGAAAGGCTTTTCTTATTGAAAAATGTTTACCTACAAGTTGGAATTTTTTTTAATAAAAAATTTAAAAGAAGTGACTAATTGTAAGTACATATAAGAACTTCAGTCACAAGCTAATAATCAACTTCTGGCATGGACGAAGTCAGTCGCAAGATTTATCTTGGGTAAATTAACAAAGAAACCTCATTTTTTGGAACTTGAATAAGAAATTTTTGAAAGTTTTTTCCCTCACTTCGCTCGGGCTGAATAATTTTAGTATTTTTTCACCTCTTGAAGAGACCAAGGTGGAAAAATTTACTTTTTGTTTTAAAAAAATACCAAATAATTTACTTCTTAAATGAGACAAATTTTAGAAAACTTCAGCCCTCGCTTTGTTTGGGTCCATTCACTTGGTTTTCTTTTTTAAAATTGAAAAAAAAAGCTATTATTCAAATTCTAGAATATTCTAAAGCCAAAAAAATGAACTCATCACAATATAAAAAACAATGTTTTTTCACATCTCGAAATACAAATTTTCAAATGTTTTTTCCCTCTCTTCGCTCGGGTCTATTGTTTCTCTTTTCCACAATACAACATTGAAGCTTCTAAATATTTTTTTATTTTAATGATAACTTTCATCAACAGTCATAAATCTGAATTGAATACTACTTCAATCAGCAAAATTGTCAATTTTTGTTTATTATTTCACTTTAAAAATTGACTATTTTCTTGGCAAAATAAGTATTTTTTCCAAATCAGTTGAAAAATTTCCGCTCGACCCTGCCCCTCCCTAAAACTTCTAGTTTCGTCTTTGACTTGAAAAAAAATTTGGCGGGGGGGGGTGGTGGTGGTGGTGGTATGGTCATGAATGAAAAATGCCCGGTAATCTTTCAACTCTGTGCACGCCACTGTCTACTTTCATGTGTTCGTAATTCGTTTCATTTGAAGAAACATGCAGTAAGTAATTTTTCTTCATTTACCTAACACATGATATTTCTGTACCTCGTCAAGAATGCCAAATTGGCGGTTTAAGGGTTGTGGAGGAAGGATTTTTTTTACATTTCCTAATTTGTTTGGCAATTTGTAGATATAAATTGTGAATCTTATTATGTACTCGTTCTTTGAAATAACAATGAGTCGAGGGTTCAAAAAAAAGTGTCACTTTCCTCCCTCAAAAAAATCATGAGATTTTTTTCAAAGTGTAGAAAAGTCAACCTCACACAAATAACTGTTTAGTTTTCTTCCAAATTTCCTAAATTCTGGCATAACATTCAGAAAGTCATCGATGTATGAATTTTTATTTTTTTCCTTAAGTACCAATGTATCACTGTAGTAAGGCAGAGATTAAGCATTAGGTACCTACATCCATAATCACAATCCACAACGCATAATAAAATATCTTAACTCGTCATGATTTCAGTCATAATAACCTGGTCATCAAGAAATACACTGGCAAGAAGATGGAAACTGGGATAATGATTTGTTTTCCATGCGTTCCAGGTAACCTGTGTAAGCTACTAATGAGCAAGTGCATAATAAGATGAAAACACTTTCATGTTAATTTCACCCTCAGTCCCTCACACAGATTGTAGTCTTTTACAAAAAACTCGAGTAGAGTAATTTTAACCAATTGTAAGTTTGAAACCTAGTATCTTAGAAATTTTTAGTTAAAGATAATAATAATTATGAGGGGTTCTGTGGGAAAGGGGCCTTAGTCAATTTTTTTTGTGATTTTTACAATTCTGAATGTACCTATTTAAAATTATTATTTTTGTAAAAATCCATCTAAAAATCAGTGAAAAAAATTGACCAAGGCTCCTTTTCCATTAAGGCCCTCAATTACGTATATCTTACACACAGTTGGAATTTTTTAGACGGTCGGCGTGTTCAATCAGTTTACTTTGTTTAAAAATTTTAAAAACATAATCTTCTTTATTCGTGTAGGTAACACATTACATTTCTGGACCTCGTCAAGAATGTCAAATTGACTCTTCGAGGGTTGTGAAGGAAGGATTTTATTACATTGATAATTTTTTTTGCGATTTAAATTATCTATAGTGGAAAGCTTTTCTTATGGACATACTCGGTTTCAGCTTCAAGGTACCTAATAGATATTATTTTCTATACACATACCAGTCGTATACCTGGTACCTATATTATTAACAGTTAATAGAATTAGAACTCATGCAGCAAGTAATCTTTATTTACTTAACACAATATATTTCTGAACCTCATCAAGAATGCCATAATTATAGTGACAGTTTTAGGATTGTGGAGAAATGATTTTCGTACATTGGCAAATTTGTTTGGTGATTTGTATCACTATGAACCTTATAATATGTACTTTGAAATGGCAATAAATTGATTTGATGATTCAAAAAGTGTCATCTTCCTACCTCAAGAAAAGTTGAGAGATTTTTAAAAAAGTTTTCAAAAGTCAACTTCACACCAATTGCTTAGTTTTCTTGCAATTTACCTAAATTCGATCATAACTTAACATTATATCGCTTTACTTAACATCAAAAAGTCAGTGTTGAAAATATCGTAAATTGTTCTCAAAAGTCATCAAGTTTCAATTCTTTTGTGTCGTCTATTGTACAGTAAATATTAACGAATGAAATGTTGGTATGTTCATTATCATTTTGCAGGCAATATATATTTTTTTTGATTAAAATATTGTTTGTTTTTTATTTTGTAAAATTTGTAAAATATTGTAAATGTCTGATTTCAACAGCCACAATTCAGAATTTGCAACCAATCAGTACCTAATACCCTTGTTGATCAAACTAGTAGTTATTTAGGAAAAACCACTTGTGAAACTGGTGGTTTTCCTAAAAACCGAAAATCTCTGAGGATGACCATTGCCATTCAACCATAATGAAAGAATTGCGTACTTATATAGGTAAGCGAAGAATTATTACTTTGGGTCATAATTTTGAATTTTTGACTTGCCCTGTACTAACATTAAGTGGAGCAAGGAAGAGGATGTGACAGATCTATACATTTTTTCAGGATGCTTCGTTAAAAAAATACGAACGGAAAACGCTTTCTGAGGGGCTTCCTAAAAAAAATCACTGTAATGTCATAAAGCAATCATAAAAGTGAGATTAAAAATTTTTTGTTTTTCACGTGGCGTACTATATGCGTCCCAGGAAAAAAATGTTGCGAAGAAAAATTGTAAGTAATACCTATAGATATATAAATTCGATTTTTCATATTTTTTTCAATTTTTTTAAATAAAATCAAAATTTTTCAGTATTTTTGCGCTAAATTTGAAAAAATTGATGAATTTTTCATTTTTATTCATATTCTGAACTGTTTCTGGATTTGAAGAGTCATTGAAGGCGACAACGAGTTATTTATTACGGGTGTAATAATCTTGTAATTAGAAACACCCCCCAAAAAAAATTGAAAAAATGGGCAATATTTTTTGAATTTACAACGAAAAACAGTAGCACCATCTCAAGTGTATGAAGTATGATCTTGCTACTCGAGCTAGAAATTGACATGCAGTAGGTATGTAAGTAATTTTTCTTCATTTTTACCTGACACATGATACGTATTTCTGTACCTCCTCAAAAATGCCAAATTGGTGGTTCAAGGGTTGTGGAGGAAGGGATTTTTTTACATTGGCTTTGTTTTGTGATTTAGAAATACCTACTATGAAATGAACCGTATAAATGTATGTGTACTTTGAAATGGCAATGAATCAGTTTGATGGCTCAAAAAGTGTCATCCTACTATAGTCTAAGTATCTCAAAAATAAAATTGAGAGATTTATAGGCTGCTTTTGAGGTATAAAACTTTCGAATCACTGAGGCAGAGATTCATAATAATATGGCTATACTCTTCCTCCCACTCTTTCCGTGTAATGCGAAGAATTTGTTGGGGGAAGATCATTTCCAGCAGATCCCAAGATCCCAATGCAAAACTCAAAAAAAGATAAACCAAGATCTATGATGTACATCGACGTGAGAAAATTGGAAATGAATATAATTATGATCATTTGTTATTCTTTATTATTTTTGGGTCATTCCACGCCAATTCGACCATGAAGTGGAGGAGGAGGGGGGGGGGTCGGCGATTTTTTTTGAAATTTTTCCTACGGAAACTGGAAAGACTTTCCGAAAGTATGACCAGCAATGACGCAAATCGCAGCCCTCTAGCTCTTTTTTAATGGCTACTAGAAGGTGTCAAAGTATTCAGTGAACTTGAAATAATTATCATCCATTTCAGCAGTGGATAAAAAAACAAAAAATAAACGAATTTTAATTTTTTTGCCATGAGTGTGATTTTTATCAAGTTTTTCATGAAATACGTCAGAAACAGGCCGAAATAAGACAACCGAATAAATGTAAACTTTTTTTGATGTTTGGAATTGGAAATTGAATTTTTTCGAATTTTGATTTTTTTTGTGATGAGTTTATTTCGTCAAGTGAAGGGTTTTTTCAACTTCTTCGACGGATACGTAAAATAGGGGTCAAATGGGTCAACTTCACCAGTCAAGACTTTCTTTCATGTTTTAAATAAAAAAATCGCAATTTTTTCGCAAACTTTCAATTTTTTTAAATTGACTTTACGACATAATGCCATCCCAATTTTTTAATATGTTGTTCAGCATGAAAAGTTGTCCATTATATATTTTTTTCAGAATTTTTGAGAGTCGAAACGGTATAAAAACTACGTTTTGAAACTTTTCGAGCTAATTTTTCGTACGAAAAAAGTGGCAACAATGATTTTTATGATATCACCAAAAAGCCTTTCAAAACCCCTAACTATTGGAAAAAGTTCCATTTTGGAAGGTATCGCGATTATCGAGTAATCCACCGCTGAAATGGATGATATTTCTAGTTCACTGAAAACTTTGACACCCCCTAAAGCAGCCTTTAAAAAAGTACTAGAGAGCTGCGATTTGCGCCATTGATCATCTCTTCGGAAGGTCTTTCCACTGGAAAAATTTCAAAAAAATCGCCGACCCCTCCCCTCTTACCACTTCTTGGTCGAATTGACGATGAATGGCCCTTTTGTTTTGTTTCCCTTCTTAATACGTACCTACATTTTTTCCCAATAAGTATCTATCTTATTAGAAAACATGGTGGGTATGAAATTTTTAGACCATATTTTCTGAAAAAATGTTTGAGAACTCCCAAATCTCCATGTTTGAAAAGCCACGAGCTCATAAGAAAGTTATACAGGCACCCCCCCCCCCTCCTATGTAAATTAAAATACCTTCCAAGGATTAAACATTTCTCTGAAGATCATTCTTAATTGATTTGGAGACAAACACCAAGAAAGATCAATAAAGATCAGTGACTTATGTTAATAGACTTGAGAAAATTAAAAATGAATATGAAAAAAAAAAAAAAATTTCTTTGATTATTCATTTTGTTGTTCCTCGTATCGTAAGTATGTAAGTATCTATAGGTAATTTTTGTTGACCAAACATTTTTTGCTTGTCTTGAACAGTTGTACCAGACATTCGGATCAAAAGATTGAATTTTTGAAAATTCATACACCCAGAAATTCAATTTTTGATCCAAATTTCTGGTACAATTGTTCAAGACAAACAAAAAACTTTGGGTGAAAAGATAGCCTATTTCTAAAATTGAAGGCTCTGCGAGCACATGAATTTTCAAGGATGCCCCAAAAAATTTTTAAATTAATTTTTTTGAATTTTTCAATTTCGGAACAGAACAGAAAATTTATTGGTCTCATTGAAACGAGGTAAGTAAGTAGATAAGCTTTCAAAAATAATTCAAATATACGCCAAAACAACATTATTTTTAGAGTAAAAATTCAATTTTTTGAACTGTTCTTGACATTTTTGAAACTTGAGACAAAAATCCTCATTTTCAAAGTAAGTACAGCAATATAAAATACAAGAAATTTAGCAACAATGAGCAAAAGCTTTTGAAAATTCATACGTCAAGCAGTAGAAAGAAAAGGTTCAAGGCTTATAAAATACGTATCGGTATTTTCAGAGTTTTTGGGGGAAAAACACTGCAATAAAATAAGCAGATATAAATAATGGTGTCAAAGGAGGAGTTGCGATAAGACAATTTTTTGGCCCCAAATGTTGTAATAAATGTCCGAAATACGAATCCGTGGTTAGTTAACCCCAAATTACCCTTTTTTAGGCTCCAGGGGTTCCCAAAGTGGCGAATAAGAAAATAATTTTGGGAACCACTGAGTATTATTTTCAAAAACTTTTTCAGCATGAAATATATTTTTGAATCAGATAAACGTTATGTGAGGTGAACAGTTTATCAGTATCTGAAAGACCTCCATCCTACCAAATTTTGAGTCCAATAAAATTTTTTTCGAAAAGACGTTAAAATCACGTTTTTACGATTTCAACATAGTCAAAATCTCAGACTTTGACCCCAAATAGCTCAATTTTGAAAGTTACTGGAAAAATCATTCGAAAAATTATCGAGCACTTGCTAGAGTGTTTCAAATGTAAATTCTTCAATTTATTTGAAAAACTATGCATAAACGCCTTTTTTAGGGGTGACTAAAATGGGGGGCTGTTAAAAAAGGGTTCAAAATTACGAATATACAGAGAGCTTTATTTAACTTTTTCATCCAAATAATCGAATATATACCTTAAAACGTTACGTTTGGGGCAAACCCCAGATTTTCAGTTTTTCAGGGGTTCCCAAAATATCGAAATTACGAAAAATTGGAAAATTTGATTTTTGAGTACCAGCGAAAATTTTTAACGGGCTCAAAATTTGGTAGGATGGAGGTCTTTCAGATACTAATAAACTGTAAAAAGCTGTTTAGCGGGGTTCAAAGGGGTAGGATCAAAATGGTGGTTCCAAAATTTTCAAAAAAAAATTGAAACCTCCCCCCCAATTTCTGCCTTCGAGGGTCGAAAGTAAGAGAATCACCTTACATGACGTTTATCTGATTCAAAAAGATATTTCACGCTGAAAAAGGTTTTGAAAATAATACTCAGTGGTTCCTGAAATTATATTTTCTTATTCGCCACTTTGGGAACTCCTGGAGCCCAAAAAATGGTAATTTTGGGTTAACTAATACCACGGATTCGTATTTCAGACCTTTATTACAACATTTTTAGAGTGGTCGAGTTGAAAACTAGATGGGGCCAAAAAATGGCCTTAATATCGCAACTCCTCCTTTGAAAAATGTTTCAAATTAAGAAGATAAGAGGCAGAGTACCTTAATTTTTCGTTCTGGGACTCTCATTTGCTGGCATTGGCTCTGGCATTAAGAAAAATAATTATGGTAAGTATTTAAAAAAAGATTTTGACTCTCTGCGATAAGTAAATATTAAGGTTATGCTAGAAAAAAATCGACAACTTTTTTGAGAAAAATGGTAATTTGCAAAAAAAGGTTCATATCGCTTAAAAAAGCTTGCAAAAATTCAAAAAGTGCTCTTTTCAGAAAATTTGGTTCTCGAATTTCCAAATTTTGCCTACTTTTGCAGCTAAATTTGAAAATTTTTCAGGCAAAATTTGTAATCTCAAGTTTTTAGATATTGAAATGGTATTTATTGTGCCAAGATCAATTAACGTCTTGGCATTTAGCGATAGGTAAATGAGTCTACTGTTCATGCTTCAATTAAACAAAAAACAAAACAAAAACACACTTCTACTTACAAAATAGGTAATAATAATCATGCAATATTTCGTTATTTCCCAGTTTAAAAATTTCATAACACATCGGGAAGATATAATTATTAATTATCAGGTTCAAAATCATCCTTCAAAATGGGATTCTCTCGTCTCTGTTTACTTAATTCAATTCGACGAACATTTTTTTTTGGGCTTAAATTGGTCACATCGTCGCAGCTTTTCGTCGATCGTCGTTTAAAAATACGTAATCGACTCGCTTCCAGGGACACTGAATGGGATCATTTTTACATAGGTACCACCTACAAACGATGGTTTAAATTGTAAAAACAATCATAAAAAATATATCAACGATCTGGTCGACGATCGCGGTCAACTTGCAGTTGTTTTTAATACATATACATAAATTGGGTGCGTAACTGGTTTCCATGACGATTCCAATCAACATTCACATAAACAGCGTCATTTCCGACGACACACGACGTAAAGGAAGATCGTCGAACGATGGTCGAAAAAAGCCAGTAATTTCAAAAATACACCCCATAAAGAGGACCAGCAGCACCCCGACACTTTGGGTCGCTGATAATGGTTATACTTGGTAGAAAAAACATGTGCATAATTTCTAAAAACAGGTGTGCACTTAGCGTTCGCTTACCAAACGTGTGTAGAAAAAAGCATCGAAATAATCCACATTTTCGTCTACAATGCCATGAATAATAATCTTCGAAATGGAACCCGCAACTCTATGGTCGTAGTATTTGGCTCGATAAATCACCAGTATAGAAGAGAATATTTATAAACACGCGAATAAAAACGCGTACGTAATATTGTTATAGACGATAAGGCAAAAAAACAAAACAATATAAATATCTCGATCAAAAAATATGAAATGAAACCGTTCAACTCGGCGAGTTCGATCTACGAAAACACACCGAAACTGAGAGGGAAATGTACGAGTAGGTGCACCGGACTTGGACCACAAGCTGTTACTACTTTTACTCCAACTACAGACTCCGCTCGAATCGACGATCTTGTCAGAGTTCTCTCCCTTCGCGGACCACTTCCTCCATGTAGGTACAGTACTATTACACGTTTCATGCAACCAGTTTCCCCCACCTTGGTTAACACTTGAAACCAGCTGCATAATGTACGTATTCCTAGCAACAGGTCGCTCACTGCGGCTCACTCTCGGCTCGTGGCAGAGGTTCTCGGTGAATATCCTTGTGATGTAATACTATCTCTCACCCCGACCACATTTAAAATCTACGCTACGATGCTCTATAGGTACCGAAATACAACTGAAATGAACTACGAAGAGATCGAAAATCGCCAAAGTTGAGAGATGGGAGATGAAAAATGATGATTTGTAGATTGCTAAAGTCGAAAATATCTCGAATTATCGAGATTATTTCTAATTTAATCGTTAAAACCAAAAGGGAGGGAGTGCACTATTGATATGATAATCTAATTAGTAAGATAAAATGCCCATTTTTTTTTTTTTTTTTTTTTTTTTTTTTTTGGTAGATAAATGCAATTTGGCAAGCCATAGATTACAATAATTGGGGCTTCAAAATCATATCAATTGAAAGTAGAAAAAATTTCGAATCTTTTGAACTCCTAATTTTCAAAAAAATAAATTAAATTTGCAAACGAAATTTCTTTTTAAAAATTACATTTTTTTAAACCCAATTAACCCAAAAGTAGCAATTTCAAAATTTTAAAATCCAACAGTGGCTGACCAAAAAGTATCTAACTTCGGATTTAGGGTAAGTAGGTGGTCACGTTTTGGGTAATCTATCTCTTGAAAATAAAATAATGCAAGAAAATTTAAAAATATTTCAAAAATTCTGAACTTAAATTACTGGAAAAAATTTTGTTACCGGTTGAAAAAAAATGTTTAAAATAGTTAGCGTAAAAGTTGGTTAAAAAAAAAAAAAAAAAAAAAAGGCGAAAGCAGATTGTTGAAGAAATTACGAGTAGATAACAAATAATTACATCTGCGAGCTGTTAGATAGGCTGTATTTATACAAATAAGACCTAATAATTATTTGATAAGAAATGAGAGTAGATATCAGAAATACCATGATAAGTATGCATCGATACCATCGAACAGGAACTTAAAAATAAAATAGAAACACGAACTTGAAAAAAATACAAACCAAAAAAAAAAAACGAAAATGATAACGTATCTATTCATTTAAATTATGCGAGCATCGATTATCGAATCTATTTTGACTTCATTATCATTACATCTTGCTGTCAGTGTCCAGCGTAGAAAAAAATAAAATTGTTTATTGAGGAGCCAAATGTGCTCCAAATTTCTATGTACCTTCATAATTTTTTACATAGGTTGGTACTTATACTCGATTGAGCTGAAATTTGACTCCCTGAAAGATTGGCCAACTACACCTTCAGAACCAAATTTTGAACTACTCAGTACTCACGATTAAGTTGATTTTTCCCTTACTTTTTCTGGAGACATCAGATCGGATCAAAAGTGGTTAAAATCCTTGAGGGGATTGACTAGAGAGTACCTACATGAAGTTTTGAGTGATTTTTCGCAAAATCAGTAGATTCTGGATCGAATTTTTTAAAAATTTGAGATTTTCAACGTAAGAAAATATTTTTTATCCGTCGAATCGGTTGAAAACTCTGCCTGGCATATTCTGACCTTACGTTTGGCGAAACCAAGTTAGATTGGAGAAGAATTTTTGTTATCGCCCCCCCCCCCCCCTCCTATGAGGTGCCTATAGGTATACTGAACGTTTTTATCAATTTTCAAGCATTTTTTATTGTTATTATGACATTTTAATAATTTTACTGAATTTTTTTCAGTTTTCGCTCACTTTTGTTCAATTTTACTCTTTCAACATTTTTTTTTCTTTTTGGTAATTTTCAGTAGCCTACTTGAATAATTTATACAACGATGTTGCAGTTTTTATCAACTTACAATTTTATTTAATTTTTGAGAAATTTTGCGTTTTTGATGTTGGCAACATTTGGTAGATTTTTCATAACTTTCAAATAATTTTTCCGTTATTTAATATTCATCGAGACGTTCTGGCAGAATTTTTTAATGTTTCATCATTTTTTATCCATTTTAATCGCGACTTCAATGCCAATTTTTTAAGTACCTACTTCTATTGAAATGGTTGAAATTTTCTTTCTTCTCATCTGAGTTCCTCTAGTATGCAAAAATATTTGACCAAAAGTTGAAAAATCATCATAAATGAAAACTGCAGTTTTTAAAAGTTTTTCAAAAATTCCCCGAAAATCTGAAATTGAACTTGAATACGAGCGAAAATTTCATTTTTGGAAAGCATAGATATGTGCTCCTATTAAACGATAAAAAGTACAGTTTTTCATTTTAAATTTGAAAATTTTTGTTTTTCTTGGAAAATATTGATTACACAAATACTCATTTTCTAGCTGAAAATTAACATTATTTTGAGTACCTAAAAAGGCATTTTTTCGAAATAATTCTTGTTTTTCAACTGACTTTACAAAATTTTAAATTATATTTTTTAAAATTTAATTGAGTACTTAATTCATGTGTTTCAAAATTATTTTCATCTCATTTTTGATGCATGATTTACTTTTAATATTTTATGTTTTTTTGAATTTGTCGCAGATGAATCAATGCCAATTTTGCAAAAACGAACCCACATCCATCCAACATTACACTTTTCAACTGTCCTCAACTGAAACCAAACAGTCTTTCAGTACAAATAAAAGAAAATCCCCCTGCTATCCCTGACGAACCCTCTGAAGTACAAAAATTCATCTCCCTAATAAAAAACATCAACCTCACAAACCAAATCCAACTCCCCCCCCCCACTTTACGAGTGTAATTAATCTTGTAATTACGTATAAACACCCCCCCTTTCCCCAAATGAATCTAGTATCAATCTGGACTGCTGAAATTTAGCTCATATGGATGATTTATGCCACACCTTAAGTATGCTTAAAAATCCACCAATTTTGTCGCGATCTGAACCAGGAAAACCCTATTCCTTCTCTTGATACTATAATAAATCGCCGTAGAAAAACATTAAAGATAAGTCATTTATGCGTAAAAAATGCGATAAAAATAATTTTGAAAAACAAAAAACAGGTTTTAAAGGGCCATATTAAATATTTTTTAAAGATTTCAAAACAGCTCTCTCAAAATTACAAAAAAAAAAAAAAAAAATGCAGTAAAAATTAATGCAAGAAATATTATATTAAGTATTAAAAATTATAAAAAAATAAAAAATAGATTCAAGAAAACCATTTTATGAAGATTTTGTAAGACTGGTTGAAAAACAATATTTTTTCAAAGCAATCAAAGATCTTCAAGATTACATACGTATTTAAAATGAAGAAGAAAAGATGAAACGCCAAGATAGGGAGGAACCCACCAAAATATTTTTTAAAATGATGAAAAATTCCAACGTCAATAAGATAGAAGACCATGCATGTGTACGATCAGAAATTATCTAACAACATTTCACAATTACAATTTATGACATCTATTCATACTTGAAAAAAAAAACAAAAAAAAAACAGATAGGTACCTAACTCATGAATCATAGCTCTTATTGTTAGCTACATGTGCAATTTTTGCACTGAAAATAGTTACAAGTTTACGAGTATTTTACCAACTTGGTTTCAACGACTACCCCCCTCCCCTTCAAACTTGAGGTAACTGTTTCCTTACCTATGTAAGTACCTATGTGATATCATTTTTCTTTTCTTTTTTTTTAAACTTGAATTTGATCATTTAAGTATCTTGAACTTTAGATTACTAAAAAGTAGACGGATTTTGACCAAATTCAGCAAAGACCTTCATTTTTAATGGGAAGTTACCTACAAAAAATGTTAGTTCTGAAGGTGTCCCTGGAGGGGGAGATTTGGACTCTCAAAGAAGGCGCATATTCGAAAAAAATCATATTTTTCTTGGCAAATATTTCGCGTTAAATTATGCTAAAATTTTGAAAGATTTATTATTCCCAAAATCGGGGAAATATTTTAAAACGCAGTGGTGCCAATTTTTTCGTTATTTTTGCCAATTTCAAAGAATTTGAAAAAATAGGCAGAAACTTGGGAATTTTTTTCGATTTTTTTAAAAATTATTTCTCCAGTTTCAGAAATGATAAATGTCTTTCAAAATTTTAAAATAATTAGGTAATGCGAAATATTCTCCGAGAAATTTTTTTAAAAATAGGTACCTACGTATTCATTCAAAAAAGCAGACATTTGCAAATTTTCAACCGTTCAGTAGAACTCTACAAGTGGTCTTGAATTTTGACGACAATATTCGTAGCATAAATCGACTCAGAATCCCAAACACTCTCATTTGAGACTGGACTATTTTTCCAAAAACAGGTTATGTAGCTACAGGAACGAAAAAAACACGTCTTTTTCGAGAGAAAAACAAAAATTTATATCCAATTTTTTTTAAGCAGTTTTGAATAATATTGATTTTAATTTTTCACTTTCACTCCTAAAAATTTTCGTCATAAAACCTTTCGTTAGTTTCTTTTATCCTCCAGATCGCCTTAAAGTTACGAGAACTTCATTTTTCTCATCACTGGTTCCTTTTTGTAATTAGGTAAGAATAGGAAGTGCCATTGAAACTGTTTCAGTGTTTCATAAAATTTTTATATTTCATCACCATCAGATAACCAACTTTCGTGATGATTTTTTTTAACGGAGAAGGGCAGGAGGCACTGAGAAGTTGTATTGAATCAAAAAAAAAAAAAAAAAAAAGTAAATATGTACCTATAAGAACTTAGCTCCTTACAAACATTTAAAACTATGCATTGAACATTTTTTCCATTTTTTGGAATTTTGAGAATACATATTTAGATCTTGGAGTGGGAATAGTGGGAATTGGGAAGGCAGGGAGTTAGAAGGATTGAATTAGAAAAGAGTGTGAATATTTAAAGTCAGCATTCTCAAATTAGTAACAATCGATTAACCACTTCACTTTTTAAATTTCTTTTTTGAATTTTGACTGAAACTGTGATCCCCTTCCCCCATTTGGCGATTAGATCCTATTTCGAAAATAGATCCGTTGGAAAGAGAATAGAAATGTGTCAATTAGGGTAGATCGCGAAAAAAATAGGATAAATTCATGTTTTGAATTTTTTTTTTTTTTTTTGGAAAATATTTTGCATTAATTATGCTAAATACATAATTATGAAACTGGGGGAATATTTTGGAACGCAGTGGTGGCAATTTTTCAATAATTTTTGCCTGTTTTAAAAAATTGAAAAAATTTTGTAAGTTTTTGGCTATTTTTCTGGATTTTTTAAAATTCAATTTTATGACAAAAAAAAACGTAAAACATAACTTCCATCTGCACGTTGAACACATTATAGGTACCCAAATTTTGGTAAATTCATACCACTCCTAATTATTGTACAAAACACGACTCGTAAATTAACTCAAATAACAAAAACTTACCTAACAGGTTGAGGAATCTTTTCTTCGCGAAAATTCACACTAACTGAATTTCCATCCCACTTGTATACTCGTAATTTTTGTCACAACCTCGTCGACTGAAAAATTTTCGTTCACGAGACAACGTACGTCATAAAATAATTTCGAACCATACACTGTAAATATTTATCTCGTCGGCGTGTATTTCAATACAGGTATAGGTATCGGTGACATTAACAATCAAATCATTAGCGACTGTGTTACTCGTATTTGCGTATTCCGAACAAAAATATTTTTACACAGAATGCATTCAACTTCATCGCCTCTCTCTCTCTCTCTCTCTACAATTGTCCCAAAACGCAATCGTTTTATAATTAATGGGAATGAAAAAAAAAAAAAAAAAAAAAAAACGTACGGTAAATCACTTTATCAAAGAATAAGAATTAAAAGAAGTAAACCATTTCGTGAACATGAATACAGATCAAAACCGAGCCACAAATCGCGACGCATATTTCCTGAGTCATTTCCATCTCTCGTGCATTGAAAAATATACCGAATTAAAGAACAATGGCCTCTCGCAGTGTTGAGAAAAACGATTAATTAATTTTTGTCAAGTCGAGTCGTTTTTTTTTTTTGCTTTGCCATACTGCTGATAAATAGGTTAGAAGAGTCATTCAATTCATTAATTTCGAACGAATTTTTTTTACATGGTACCTATATGGTTGGTACTCCAGTTTACTATATACAGCAAATTCTCGCCTGCTTTACCTCATCCGATTGAGTATTTTTTTTATCATCGTTGCGACCATTATTTAAAAAAAAAACAACAACAACAGGAAGTGCCTACTCTTAATATGGATGAATAAATGATGACATAATAAAGCCCCCTTTAATCTTCATCGTTTTCCTTTTCCTCTTGGCTCTTTCATTATGTGGTACGTTTTACTCGCGAATGAAATTACAAATGAATTCAGCTACCAAACCGTTTTCTTCATCAAATGTTTAAAGCTTCGTTCGAAATAAAACAATAAGACAAAAATAAAAGGTAAAAAAACAATAATAATCTATAAAATATGGGGAAAAAATAGGTATGTAGCTTTCAAACGAAATGCATATTTTCATAGGAATGAATCACGACCAGAGCCACGCGTAGAGGTCATTAATTTACTCGACTTTTGAATAGGTACATAAGGAATAACAGAACGAAGGGGAAGGGGGAAAATCTATAAAGGAAAAGCAGCATATACCTATATCGCAATCGCGTGTTACGAAGACTTGTACAAAGTAGTATTAGGTAGATCTGGGCACACTATACGTATAGTATTTCGATAAGAGACGTGTAGGTAGGTGTAGGTAGGTAATTTGATAAATTAATAAAAGCGTCCATAGAACGTGTAATAATCTATCTAAAAAAGAACAATTAAGGATAGGTACTCATATATAAAAATAAATAATATTAAACTGGGCTGAAATGGCCTTAAACTGCATGCAAATAATTTCACAATCCATAATCGCTTTGCTGTTTGCTGATAGTCGTAGGTAATCTTGCAGTACGTTATAAAACTGCACTTTGACGAGTAAAATAGGTAGGCTATAAAGGTGTCGTAATTGTACCATATTTCCTGTGTTTATTACAAACCAACGACAACCAACCGGATGCTTGCTCCGTTCTTTTGGCTTTATTATGTAGGTATCTATAAGCCTATTTTTCCTCTATTTATCTCCAACTCGAGTCTCGAATGCTCGAAGGCCGATGCCATTGATGCAGAGTAGGGGTTCTCAGATTGATTATACAGAGAATTTACCTCTTTTTGGCTGTTTTTGGTTACCTATACTAGAGAAATGTTCGTAGTAATGATTGTGAGAAAAACATTTTGCTGATTTCTATCTGTAGTAAAGTACCTAAGACTAAAAAGGCATTTCTTTTTCGGGGAAGTTTTGTCTTAAATACGAAAGAGCGATGAGACTGAGAGTGAGAGACGAAGTAAAATCGTGGAAATTATTCACAAAGTAGACAATACTACGTCGTGTCTACAAAAATATGTGTGTGATTTCTCTTTCGAGCACAGCATGTGTGTGTGGTGCTGTGTGAGACGATCGTTATCACGGTTTTTATCTCTATCTATGGAATCAGCAGTCGAGGAAAGCTTTTGCTTTAAAAAAAAACCATTGCAATAGTTCTATCAATTTGTATTAGACTAGACTTATTGGTACGTATAAATGGTCCCTTTATCTTATCTTTGCGTACTGATTGAGAATAGATATAGATACATTGTGTGCTTAAGCGGCTGGTGCTGTTGGTAAATTTTGAAAATTGGAATACCATAAAGTGCTACAGGCTTATTGTAAATTTGTTTGTATAAGGATGAACGATTTGTGAAATTTTGTAGCTGAAAATACATTTTTTCGTGGAATGAGGTAAGTATGAGAAACCTGAACACGAAAACAAAGGTCTAAGACGTAAGTATTTAAAAAATCACAACCACATTTTCGCGGTTAAAATTCTTTTAAAATGGGTGCTTAAAAACATTTTTATCGAAATATTTGAATTTCTGGCAAAATTTAAACTTATTTTGATAGGTCACATGTGATCTTTTTCAAAATGCTCGAAATTCTTCAGCCAATATCAAGACTTAAAAACTCTTCAAAATGCTCAAATGATATTTTCATCGAAATATTTGAATTTATCGCGAATTTTCAACTCATTTTGATAGGTCACATGTCATCTTTTTCAAGAATTTCGAAAATCTTGAGCCAATATTGAGGCTCAAAATTTTCCTAAATGCTCAAAAAATATTTTCACCTAAATATTTGAATTTCTAGCGAAATTTCAACCCATTTTGATGAGTCACATGTCACCTATTTCAAAAATTCCGAAAATCATGACCCAATTTTAAGGCTCAAAAATTCTTGAAAATTGCTCAAAAAATATTTTCATCGAAAAATTTGAATTTATCGCGAAATTTCAACCCATTTTGATGAGTTACATATCACTCATTTCAA
Organism: Planococcus citri; assembly: GCF_950023065.1. Taxonomy (NCBI): domain Eukaryota; kingdom Metazoa; phylum Arthropoda; class Insecta; order Hemiptera; family Pseudococcidae; genus Planococcus; species Planococcus citri. Next base: position 20,607,681 of record NC_088678.1, on the reverse strand, counting down.
AAATTCCAAAAATCACGACCCAATTTTGAGGCTCAAAAATTCTTGAAAATTGCTCAAAAAAGATTTTCATCCAAATGTCTGGATTTTTCGCGAAATTTCAACTCATTTTGATGAGTCACATGTCATCTTTTCCAAAAATTCCTAAAATTTTGAGCCATTAAAGAAACTTTCCGATAATTATGACCCCATTTTGAGGCTCAAACATTCTTGAAAATTGTTCAAAAGTATTTTCATCGAAATATTTGAATTTCTCGCGAAATTTCAATTCTTTTTGATAGGTCACATGTTATCTTTTTCAAAACTTCCAAAAATCTTGAGCAAATATTGAGGCTCGAAATTCTTTAAAATTCTTCAAAATATTCAAAAAATACTTTCACCAAAATATTTGAATATCTCGCAAAATTTCAACTCATTTCGATGAGTTACATGTCATCTTATTCAAAAATTCCAAAAATCATGACCAATTTTGAGGCTCAAAAATTCTTGAGAGTTTGCTCAAAAAATATTATCATCGAAATATTTGAATTTTTGGCAAAATTTAAACTTGTTTTGATAGGTCACATGTGATTTATTTCAAAAATTCCAAAATCTTGAGCCAATATTGAGGCTGAAAATTCTTCAAAATAATCATAAAATATTTTCACCTAAATATTTGAATTTCTCGCGAAATTTAAACTCATTTTGACGAGTCACATGTCACCTATATCAAAAATTCCAAAAATCATGACCCAATTTGGAAGCTCAAAAATTCTTGAAAATTGCTCAGCAAATATTTTCATCGAAATAAATATTTGAATTTCTCGCAAAATTTCAACTCATTTTGATGAGTCACACGTCATCTTTTTCAAAAATTCCGAGAAAATCTTGAGCCAATAAGTTATTAAGACTCAAAAACTCTTAAAAATACTCAAAACATGTTTTCGTCGAATGATTTGAGTTTTTCGCGAAATTTCGACACATTTTGATAGGTTACATTTCACCTATTTCAAAAAAGAATTCCAAAAATCATGACCCAATTTTGAGGCTCAAAAATTCATCAAGAATGATCAAAAAATATTTTCATCGAAATAATTATTTGTATTTTTCGCGAAATTTCAACTCATTTTGATAGGTCTTATGTCATATTTTTCAGAAATTCCAAAACCCTCGTGTCAATGTTGAAATTCAAAAACTCTTCAAAATGCTCAAAAAATATTTATATCGAAATATTTGAATTTCTCGCGAATAATGAACCAATTTGAGTTTTAAAAACTTTTCAAAATGCTCAAAACATATTTTCATCGAAATATTTGAATTTCTTGTAAAATTTTAACGCATAAGGTTCTTTAAAAGAGATCAAATGTGTTAAAATTAAAGTTAAAATGTTGCGTGAAATTCAAGAAAGTTCGACGAGAATGATTTTTAGACAATTTCAAGCCCCAAATTGGCTTGAAATTTTTTTTAAAAAAACTTTCATGCAACTTCCAACCTATCAAAATCGGTTTAAATATTTTTGAGCAATTTTGATTCCAAAATTGATTCATGATTTTTGAGATTTTTTTTTAAAAAAAACGTCATGCGACCTATCAAAATGGGTTAAAATTTCGCGAGAAATTCAAAAACTTTTATTGAAAAAAATATCTAAAAAAATAACTAATTTCGGAGTTGAATATTCTTCAAAATTGCTAAAAAAAAATTATGCAGATTTTTTTTTTCATTTTCCAATAAAATTTTAGCCAATGTCGATAAATGAAAAACACGACCCAATTTTGAGCTTACAATTCTTCAAAAATATTTTTATCGTAATTTTTGAATTTTCCGCGAAATTCAAACTCATTTGAGCAGTTTTGAAGAATTTTGAGCCCATTTGTACAAAAATATCAAAAACCATTCCGGTATGGGTATCTAACTTTGGGCTCAAAACTCTTCATATATAAATGCTCAACGAACATTTGTATCAAAATACTCGGATTTCTCGCGAAATTTTTAACAATTTTTATGTCGCATGAAACCTTGATTTAAAACACCAATAAATTATTGTCGCTCTTCGAAAGTGCTCAAAAATATTTTTCGACAAAATATTTGAATTTCCCGAAAAATGTTGAATTGATTTGGTAAATCGAATGACACCTTTTTCAGAGATTTTAAAAAATCACGACCCAATTTTGAGGTTTAAAATCCTTCAAAAATGCTTAAAACCATTTTTATCAAAATGTTTGAATTTATCGCGAAATTTCAACCCATTTCAATGGGTCATTTATTATGTTGCTTTTTTCAAAAATTCGATAATCGTCATCCAATTTTTGGGTTCAAAATTCTTCAAAAATACTTCTAAAACACATTCGTCAGAATATTTGATTTTCTCGAAATTTTTTACTCATTTTGATAGGTCACATGTCACCTTTTTCAAAAAGGAATTCCGAAAATCATGACCCAATTTTGAGGCTCGAAAATTCGACAAGAATGTTATTCGTCAAAACACTTGAATTTCTTGCGAAGTTTTCATTTGTTTTAATAAGTCACAATGTCTCCTTTTTCAAATATTCTGAAAATCATAAACCAACTTTGAGGCTCAAAAATTCTTCAAAAATGCACAACAAAATATTTTTATAGAAATATTTGAATTTCTTGTAAAGTTTTAACCCATTTTGAAATGTCGAATGTCATCATTTTCAAACATCCTAACAAAATCATAATTCCAATTTTGAGCTCAAAAAAATTTCAGTTGAAATACTCATCAACTAAAATTTCTTGAGAAATTTTTATATCATTTTATCGACTTTCTAACACCCTTTCAGATATTTTGGGGTACTTGTTGATCAAAATTTCTGCGGTTCTTGGTCATTTTTTAATACCTAGCTAATGTATTGATTTTTTCAACCCTTTTTAAACTAAAATTTTACAAATTTTCGGTGATTTTGATGCCTTTTTAACTTGGTGAGTGTTCTCACATCATTTTAAAAACACTTTCTATTTTTTTTTTTTTTTTTTGGTAATATTATTTTATTTTAATGCACACGAGTGATTTTTTTTCTCATTGGTACCTTCGTCACAACGCTGTCAATCAGACATTGAAATTAATAATTCATCATCTACCTAACAACGAAAGCATTATAGGCGGTAAAACGTTCACTCTCTGGGTAATTCTTATTTGCATAAGTAAATAATTAAATTAAAAGAAAAAATGTCTATTTTCTGACCAATCTAATTACCCTGTCAATTCAACTAGCCGTAATTTACTTAGGAGAGCTACAAAAATACACGTTTTAATGCTAATGAGAAACGTTTTATACCAAAATACACACCTACAACGCCTACTCGATAGCGCGCGAAAAGTAACTCATTCATAGAACCGTATCAGTGTCCTTGGAACGTAATCTTCATTCAGATTTAATATAATATAAAAAAAAAACTTTACTATAGGTAGGTATATAGTCGCGGTTTCCGGTCAATGAAGAAACCATACGGGGAAGTTTCCCAGAGTCCAGCTGCGCCAGACTATAGCTCAATACAGATTATTGTTACTTTCGTATACCTAGTGGTATAGTCAGACACCGGCATACGAGTAAATACCTAGTTCCTTTCTTTTGTGCGGAAGCCTGCTTCCTCCGCTATCATCGCAAGAGTTACCTACGCGTTTCTTAAAAACGCTAAAAAGGTACAGAGAGAAAAAAAAAGAAGAAACAGTACACTATAGGTATAGGTAGGAGGTATAGGTATTGGTCAAAGAAAAAACCTTTTTGATGTATTCTTTATAAAAACAAATTAAAGCCAGGCGACAAGCAGAACGAATTAATACGAACAGGATACCTGGAGTCACGTTTACTCAACCGTTTTACTCAACTTTAACCACACAGTTATAGGGATTCGAAAAATTCCTCTACTGATTACTCGTCGTAGAACTAGAACAATCGTTGGAGAAAATTTTCAACCCCCCCACCCCGAAAAATTAGAGCAAACGTGCAACATTAGGTCCATTCCATATGGAGTGGACGTGACTATAGAAAAATATTTTAAATGTTGTTTATTGTCTATTATCTTCGCGATCCTACGAGGGATTGTTGAATTTGGGGTACACCTGCCTATACCCAGGCATCTATTTGTTTGAATTTTTTATCTCGTGGTCTTGGAATTCGATAGAAATGAGGATATTTGTAAGTCGAGCTCCGGAAAAGATCACACGTGAGAGACATGTCCAGTACTGAGAAGTGACGGATTATAAGATGTCTTTTGATGAATAGTACACGTTTGCCAAATGTTGATAGTATTGTGTTGACTTTTAAATTCCAAGATTTGAGGATATGGGGAAGTAGTATTTTGGTTAGAATGGGTATTGTTTTTTGTTTGAAAAGAAATTTGCAGTAGGTGTGGTGCAATTTACAAATTTACAATGATATCGTAGAGAAGTGATATGTAGGTAGGTCATAGGTGTACTTTGAAAAATGATTTTGACTGAAAAAAAACTGTAAGAGTGAGAACTTGCCACTTGCCTAATTCGAACGCCTTGATTTGTAATTAAAAATTTATAGCTTAATAGGTAATTTAAGGACTCTAGTATTTCGACGAAAATATTTATTCAACATTTTGAGTACTTACTTTTGAAGAATATTGAGTCCATAAATTGGGTAGGTAAGGTATACTGATACTGAGTAAGTACGTAAGTACCTAATATCTAAAATGATTTTCGGGATTTTCGAGGGAAAAAACGTGACGTATGATATGACCTATCGAAATTGTTTAATATTTCGACGAAAATATTTTCCAGCATTTTTGAAGGGTTTTGAGTCCCAAAAATTGAGGCATGATTTTCGAGATTTGTAAAAAAAGCAACGTATGACCCATCGAAATGGGTCGAAATTGGTGAGAAATTCTAATACAAAGTATTATGACACGAGATCGACGTATCGAAGCATTTTTGAACGACTTTGGACCTCAAAATTGGGTCATGATTTTTTGGAATCTCTGAAAAAAAAGGTGTCATTCGATTTACTAAATCAGGTTAACATTTTTCGAGAAATTCAAATCATCTGTCGGAAATGTTTTTCAGCACTTTTGAAGTATTTTAAGCCTCAATATTGGTTCAAGATTTTTGAAATTTTTGAAAAAGATGACATATGACCTATCAAAATGAGTTGAAAATTCGCGATAAATTCAAATATTTGAATGAAAATATTTTTTGTGCATTTTGAAGAATTTTGAGCTTCAATATTGGTTCAAGACTTTTGAAATTTTTGAAAAAGATGACATTATCTCTCAAAAGTGAGTTGAAAATTCACGATAAATTCAAATATTTCGATGAAAATATTCTTTGAGCATTTTGGAGAATTTTGAGTCTCGATATGGGCTCAAGATTTTTGAAATTTTTGAAAAAGATGACATTACCTCTCAAAAATGAGTTGAAAATTTGCGATAAATTCAAATATATAGATGAAATTTTTTTTTGAGTATTTGGAAGAATTTTGAACCTCAATATTGGCTCAAGATTTTTGAAATTTTTGAAAAAGATGACATATGACCTATCAAAATGAGTTGAAATTTCGCGATAAATTCAAATATTTAGATGAAAATATTTTTTGAGTACATAGTTTGAAGAATTTTGAGCCTCAAAATTGGGTCATGATTTTCTGAATTTCTGAAAAACATGACTTGTAACCTATCAAAATGAGTTGCAATTTCGCGAGAAATTCAAATATTTAGGTGAAAATATTCTTTGAGCATTTTCAAGAATTTTGAGCCTCAAAATTGGGTCATGATTTTCTGAATTTCTGAAAAACATGACTTGTAACCTATCAAAATGAGTTGCAATTTCGCGAGAAATTCAAATATTTAGGTGAAAATATTCTTTGAGCATTTTCAAGAATTTTGAGCCTCAAAATTGGGTCATGATTTTCTGAATTTCTGAAAAACATGACTTGTAACCTATCAAAATGAGTTGCAATTTCGCGAGAAATTCAAATATTTAGGTGAAAATATTCTTTGAGCATTTTGAAGAATTTTGAGCCTCAAAATTGGGTCATGATTTTCTGAATTTCTGAAAAACATGACTTGTAACCTATCAAAATGAGTTGCAATTTCGCGAGAAATTCAAATATTTAGGTGAAAATATTCTTTGAGCATTTTCAAGAATTTTGAGCCTCAAAATTGGATCATGATTTTCTGAATTTCTGAAAAACATGACTTGTAACCTATCAAAATGAGTTGCAATTTCGCGAGAAATTCAAATATTTAGGTGAAAATATTCTTTGAGCATTTTGAAGAATTTTGAGCCTCAAAATTGGGTCATGATTTTCTGAATTTCTGAAAAACATGACTTGTAACCTATCAAAATGAGTTGCAATTTCGCGAGAAATTCAAATACTTAGGTGAAAATATTCTTTGAGCATTTTGAAGAATTTTGAGCCTCACTATTGGCTCAAGATTTTTGACATTTTTGAAAAAGATGACATATGACCTATCAAAATGAGTTGAAATTTCGCAATAAATTCAAATATTTCAATGAAAATATTTTTAAAGCATTTTGAAGAATTTTGAGCCTGAATATTGGCTCAAGATTTTTGAAATTTTTGAAAAAGATGACATATGACCTATCAAAATGAGTTGAAATTTCGCGATAAATTCAAATATTTGGATGAAAATATTTTTTGTGCATTTTGAAGAATTTTGAGCCTCAATATTGGCTCAAGATTTTTCACATTTTTGAGAAAGATGGCATATGACCTGTCAAAATGAGTTGAAATTTCGCGATAAATACATATATTGGCATGAAAATATTTTTTGAGCATTTTGAGGAATTTTGAGCCTCAATATTGGCTCAATATTTTTGAAATTTTTGAAAAAAATGACATATGAACTATCAAAATAAGTTGAAGTTTCGCTAGAAATTCAAATATTACGATGAAAATATGTTTTAAATATTGTTGAAGATTTGTAAGCTCTAAATAATTTAGAGCTCACAACTTTATGTCGTGTTTTTGAATACCTATTTTGAATACGAGTTGCCATTCGACCATCGACATTGGCTAAAATTGTAACAGAAAATCAAAAAAAAAATTGCATAATTTTTTGAAATTATTTTCCAGATACCTATTTATGACAAATTATAAAAATCAGCCTCTTGCAATCTTTCAAAAACGTGCGAAATCGACTTTCGATAAAATTTCTTTAATTTCTCGTAAGATTTTAACCCAATTTGATAGGTCGCATGACCCTTTAATTTTCGTTAAACTATTTTGAATGTATCGTGAAATTTCAACCCATTGTCGTATGAAACTTTTTTTAAAAATCCTGAAAATGTTTATTTATAAGCCAATTTGGGACTCAGAATTGCCCAAAAATCATTTTAGTCGAAGTATTTGAATTTCATGCAAAATTTCAACCCATTTGAGCAGTTTTGAAGAATTTTAAGCCCAAAATTTGGTAATAATTGCCCATATTTTTGAACGACGACGTGTTGCGGTCAACAAAAATGAAATGTTCCTAATTTTGGGAGAAATTCAAATTAATACGTATACTTCGATGAAATTTTTTTTGAGCACGTTTGAAAAATCTTGAGCTCAAAATGGATTGAAATTTCTCAAAAAATCAAATATTTTGACTGAAGTGTTTTTGAGAATTTTTGAAAAGTTTGGAGCCTAAAATTAAGTTATGAAGTTTGGGATTTTTTGAACAAGATGTCACACGACCAATTAAAACGGACAAAGTAAAGTTTTTCGAGAAATTCAAATAGGTACATTATTTCAAGCAAAACGTTTTTTGAGCACTTTTAAAAAATCCTGAGCACAAGATATCCGCTTTAAAATTTTACAAAAAATTCAAATATTTCAATAAAAATATATTTTGAGCATTTTTTAAAAAAATTTTAAGCCACAAAATTGGCTTATTATTTTTGAAATTTTTCGAAAAAGGTGAATGTGACATATTGAAATGAGTCAAAATTTTCAAAAAATTCAAATGTTTACTAGAACATTCTTGAAGAATTTTTGAGCCCCAAAATTGGGTTATGATTTTTGAAATATTTGAAACAGATGTCATGTAACTTATCAAAATAAATTAAAATTTCGCAAGATATTAAAATATTCTGACGAAAGCGTTTTAAAGTACATATTTTTGAAGAACTTCAAGTCCAAAAATTGGATGATGTTTATTGGGATTTTTGAAAAACGTGAAATGAATCCTATTCAAAGAGATTAAAAATTCTCAAGAAATTCAAATGCTTTGGAGGGAAAAGTACCTACCTACTTTTGAAGTACATAGCTACATCATTGAGCCCAAGTGGGTCATGGATTTCCTGGAAATTTGAATAATGTATTGATGTAAATTTTTTTGAGCATTTCTGAAAAATTTGAAGTTCATAATTGAGTAATTTTTTTTTGGAATGTTTGAAAAAGTTGTCATTCGACTTACCAATTTTTCAAAAAATTCAAATGTTTTTTTAAAAAGGGTTAAAATTTTGCGAGAAATTCATGTATGCTAATAACAATATGTATGGAATATTTTCGAAAAATTTTGAGCTAAAAATAGTCATGATTTTTGGTATTTTGAAAAGTAGTCATCCGACGCGATGTATCGAAATGGGCTAAAATTTAAAACATAGAATCAAAAATTTCAGCATCATTTTTTTAGCTCTTTTGAAGAATTTTTAACCCTGAATTTTGTTCTTTGTAGTTATTAGTTTCATAATTATTCTAAAAATCAGACCACTTCAATTTTTCAAAAATGTTCGAAAAAATTCTGATAGAAACACTTTTTAAAACATTCCGAAAATCATAAGTCAAATTTTTGGCTCAAAATTGACCGAAAATAATTTTCGTTGAATTATTCGAATTTCTCACGAAATTTTAACCCTTTTTGATAGGTCATAAGGTCACTTTCGAATAATTCAAAAACAGTCAATTTTTCACTCAAAATTGTAGTGACACGATTTCAAAATTTGACGTGTGATGTGTTATGCGACTCGTTTTTCGTGAAATTTTATTCAATGGGGGGGGGGGGGGGGCACAAAATTTTAATTTTTTCGAAGTTGGCCAGAAATCTTCATCTACTTTGAATAATTCAAATTTCAATAGATTAGAATCTAAAATTTCAATTTTGAGGTCAAAGTGAAAATCATCGCCATTGTTTGAATTCGATGCAAAATTAATTTTTCATAATTCCGTCCAAGTCGATATTTTTCAGAAAATAAATGCTGGAATTCATTATAAATATGCAATTTTTTTTTTCATATTCTCAATATGTTTGAAATTCAGAAAAATGATCAATTTTCACAAAAATCGTTCAAAATTGCCATTTTCCAAAAACCATAAAAATTATTACACAAAAAAAAAATACAAAATAAAAAAAAATCTATTTTGATATACTTTAAAACATTCGTACTTAGAACACCATATTACACCATGAGACAGTTTTTTGAACAGGGAGAGAAAGAAAAAAACCACTACTTAAATAATAACGATAATACACGAGATAAAATATAAAAACTCAATTAAATAATGGAAGATGAATTGAAACACAGGTAGAAAAAATATCACTTTCGTTTACATTTTTATTTAGTAATTCAACGGGTTAAGTTGCACGATACCTTCATTCTGGGTAACATTTTTGGACAAAAGGCCGAGCTTTTTGAAACTATCCTTTTTCTCGGAACTCAAGGCAGCGGCCAAGTTTTGTTCTACTCTTTCGGCAGCCTAAAAAACAGAATCATTGATTAAAATCACTTCACGAGACCAAAATCTGTAATGTAATTTTAAACATTTATACTCGTACCTCGTAAGTCCATAATTGAGCGATCAGTAATTCGTGATCGGCAGAAGGTAAGTTTTGTTTGAGAGATTTGCTAACTCGAGAAAGGACTACCGCAGTTGTATACGTATCAATGGTAGCGTTTGCGATTCTATTCAGGATGAATTGTTCGTCGATGATGGATTTGCCATATTTTATTAATACTTTTTCGACGGTTTGGCCGAAATCGACGATCATCTGTAAAGCACACGATCGAATCGTTCTTTAATAAATAAATCAGAAAATATATACTTAGAAATAATCTTAGTTAGAGATGAAGTCGAAACGTTACTTTGGATAATAAAGCAGCTTCGGGGCTCAATTTGCTATGAACGAGATGGGCGGTTTGAGGACCGGAATCTAAGCCAACGGTTCGTACAGCTCGTTTGCTCACTTCGCCGAGAATCAAGCTTAAATTAGCGGCTGGGTTTTTGAAAGCTCTTTGTAATTCTTTCAAATGGCCGCCAGCGTATTGAATACCAGTCAGGGCGATGAACAGTCTTAAGATATCGTTTGTGCCTTCGAAGATTCTGAATATTCTCAAATCACGCATGATTTTCTCCAAACCGCAGTCTTTCATGAAACCCATACCGCCCAAGATTTGGATACCTTCGTCGGTTACGAACCAGGCGGCTTCGGAGGCGAATACCTGCGAGAGAAGAAAAACGTAATAGATATTAGAAGATTTTTTTTCTACCATTTATTTTTGTTCCTAACCTAAGAAGGTAATTTACAAGTTTTAGTTCAATTTTGAGTTATTCCATATCAATTCGGTCGAAAAAAAATGCAATTTTGAAATCAAACAACGATGTGATCAAATCAATTCGGATTTGGACATTTTTTCTGAATCCAATTTGATCCGAGCAGATCTCATCAGATTAAATTTTAGACGCTAATCATCAAATCCAACTAAACCTAGATCGAATCAACATAGAATGACCTAAAAAAGCACATGACCGAAGTTATTTACTTTTGAAATGGCAGCTTCGATATGGTAATCGCTCGATCCAGCGTCCATGTTACCGCTGACCATAAAAGCTAAACTTTCCGTGACGTAATGTACCATCGCCATTCGGGCTAATTTTTCTTGAATGGCACCGAATTCGTTGATTATTTTACCGAATTGTTTTCTCGTATTGGCGTGTTCGACAGCTTTCTTCGTAACGACTCTCATCGTACCCGCTAATCCCGCAGCCATACCGAATCTACCGTTGTTCAAGATGTTCATAGCGACCTGAAATCAAAAATAAAAATTTAATTAAGGATTACTCCATATCATATTAGTCACGATTTGAGTACAGAACATCTGATTTTGTTGACAATTTTTTTTTTTTTTTTTTGTAAATTCCTTACAGTTGAGAAACAGGGATCATTATTGGCCTCATAACACAACTTTGGACATGAGGGGGGGGGGGTGCTTTTAAGGTAGTTGAGATTTTTCGTCATAATTTCCTGAAAATTATGGTTGATTAGGTTTTTGGAAGCGCTGAATGCGAATATAAACTATTTTTTTTTCAAATTCGACCCCTCCAACCCCCCCTCCCCGAATTTCTTGAAAATCTAAAAAATCGTGCGACATATGGTTTACTAGGTTCTCGAGAGCGCTGAATACGAATATCAGCTCATTTTTTTGATTCGCCCCCTCCAACGCCCCCACCACCAAAATTACCTGAAATCAAAAAATATCTGAAATCAATCGGTTTCTGATGTTCTCAGCGATGTACTGATCACGTTGAAAGAATTAATTTTTTCGCTCTGTAGATTAGTATATGGGGCAGATGAGGCTCATTTTTGGAATATTTTGTTCCTGAGGTTCCAACATACTCGCATACCAAAACTGAGCTAAATTCGTCCCATATAATCCTCTTTAGACCAAAAATATTTGAATTTTCCATGCTAAAAATGAGGAAAATCGCTGTATAACGTATTTTAGTAGACCAATTCCGCTGAAATTTTATGTATGACTACAGAATCTTCCCCTCTCCATACTCCTTCAAAAATTTCATTCTTCAAAAAAAAAAAAAAACAGATCACAAAAAGGATGTTGTCATCGTGATCAGTTCATTTGAAAAATTAATGTATCCTATGACACAAGATTTTTCCAATTTTTAGATGGGAGAGGGGGCAATGAGGGCATTGGAGAGGTCGAATCAAGAAAATGCGTCGATATTCGTACTTAGCACCCTCCAAAACGTATAAAACGATATGTCATACAATATTTGTTGTTTTTTTTTTTTCATTTTGACCTAAATTTTGGGGCTTTTACCCCCCCCCCTCCACGTTTTGAGAATCCTATCACGAAAAGCACACAGTTGTAAACATTATAAAAATGTACATTTTCTGGATTTTTTTCGGAATTTTCAAAGTACAGGTGTGAAATTTGGCAAGCTTTTTAAAAATGAGTTTTCAAAAACAGCTCGACTTGGAACTTTTTAAATTTTTGGGAAATATTTTTGGATCACTTTCAATTATGTTAAAAAGGCTGAAAGCAGATTTTCTGCAAAATGCAGCAATCTCGAGCAATTTGGGATCTACAAAGGTCGAGAAATTTCAAAACTGCCTGAAAAAACCCTCTTTCCCACTCACCTAACTCAAATAAAGCTAGGATCCAATGGCAGAGCCCGTACTCAATTTTTTTCAAAAGAAAGTAACGTTAGTAAACGAAAAACTTACAAAATGTGAAAATTGAATAAATAACGTGGAAAAAATAACAAAACAAAAACAACATTTCAATTGAAAGTGTAAAAAAACGAAACAATACAAATTTTAGAAAGAAACAGTTTCAATTAAAAAGGCAAAGCTTTCTTGGCATTTTTTTTTTTTTTGCAAAAAAGTGAGAATTTCGAAAAATTCTTGGAATATTTGTCAAAAACGAGACAATTTTTTCAGTAATATTTGGCAAAAAAGCGAAACTTTTGGCAATTTGTGGCATTTTTAGAAATCTATATTTTGTTCATTTTTGGCGAAAAGCAAGACTTTTTGGCAATTTGGCAAAATTGTGATATTTTTTTGCAATGTTTGTCGAGAAAAAGTGAAATTTTTTTGCAACTTTTCGGTAAAAAGGGTGACTTTTTTGAAATTTTTAGCAAAACATAATATTTTGACAATTATTATAGCAGAAAGACGAGGCTTTTTGGCAAGTTTTTAAGTTTCGAGTTACCTATCGAAGTTCCGTTGTATTTTTTCTCTTTTCATTCAAATCGAGTAAGAGCCTTGCGATGTTAACGATTTTCTTTCGTTCTCAGTAAAATAAGGAACTTACAAAAAAAAAAAGAGCAAAATTGGAGGACCTGAACCCAAAACATGACTGATTTGTCCAAAGAGATGACGGGATTATGAAATTCTCCGTACCTACTTTGAAACCTTGTCCTACTCCACCTAGAACATTTTCAACGGGTACTTTGACATCTTCATAATATACTTCGGTCGTATTGGAGGCTTTGATACCCATTTTTTTCTCAGGGGGTCCATTGGTCACGCCTCCGAATTTACGTTCAACTATGAATGCTGTAACTTTATCTTTTTCATTTCCTAAATTGAAAGAAAAAAAGTAAAAACAACATAATTATTTTTTTTAAAAATTAGCAACACATGAAAACTGCAAATGAACGTTGATCGTTACCATTTTCATCCTTGACGGGAGTTTGGGCGAATACTGTCATTACTTCGGCCAGTCCTCCGTTACTGATCCAGATTTTACTACCGTTTAATATGAAGTGTTTACCGTCCGGCGATAAAACAGCTCGTGTTCTGTAAAAATAAGAAAAATAATAAGCTAAGTATGTAAAAAACGCAATTCAAGTTGATGAATATTTAAAATTTTCTAATTTGAATTTTCTGATTGTGATTAAGTATATGTATTTTAATGCAATATTTTTCGTTAAAACTCTAATAGGTGATTGAACGTATCGTTATCGAGATAGCTGGCGAGGTAAATGAACAGACTATATATTATCATCGATAAAAACTTCAACTTCAACAAGTGTTAACGTAATGACAAGTCGTTAACATTCGACCTTCGACTGCAAAAATTAGCTTTAAAAATTCACAAATTTGATCTAATCTGAGCAATAAATCGAAAAAATTGACTCATGGGTACAGCTAACAACAGGAAGTATGTACATAACTCCTAGAGTTCAAAAATTTCACAACGTGGGTTCACCTGTAGTAAAACCAAACATAATGACCTATTCAACATTTAGACCTACGATAAGGCTTTATCAATATTCTTTGAAAAATAGAGTAAAATTTTACTGAATTTTTCAACGTGGTAACTTACTTGATAGAACCAGCATCACTTCCTGACGATGGTTCAGTTAAACAAAAAGCAGCAAATTCTTTTCCGGTAGAAACTCTAGGTAGATATTTAGCCTTTTGTTCTGGAGTTCCAAACAATAGGATACCCTGTAAAATAAACCGTAAGTTGAGTGACGAGTGACACGATAGGAATTTAGCTAACGTGATCGTTGTGTCGTGTAACCCTTGCCCAGCTGACAACGATTACGTTCGGTTTAATTATTCGTCAAATTAGAAATTATTGTAAATAAAAATAGCATATGTGGTATTGGCATCGTGAACGACACGTACGTTCATGTAGAAATGACAAAATAATTCTAGTCTAAATTTACGTAGTACCTTGAATCCTATAGACTGATGTGCTCCCAATGATATAGCGACGCCAAGATCTGACCCGACGAGTTCTACGAGTCTTGCGTATTGTGTATTATTCAAGCCGAGGCCACCGAGTTCAGTTGGTACTTGCAAAGCGAACAAACCCATTTCCCACATTTGCTCCAATGTAGCCGGCTCGACAGCTTCGAGTTCTTCATTTTTGGCTGGGTTGTTTACTTCCTAGATGAGAGAAAAAAGGCCTAATTTTAGTATATATTTTCGATCTACGTAAAGAAGATTCCTATGTCAAGGACGATCTACGTAAGACGTAACGAGCGGATGTTTACGTAGGTAAACAATCGTATTGTTCTTCGTGACTGAAAGGAACGCAGCTGCCTTTATTACGAATATACGAACACTTACGTTGAAAAACCTGGACAAGGGATCCAACAGAGCTTTAATGGTTTCAGTTTGCTCTTCGTTTAATACTTCAGGATAAGGGAATACTTGGGAACCTTGTAACGTTCCTTTGAATAGGTTCAAAGCGAATGATTGGGATTCTTTGGGCGCAGCTTTCTCTAATTTAGCTTCTTTCTTATCTGCTAATCTTATGGCTGAATTTGTGATCAGTCTGTAACACGTTTGTGAATTTTAGAGAAACACATTGAGTTAGAACTAGAAGTGTTATCTTTGTTGGTAGAAGATACTCACCTTAATTGTGTTTCAAAATTAGGATTACAAACGATACATTTGGTCTGTAATTTGCTAACGACATTCAACGCTCTGAACATTTTAGGAAATTTTAATATTTACACAATATACAAGCCAATAATTCGAATTAATTAACGTATAAACACTATCCAACTACACGTAATTTTGATTTTGAAACTGACTGATAACTCAAAGTTCAGCTTTCTTATCGACAAAGCAGACGTCTGACGTCATAACGATTGCACGGTTGCCATGGCTAGATATTGAAAATTACCATCGAATTCGAGCGTGTCGTAGACGTCGACATCGTAGCTCGTAGTGCGAAAAGAACAGAACTATCAACTATTACTTTAAAGTTCAAGTTTAACTTTGTCAATGCCGAAACAATTATTTTTGTCAATCGCCAATTTAATTTTTCAAGTGATTATTCAATCTAATTCAATTTTCAAGCAGGGAATTTTCTCTCCCTTTCGATAACATCAAAATCCCTTCGTGAACACCCGGTAGTTTGAACTTGAACTGATAAGTGATAGCAATTTATTTTTGAATAATTTTTTTTTGAATGAATGAGTCGAAGTCGTCGTCAAAGCTGATTTTAATTATAAAAATTAAATTGTGCAGTTCGTAGTTCTAAAATTCTGTCCAATTGTTTGTTACACCTACACGTAAGTGAATGAATGAACATTTTACCTGAAATACTCAATTCTCATAGAGAAGAGATTCCAGGTCATCAATTTAATTCGGTTATAAATTCGTGAAGGTTGTTCATACCATACTTACCGGTATAGACTATAGTACCAATTTTCAATTGAATCCAATCACAGAGGAACTAATTTCTAACAAATAATTCGTAAGTACAACGAAAACCATTATTTAAGAAGATTAGATTTACTCAAACATTTCATTCTCAGCAAAAGTTTTCAATTGTCGGGATGAAATAATTTTTGTGTAGGATAACCTTGCCAATAATAATAGACTGATTTTGAGATTCTTTAGTATTTGCAACATCATTCATTGAAATGCCGGATCTTTAGTTTTCTTCGATTGATCAATGATCATTGTACTAAAATTTGAATCTTCTTCAAGATTCGCATATTTATTGTGTGAGTAATGTTGGCATTCATTTTCTGTTGACAGATATTAACTAAACTAATGCAGCTTTGAAGTGAAACTTTCGAAGCTTGGTAGGATTCAATGATCTTGCATTTTACCCGACGAGTGAAGTTTTTTTCCTCCCAACGAGTCAAACTTCAATAATTTGCATCTTAGCAACTGAATGTTGTTCGAAATAACGTTTGTGAGTTCATTTTTGTATTTTGAGTATTCATTAAGTATTTGTTTCATGACATTCTGTTCGAAATATTCAATTGCGTGCTATTGCTCAAGATGGTAATGATTTGTGATATTTTCAGTTTAAATCGCAGAAGTTGAATAATTTCTTTCGTTGGATTCCGTTACGATTTCGTATTTTATGTTTTCAAGAATGGGTTTAAACAGTTCGATGAAGATGCTATCTCGGATGTAAATAACTCAATAAAGTAAAAAATTGAATATTATTTCGAAATTTGAGATGGATTAGTTTGATAGAAATGATTCTAAATGAATTATCAATTGTTTTGAATTAATGGAGTAATACCAAAAACTTGTAAATATTTCATCCCGATGTTGAAACATTAATTTTTGAAAATCTTAAATTTTTCGTTTTTTCGAATTTCAATACGAATTACAATAAAATATCTATCGTTCTGTTTCAGGAATAATTTCACACAGCGTTTCGCAAAGTTCTAATCTTCAAGCAGGATTTCGCCGAATTTTTTTGCTGAAATCATTCGAGTTTCACCATGTTTTCCATCTTTCGAGGTCGTACTCATCTGTCGAAAAAATTAAATTTAATCTATGGCGGTAGAGTCACGAAAACCCTGCCCAATTTACGAAGTTGCCTTCAGTTTTCTACTAAAAATGTTTCTTACGTGCAAAAGCGAGACCATTCTGATGCTTCAAAGCAGATGCTTCATACTCGTAATGATATTTTAAAACCAGTATCATTCAGTTTTCCAACCCGCCCTGATTTTTTTCAAAAATCGCGTCACAATCATGCAAATAGCGAAATGAAATTATTTTCTACTTGTCAAACACACAGCGATTTTTCTAAAAAGTTGTCTTCCACGAGCACAGATGAGATGGATCTGATAAGCACTCTGGTTGAAGAATGGATGAAGCGTTACGATTCTCTGGGCGAACCCAATGCCTATACTGTCTGCAGTATTTTGAGTACTGTGTCAAGATTTCATATTTTTGATAAGAAATGGAATAAGAACGATCAAAAAAACTTCAAACTACTAATTGTTAGAATAGTAGTAAAGGCAAATCAATTATTCGACACGAATCGTCAATACATTTATCCATTAAAACCGTGGCAAATCGCGAATACCTTGAATGCGCTGTCAGATTTGAATGTATTTAGAAAAGATATCTGGAACGGTACCGTTCAAGTGCGCGGTAAAGAAGTACCCGAAGTCCAGTTGTTCGAATCTGTCATCGTTAAACTAATCCATCGAGGAAACAGAACAGTCGATCAGTTCGATTTTCAGGCTATAGCCAACAGCTTGAATGCTTTGTACAAATGGCGCAAGAACGAGTTGGAAGGCTCCAGCGAGTTCATTGTTCTATTAAAGAAACAAGGTCGTACGGCGGCTAGTGGATTCGCTTCTACGCAGCATAATATGGAAGATGAAAAATACATTTGTATGGGAGTCGCGAAAACCTTGAAAGCTATGTCTAACTGGCACAACGAGGAATTACAAGGATCTAGAGAGTTTGTTTCTCAAGTACTTGTGAAAGGAACTTCACTCGCTGAAAAATTCAATGCTATGGAAATCGCCAGCAGTCTAAACACATTATCTAAATGGAACATTAATGATTTTCAAGAAGCCAGAGGGTTCATTGTTCTGCTGATCAAACGAGGAAATGCGGTTATTGATCAATTCAGCTGTCATGGAATTTCCAATTGTTTGAACGCTCTGTGTAAATGGAATGTCAACGAATTACAAGGCTCCAAAGAGTTCATATCTCAATTAGTGAAACGCGGAAGTGCTACAGCTAAAGGATTCAATCCTCAAAGCATTTCCAATAGTTTGAACGCTGTTTCTAAATGGAGTACCGATGAAATAGGAGGGACTCGAAAATTTATCGTCGAGTTGGTCAAATGCGGAAATCTAAGTGTCAATATGTTTAATTCGCAAGGAGTTTCCAATGCTTTAAACGCCTTTTCGAAATGGAACATCGACGACTTCGAAGGTGCTAGAAAATTCACCGATCAGCTAATCAAACGAGGAATTTCTACGATTGATGGATTCAATTCTCAAAACATTGCCAACAGTTTGAACGCACTTTCAAAATGGAATATCGAAGAGTTTCAAAGATCCGAAGAGTTTATCACCAGTTTAGTTCAACGAGGCAGCGCAACAACAGGTGGATTTCATTCTCAAGAGGTATCCATCAGCATGAACGCTCTGTCGAAGTGGAAAATAAACGAGTTGCCTGGAACTACAGAATTCATTGTTCAGTTATTGAAACAAGGAAGCTCTATAGCTTTTGAATTCAACTCTCAAGAGATCTCAAATTGTTTAAACGCTCTCTCAAAGTGGGATCTCAATGAGTTTCTAGGATCTAGAGTTTTTATTATTCAGTTACTCAAAAGAGGTATCACAACGAGCGGTGAATTTAAACCTCTACAAATAGCTGTGAGTCTGAATGCTCTATCTAAATGGGAAATTGACGATCTACCCGGAGCTAGGGAATTCATAGTCAAGTTGATACAACGAGGAAGCACGACAGTGGGTAGATTCAGTTCTCAGAATATTGCCAACAGTTTGAATGCATTGTCTAAATGGAGTATAGACGAATTCGAAGTAAGTAAGGAGTTTATTGTGCAGCTCGTGAAACGTGGAAATTCAACAATCGATTCGTTCGATTCTCAAAATACCTCGAATTGTTTAAACGCTCTTTCTAAATGGAACATCTTCCAATTCGAAGGATCTGAAGAATTCATTGTGAAGTTGATAAGACGTGGA
Organism: Planococcus citri; assembly: GCF_950023065.1. Classification (NCBI taxonomy): domain Eukaryota; kingdom Metazoa; phylum Arthropoda; class Insecta; order Hemiptera; family Pseudococcidae; genus Planococcus; species Planococcus citri. The sequence continues at coordinate 20,588,530 of NC_088678.1, read as the reverse complement.
AATTTACTCGTCGACGAATTCGATCCTGTGGAAATTGCAGGCAGCCTGAATGGTCTGTCAAAATGGAACATCGGTGATTTTCAAGATGCTAGAGTGTTCATTGATCTATTAAGTGAACGAGGTTGTTCAACAGTTGACGAATTCCAACCTCAAGAAATTTCCATCAGTCTGAATGCATTGTCGAAGTTGAATATTAATGAATTTCGAGGAATTGACGAATTTATTGTTCGATTAATAAAGCGAGGGCATTCAACAGTCGACAAGTTCAATTCTCAAAGCGTTGCTAATAGTTTAAATGCCTTATCTAAATGGAATATCAATGAATTCGAAGGATCAAAAGAATTCATCATGGAGCTAATAAGATACGGGAATGAACTCGTCGACGAATTCGATCCTGTGGAAATTGCAGGCAGCCTGAATGGTTTGTCGAAATGGAACATCGGTGATTTTCAAGGTGCTAGAGTGTTCATTGATCTATTAAGTGAACGAGGTTGTTCAACAGTTGACGAATTCCAACCTCAACAAATCGCCAACAGTCTGAATGCATTGTCTAAATGGAATATTAATGAATTTCGAGGAGCTAGAGAATTTATTGTTCGATTAATAAAGAGGGGGCATTCAACAGTCGACAAGTTTGATTCTCATAGCATCGCTATTAGTTTAAATGCTTTATCTAAATGGAATACTGACAAATTCAAAGGATCAAAAGAGTTCATTGTGGAGCTGATTAGATGTGGAAATTTACTCGTCGACGAATTCGATCCTCTACAAATCTCAATCAATCTGAATAGTCTATCGAAATGGAACATCGGTGATATTCAAGGAGCTAAGGAGTTCGTCGGTCTATTGGTTAAACGAAAACGAGGTTGTTAACAATTGATGAATTCCAACCTCAAGAAATCGCCAACAGTTTGAATGTCTTGTCTAATTGAAATGTTCATGAATTTCGGGGAACTGGAGAATCTATTCGATTGAATTATTTGAACGTGGGAGGGTTGAAGGATTTTTCTTTTCTGTTCGAATTATTTTTAATCGCCTGTGTTTTATTTTCATAGCTAGTGTACTACTTGTAAGTATGTAAATTTCAGAACTTCGTATCTTGTTATTTTTCAAATGTTTGTTTCGTTGTTTTTTTTTTCTTTATCGTTTATTTGTATAAATGTATATTTACCATAAGTAAATAATTTTCAATAAATCGAGATAAAAATAGGAACCATTCATTTTGTTTCAAGTGGAAGAAATTTTTCACTGTTGAAAATTGTAGGGTTACTTACCTATAATTTATTACAAATGAAAATCAACCTCGATCTTTGAGAATAAATTTTTTGTCTTATGAAACGGTATCCTAACTTGCATGACAATTTTTAAACTAGGCAAAAAATTCATCTCAGTAAGTATTGAAATATTTCTACGCAGGTATTTTTGAACCCCTTAAGCCCAAATTAGACACTACTAATTTCAGTGATGAAACCTTACGGAAAAGGATAAATATGGAAGTTTTATGAGACAGAAATTATGATCAAGTCAAGTAATTTGAATTTTGAAAATAATGGCGTATTGTGTCACCAACTCATACAGTGCAAATAACCATCGATAAAAATCCGAAACAACGAAATAAGTAGATATAAAAATAATACGTAAGAAACAAGCATAAAGAAGAAAAATTTTAAATTTTGGAAATCGTTCAATAATAAATTCAAATTTTTACACTTCATAAGCATACAATTATAAATTCTGACTTGAGGTTGAGGATAAAAATAGGTAAGTATATAAGACTACTAAAAATAAGATTTTTCGTGAACACATCAATTAAATGAAACTGAAATCTCTATTTCTAAAACATAATACAAAAACTCGCGAAGTCTTCGACGACCGCGACCAAAGTACACATAATATAGAGTTGTAACAAGTAGGCCATCATGCTTCGGATATTCCTTACCACGACGATGATTACACACCGGAGCTCAGCATTTATAAGAAGGATGATTTAACTAAATAGTTGTGTTTGAGAAAATGATATATTCCTTGTTTCAACGTTGATATTGTTTTTATAATGAGGTGTGTCAAATTTGAGAAATCTACTATAGGAAATATTCCAATTCTGCCAGGTGGAATCTAATTCAAGTTTTAATCATTATCTTCGTGTTGATTATTGATTCGTTGGGTATTTTACGATAATTATTAAGTACCTATGTAGACCGTACGATTTACGAATAATATTCTAAAAATCTAAACGTCTAAAACGGAAATTAAATTCTCGATTTCATTCTCGCTTTACCGAATCATTCATTTATCGATATTTTCGTGTTTTCAATTTTATTGAAACGAAGAAAGTTTGTGAAAAAGTTTACTAAGGTATTAGGTAAGTATAGGCAATTCCACCGTGGACTGCAAATAGATTCAAATGCAAGATTATAAGAGATCGTTAGGTAAGATTTATGAATCATATGATCCTTGTGTTATTCATAAATTCAATAAATAATTCTTGATTTTTTTTTGCTGATTTTTTCTCAGTTCGGCAGCTAATTGATGTAGGTAAGTTACTAAGTTTGAATAAACTGCTTCCGCAGTTGCACGAATGTACTCGTATTTTACGTAAAGAGCTTTTAAATGAAATAGAGAATAAATAATTTAGGTACTTTACTTTTTTTAAATGTCGATTATTAAGTATAAAATTACATTTTTTCCCCCAAAAATTGGCCAAAAGTCTAGCTTTGCTGCCAAAAATTGTCAAAAAAAACCTCGCCTCATCTGGCATTTTGACAACATTATCTTTAAAAAAATATACCTACATAATTATCTTTTTTTACCAAAAAGTTGCAAAAAATATCACTTTTTCGACAAAAATTGCTAAAAAGCATTACATTTTTGCCAGCAATTTTGTGCTTTTTGTTTAAAAATGACAAAAATTATTATCGTTTTACCAAATTGTTGCATAAATTCGCTGTTACAACTAAAAATGTCAAAAATTGCCAAAACATTGAGAAGTATAGTCTCATTTTTTGACAAAAATTTGAAAAATATATCATTTTTTGTGAGTGATTGTCTAAAGTCTAAAGTCTTGCTCATTGCCGAAGTTTCAATCAAGGTGCTCCAAAAAAAGGGTGGAAGTCCGCGTAATTAAAGGGTGGAATTCTCGAATAGGACTTCCACCCAAAAACGTAAAAAAAATATAGCATATTTACTTGAAATGAATGGATGTCCATTCAATTTTTTTATACTAGTTCATTTGAAAAATAACTTGCTTTGGAGTACTGTTTTGAGATTTTCAAGAGGATTTCCTCTTTTAAAAAAAGTTTTAAAAGCAATAAATTTAGACTTCCAATTTTTTCTGTTTTTTTTCTATTTTTTTCATTTCTTAATTTTTTTTTTTTTTTGTATTTTACTTGAATAAGAACTTAGAACTAGAACTGAAATGTAAAAGTTTTTCCATCACTGTTTCCAGCAGGTAAGTAGCAGGGTCCGGCAGTCTTCCGGCCCGGCGTCCCCAAATAGCACCTTTTCCCTCGATTGTTCACCGAAATCTTGGAAAGTTGCCGAATTCCCCTCGGCCATGAAGCCTTTTTTGACAATTGACCTCAGTCAGACCTTTGCTTTCTTCAAAAGAAAAAATTACATATCATGAGTAGTTGACAGTTGACACACACACCGGCCACACTGCAGACATTCAAATTTCAGAATTGGAAATTGGAATGAACATTCACTATTACAAAAAAAAATCATAGGTACGTAACTAAATTTATCATTTTGGAGCACGGAAGCAGGATTCTGAAAACGGCGAAGATGACAAATTTTTCCAAGTCCAACAGAAACAGAATGACAGGAATGTATACTGTGATTCAGTTCAGAACTTCAGATGCCCGCTTGCTTCGCTCTCAAGTGAGAGAAAATAACTCCCAGAAAGCACCTCCAGTTGACTCAGCATGCTGAAATCAAAGTTCAGAGTGAATTTCGAGTTTCCAATTTAATTTGGTGAATCAAATTTTGAAACCTGATAGAAAATTGTCGAATGGAAAACACGTACCGGGTGCAACCGGGTGTCCACAAATTTGATACGTATTGATAAGTAATAAGGCAAAGTGGAAAAAAAATTTCCCAAGTTAAAATTGAAAAATTGAATAACAATCGAAAAAAATGTGCTTTTGAGTTATGTTGTTATTTGTTTTATTATTTTAATGCAAAATGAAAGATTCTCTCGTGTTTCATTGCGACAAATATTCAAATTTCAATTTTCTGAATTTTCCAATTTTCAAGCAGGGAATTTTCTCTCCCTTTTGATAACATCAAATAATCAAAATACCTTATTCTTGGAGTTGGACCAACACCTTGGACACCCGGTAGTTTGACTTAAAAAGATAACAATAATTCATTTTGAATGAATGAGTCGAAGCTGATTTAATTATGAAAATTAAATTGTACAGTACGTATGTAAGGTACGTAGTAATAAACATTACGTGAAATACTCAGTTCTCGACTTCTCGTAAAGAAGCGATTCCAGCTCGTCAAACTTTGATTCGGTTATAAATTCATCAAGGTTGTTCAACCCGTATATACTATAGTCAACACCATCCGATCACAGAGGAACTAATTTCTAACAAATAATTCGTAGGTAAGTAAAACAAAAACCATTATTTAAAGAGATCAGATTTACTCTAACACTAACATTATTCATTCTCGGCAAAAGTTTTCAATTGTCATGATGTGGGATGATGAAATAATTTTTACGTAGATAACCTTGCCAATGATAATAACCTGAATTTGAGATTCTTTTGTATTTGCAAGATCATTCACTAAAACACCGGATCTTTAGTTTTCCTCGATTGATCATTGTACTATAATTTGAATCTTCTTCAAGATTCGCATATTTATTGTAAGTAATGTTGGCATTCATTTTCTGTTGACAGATATTAAAAAAACTAATGCAGCTTTGATTGTGAAACTTTCGAAGCTTGGTAGGATTCAATGATCTTACATTTTACCTGGTGAGTTGAGTATTTTTCCTCCAAACGAGTCAAACTTCAATAATTTGCATCTTAGCAACTGAATAGATTGTTCGAAGTAACGTTTGTAAGTTAATTTTTGTATTTGTTTTGTGGTATTCGGTTCAAAAATGTTCATTTGTATGTTATTGCTCAAATATGTCGTAATGATATGTGATATTTTCAGTGTAAAACGCAGAAGTTGAAATTCTATGTGTTTCCTGAATGATAATTTCTTTCGTTGGATAACTTTACGATTTCGTATGTTTTCATCAAGAATGACTTTAAACAATTCGATGAAGATGCTCTTTCGAATGTAAATGCTTATTAAAGTAAGAAATTATCTTTAAAATTCGCGGAAACTTTTTTTCGAAATTTGTGATGGATTAGTTTGATATGATTCTAACGAATTATCAATTGAGGAGCAATATTCCAAAACTCCCTTAGTCCATTTTTTTCAAATTGCGTTTTTAAAAATGAAAAGTGTTCCGAAACGCATTTTGTCCATTTTTATTGAATTTTTTTTAGCGGTATATGGTGGATGAAGTGTATAGCTACACTCCTACATCATAAATCCATCCAAATAAAAGTTTTAAATTCGCCTAAAATAGCCAATTTACCAGACTAAAAATGAAATTTTTTAAAATGAACGTCAGGCGTTTTGGAATATCGCTCCTCAATTGTTTTGATCAGGTAATGCCGAAAACTTGTAAATATATTTCATCTCGATGTTGAATCATAATTTGTCAAAATAATGCGGCTGTTTTCCAATACGAATTACTATAAAACTTTTGTATGTATTTATTTCAGGAATAATTTCTCGCTGGGTTTCTAAAAGTTTTGATCTTTGAGCAGTACTTCGTTGGAATTTTTCGTTGAAAGCAGCTGTACCACTCGAGTTTCAAGATGTTTTCTATCGTACGAGGACGTGCTCATCTCTCGAAGAAATTATATATAATCCATAGCGGTAGAGTCACGAAAACAGTGTCCAATTTACAAAGTTATGTGGATTTTTCTAAAAACATTTCTTACGTACAAAAAGGTAGTAGCTCGCGAAATCATTGTGATTCTTCAAAGCAGCTGCTTCATACTCGTAATGATATTTTAAAACCAGTATTTTTTAGTTTTCCAATCCATCCCGATTTTTCTCAACACTCGCGACGCAATCACGCGAATAGCGAAACAAAACTATTTTCTACTTATCAAAAACACAGCGATTATTCAAAAAAGTTGTCTTCCACAAGCAGAGATCAAATGGATCAGATAAGCACTCTGGTTGAAGAATGGACAAAGCGTTACGATTCTTTGGGCAAACTCGATGCTAATATTGTCTGCGGTACTTTGAATACTCTATCAAGATTTCATGTTTTTGATAAGAAATGGAATGAAAAAGATCAGGAAAACTTCAAAGTACTGATTGTTCAAATAGCAGTAAAAGCGAATCAATTATTTGACACGAATCGTCAATCTGTTAATAAATTAAAACCGTGGCAGATCGCGAATACCTTGAATGCGCTGTGCGGATGGAATGTATTTAGAAAAGATATCTGGAACGTTACCGTTCAAGTGCACGGTAAAGAAGTGAGCGAAGTCCAGCTGTTCAAGTCTGTCATCGTTAAACTAATCAATCAAGGAAACAGTTTACTAGATCCTAGTAACAAAACAGTCGATCAGTTCGATTCTCAGGCTGTAACCAACTGCTTGAATGCTTTGTCCAAATGGAACAAGAATGAGTTAGAAGGAGCTAGCGAGTTCGTCGTTAAATTAATGAAACAAGGTTGTATTGTGGCCAGTGAATCCGCTTCAACGCAGCGTAATATAGAAGATGAAAAACACGTTTGTATGGGAGTCATGAAAACCTTGAAAGCTATGTCTAAATGGCACAACGAGGAATTACAAGGATCTAGAGAGTTTATGACTCAAGTACTTGTAAAAGGAACTTCACTCGCCAATAAATTCAACTCCATAGAGATCGCCAATGGTCTAAACGCCTTATCTAAATGGAACATTAATGATTTTCCAGAAGCCAGAAGCTTCATCGTTCTACTAATAAAACGAGGAAATGTGATTATCGATCAATTCAACTGTCAAGGAGTTTCCAATTGTTTGAACGCTCTGTCGAAATGGAATATCAATGAATTACAAGGCGCCAAAGAATTCATATCTCTATTAGTTAAACGTGGAAGTGCTACGGCTAACGGATTCAATCCTCAAAACATTTCCAATAGTTTGAACGCAGTCTCGAAATGGAATATTGATGAAATACAAGGAACTCGGAAATTTATCGTCGAGTTAGTCAAATGCGGAAATCTAAGTGTCAATATGTTTAATTCGCAAGGAGTTTCCAATGCTTTAAACGCATTTTCCAAGTGGAACATCGATGACTTCAAAGGTGCTAGAAAATTCATCAATCAGCTAATTGAACGAGGAAGGTTCACGATCGATGGATTCGATTCTCAAGAAATTGCCAACAGCTTGAACGCTCTTTCGAAATGGAACATCGATGAGTTTCAAGGATCCCAAGAGTTCATCACCAATTTAATTCAACGAGGCAGCGCAACAACTGGTGGATTTCATTCACAACACATAGCCAGCAGCTTGAACGCTGTGTCCAAGTGGACAATAGACGAGTTGCCTGGAGCCACAGAATTCATCTCTCAGTTATTAAAACAAGGCAGCTCTATGGTTTCTGAATTCGACTCTCAGCAGATCTCAAACTGTTTAAACGCCCTTTCGAAGTTTAATATCACCGAATTTCCAGGATCTAAAGATTTCATCATTCAGTTACTCAAAAGAGGTATTTCAACGAGCAGTGAATCTATTCCTCTATGTATAGCTACGAGTCTGAATGCTTTATCTAAATGGAAAATAAACGACGAATTACCCGAAGCTAGAGAATTCATAGTCAAGTTGATACAAGAAGGAAGCTTGAAAGTGGGCCGATTCGATTCTCAGAATATTGCCAACAGTTTGAATGCATTGTCTAAATGGAATATAGATGAAATCGAAGGAAGCAGGGAGTTCATTGTGCAGCTCGTGAAACGTGGAAATTCAACAATCGATTCGTTCGATTCTCAAAATACCTCAAATTGTTTAAACGCTCTTACTAAATGGAACATTGATGAGTTCGAAGGATCGAAAGAATTTATCGTGAATCTGATCAAACGTGGAAGTCTTATAATTGGTGAATTTAATCATCAAGGTGTTACTGCCACTTTAAACGCGTTATCTAAGTTGAAAATCGATACGTTGGAAGAAGCTGAGAAATTCATCATTCGATTGATAAAGCGAGGACATTCAACAGTCGACAAGTTCAATTCTCTGGATATCGCTAATAGTTTAAATGCCTTTTCCAAATGGAGTATTTACGAATTCGAAGGCTCAAAAGAGTTCATCATGGAGCTAATAAGATGCGGAAATTTACTCGCCAACGAATTTACTCCCGTGCAAATTGCAGGTACTCTGAATGGTCTGTCAAAATGGAACATCGACGATTTTTTCGGAACTAGAGAATTCATTGATCTATTAAGTGAACGAGGTTGTTCAACAGTTGACGAATTCCAACCTCAAGAAATTGCCAATAGTCTTAATGCCTTGTCAAAGTTGAATATCAATGAATTTCGAGGAGCTAGGGAATTTATTGTTCGCTTAATAAGGCGAGGGCATTCAACAGTCGACAAGTTCAGTTATATAGACATCGCTAGTAGTTTAAATGCTTTATCTAAGTTGGATATTGAAGAATTCAACGGATCAAAAGAATTCATTGTAGAGCTGATTAGATGTGGAAATTTATTCGTCGACAAATTCGATCCTCTAGAAATTGAAAGCAATCTGAATAGTTTGTCGAAATGGAACATCGGTGATATTCAAGGAGCTAAGGAGTTCGTCGGTCTATTGGTTAAACGAAAACGAGGTTGTTAACAATTGATGAATTGAATTCCAACCTCAAGAAATTGCCAACAGTTTGAATGTCTTTTCTTTTTCTATGTGAAATACATATTAATTAATGAATTTCGAGGAACTTGAAAATGTACCTATTATTCGATTAATTAATGTGGGAAGTTTAAAATTGAATATCAAACACTTTTTAAATGTATAAAAATGAAAAAAATTTCTGTTCTGTTCTAATTGTTTTTAGTCGCCTGTATTTTATTTTTATAGTCTCCTTGTATGTAAATTTCAGAAATTCTTATGTTGTTATTTCTCAAATGTTCGTTTCGTTATTTTTTATTTTTTTTTTTATATTTGCATTTACGGTATGTAATTTTTAATAAATCGATTAAAATTGAAACCATTCGTTTTGTTTCAAATGGAAGACATTTTTCAGTTTTCACTGTTAAAAATTGTACAGTAAGTACCTACTTTTTTTCAAGAGAAAATCAACCTCTGTCTTTAAGAATAGAATTTTTGTCTTATGAGACGGGTATCCTAACTTGCATGACAATTTTTAAACCGGGCAAAGCCGGACCGAAAAAGCATGCAAAATAATAAACATCACAAACCAAAATTTCAAGTTCTGAAGTGCATCAAAATTTTTTTTTTTCAATTCCTACAAATCAAAAATCAGGCTTGAAAAATAGAAAAAATTCAAATGGTTTTGAGCAATCAAAATTCAAAACCTCCAGCGAATTTTAAAATTGGAAATTTCCAAAAACTTTAATTAGTTTTGCAGGTTTGCACGATTAGAGCAAACGCTGTGAATAAAAAACCATATGGCATATTGATGACAGGGATGGGATGATACCCGATATATCATGATATTTATCGATACGTATCAGATCAGTAGTGTATCGATACATATCGATCCAAACTTGATACCGAGCTTTTGAATTTTGTTTGTTTTTGGCTTTT